>NC_048896.1:13753773-14053773 GCF_011077185.1 Oxyura jamaicensis | reverse complement strand
ATGAATAATGCATAGCTTTGCTTTAAAAATCAGTCAACACAAACACTTCATTTTCACTTTTTATTGATTCCAGCCTTGGTGGCTGCGTACATCAGAAATTTCACAACTTAAAAATGTGCCTAGCCATACAAACTAGTTATTGATCAAACAAGGTTAACTTGACTCCCTTGATTTTTTTTGTATTGTCTCCTTTTTTGTTTCTATATAGCTAGTAAAAACAATTTCCATTTAGAAACTTCAATTTACAAAAGATTAGGGATTCACTTTCTCTGCAGAGTACTTGTGCATACGGTGTATTCAGTTAAGGAACCAGTTCACAGAAAATTTGAAGCTATCACAGACATTCGTTGTTACAAAAACGCTTAGGTTATGCTTCCCTTCCAACCTGATTCATCTGCTGTTACCTGCTTCTATTTATTCAACGTGAAGTTCAGGTAGAACAGAATACAATGTTTTTTGAGATGGTGAAGAAAATATTTTTTACCTCTACATTTTCAGTAAAATTTTCAGCAGTATTTGTTTTTCCTTTTTCTTTCCCTTCCTTGGTCTATTTTCTTTTCCCTTTGAATTGAAGTGCTGAATTTCTTCAGCACTTTACTTCCCTGGATTGAGGCATTCTGTCATCTTACTTCTCCCTTACTTTTTCCTCTCTGGGTTGGATGTATGAGCGGCCTAAATCCTAACTTGCAGGAAACCTCATGTGGGATAGGTCATTAGGATTAATTACCAGCGTTCTAGCAAGCAAGAGCTGTTTGTAACAAGCTGCTTCCTGTGTGTCATGTTTTGTTTTCCTTGCAGAAGTGGTTGCTTCCCCACGACCGACCAGCAGCACAGCACGTGCACCCCAGGCATTTGCTTTTCTCTTGCACTCTCATTCCACTTGACACCTGCGTGAGCTGGCACTTAAATATGCTCCGTCCAGCCCGGGGCCCTGGTGCTACTGATGAAGCTGGCGATTCAGACAAAAATAGAAGTTGTGCCTGTTGTGGCAATTTCAGCCTTTATTCTGTCGTTTCCTGAGGAGGTCAGTGGCTTCTCCGGAGCCGTCTCAGCAGCGGGCTTTGGGCTGAAGCGATGGGACAGGTGACCCCATGTCCCCACAGATTATGTCTCTTTGGGAATGCCTTCAGCCACAGCAGCTGCAGGGCCCTGATCTTGTGCCCTCTTCGTCGGCTGAGCTGTCTGCCTGGCACACAGCCTGCTAACATGGCCTAGCGGTGGATGTTTTCCTGAATTGCGTATTTACCCTGAGAAACAGAAGCAGCACGGGCGATGCATTTATTCAGAGCCGAGGGAAGGGGCCTTTAGCAGTCTGGCTGGCTGTGCGACATTTCCCTGCTCATGCCTGCCAGGAATTTTATTGCTAAAACAAGGCCTGCAAACTGCTCAAGACCCCTTCTTTGGTAGGGGCAGAAGCCCTTAGGGAGGCCAGCCAGAAGCTGACTGCCTCCATCTTGTGTGCGAGGCAGCGTCCCAGGTGCTTGGGACACTTCTGCCACTTGCTGCCACTGTCATCTATCACGTGTCCTGTGGTCTTCTGAGACCGGGATGAAAGAATCACGTAGGCATCTGATGATATGTACCCTTTGGTAGGGCATCATTTCAGTGGGTAAATTGTTATTTACATTTGGGCCCAGGTAGAATTATTTTTTCCAGAAGCGGGCTCCAAAAGCTGAACATAACTGTGCACAGCCTTCAAAAGACAAAGATGCCCCCATCTTGGTAACCGGGTGAACTATTTATTTGTTCTGGCAAGTTCAAAAAGATGCAAATACAGGGCTGGATCCCAAACATTTAAGAGGGAAAACGTCCATTGCTTCTTCGTACTCAGCCTGCTGAGGTGCTGGGCCTCGTGGAGCCGCTGCCAGTGCCCCCGCAGGCTCTGTGCTGTCCAGGCAATCGTAGAGGTCTCCTAAATTAAAAAGACCTTTTAAAAATCAATATGACAAAAGTAATTAAAAGCAAAGAATAAAGCTTAACATGCTGATTTGATGTAATTCTTCTTAAAATTTACTTCTTAAAATTTCCTTCTTGTCCTTAGCAGTATCAAGCTTGTTGTCCATGTTGAAGAGAAACAGAGCTAACGTTGTATTAGCACCTTTATTAACCTGGCCTTTTCAATCCAACAGCAAAGAGTAGCTTGGGGGAGGGTGTTACAGCTTGTTTTCTAGTCTTGACATCTTGTCCAAATTAATGGCAAAGCACCGCGTACTGTGCAAAGTGAAAATGAGGTTTTGTGGGTGCTGGAGACCTCTGCGCTAAAGCTCCGAAATGAAAATTCTCATTGCTTGAACCCTGTGACCCAGCCTCCTCCTGTGTGTGACCAAGGGGAGGCTGGGAGAAGAGACAAGGAGAATGGGGAAAGAAAAGAGAATTTTCTTTCTCGGACTGCTGTTTGTTATTCCTCAGCTCTATGGAATGCCACTAGGCTTTTTAAAGCATCCGCTATTTGTTACTTGGCAGAGAGAGGCTGATAGTTTGAGACTTGAATTGTCATTTTATGCACAACACGCTGACAGATCAGTGCAAAAACAAACCTACCAGAAATTACACTTAAAAAGATGCATAAGGACACCGAATTAACAGAGAGCTCACAGACTGTATGCTTAATTCAGTGATAAAAGACAAGAAAGAGGGGATTGCTGGAATTGCCTCTTGTATTTGTACTCATTTTATGTACCTTGTGGAATTACTTTCTAGTTCTCTCTTTAAAGGAGTAGGCTTTTCTGAACCTGAGGACTGGGGGAACACCTGATTTTTTAGCTCTTCAGAGGCAGAACAGAAAATCCAGCTATGCAGCTATGCTTGAAAGCAGAGAGCAGTCTCCCCTGTTGAACAAGGTGTCGTGTCAATAATTTGGTATGTGTCTAAATTTGAAAATGAATTTGCTTTTGGGTATGGCAGCACTTTTTCTAGTCTGTGTCCACATGCAGTGGAGGGATTGGTTTTTATTTGTGTGAATGTGGCCTGGGATGTTTGGCCTCGAAGTTGTTTTCCAAATGATCCTTTCCCAACAGGGATCAGCCAATGTGTGTTAGCGGAGAAGGGAGAAAGGTTTCACCAAAACCCGTGGTCAAAGCAGATGTTGCCCTAAGTGGCAAGATAAGGAAGAGTTTTGCCCCTCCTGCTGTTTCTTGGTCCAGCACTTTGTGAACTTGTCAAAATGTTAATTTTAATCTCTGTAGCCACCTGTGCACTTTATTTTAGCTCACTATTTTAAGGAGCAATACTTTTTCTCCGTATCTCTCTGTGAATTAAGTACTAGAAGATTTTTTTTTTCTTTTATTCATGCTCACACTTACTAGTGCAGCTGTTTGCTGTGTAATTCTCAAGTTTTCTTGCTAAATGACTTTCATAATGGTCAGATTGATTGCTTAGGAGTTGAACACTCCCATGGAAATACTCAATCCACCAAACCTCAAATTGAAGCTGTGCTTTAGAGGCAGTTAATTGGGAGTTATTTCTGTTTTCTACAGCCAATAGGTACTATTACTGTTTTTTCATGGAGTGGCACTCAAAGGCTTCAGTTAGGGATGAGGTCCCTCCTATACTAAATGACATCTAGCTATACTGAAAAAATATGGTTCCCATTCCCTGGGCTTTAGAGCTGAAGTTACACATTTACTGTGAAAAAGAAATTTTAAGCAAGCTAGTGCTGAACATTCATTTCTGAAGAGCCAGGGAAAAAAAAATATTGGCCATCCCAACTACTTCTGGATGATGCATTGCCTTGAATTTGAGAAAGAAGAGCTTACCTGCCCCCGTTGTCAAGGGTACGCCAAACTGAGTATTAAAATGAGCAACGTTTTGAAGTCAGGCTGCTGATATACATTAGTGGGCTGTGTACACTGACTTGACGTGTTGACCCTGACTGTTGCAGGGTAACCCTTGGAATATATATGCATGTATTTGAGAGGACTGAGCTTAGCTCTTACATTTCAAGAGGAGAAATCACTGTATCACTGCTTTATCTCTGACCTTGAAAGGTCTTGAATTATTAAATAGCTTCTTAAAGAGTGCAACCTAGTTTCCAAGCTCTGTAACTTTTAAATGGCATAGCCATTGTGAAATTGTGTTCTGGAATCATTTAGGCAATTTTTTCTGCATCACTTAATTACAAAAATGGGATGTTTCTCTTGCTTTAGGATGTTTTATCATCTTAATTAAAAAAAAAATAATTTTGTGTACGCTGCAGTGCTGTGAATTCAGGATAACCAAAGTTGGAACAACTCCTAACACTCTTGCAAAAGTATGTTGAGCAGCTGAAATACTGAGTGAGTTAACTTATGGTACCTGTCTTACTGTGCATACTTAAATGACAGCTATCTAGGTAGCTTTAAATATCACTGGGGTATGAAAGTATTGTTATGCTACTGAGCAGAAATCAGACATCACTGTGAGAACAGGGGAGGGAGCAAACCTGGAACCGCTTAACAAAACCACCTGTGTCTGGGCAGCTTTGACTACGAATGAGAAGATTTTGAAATAATGATATGAAGATGGTGCTTGATTGCTTTGGGTTAGAAGTTTTCACCCAAGAAGCCTTGCACGTTCCTATGGGATGCAGGTGGTGATGACGTGTAGTGTTGGTCCCAGACTTGCCCTTGATGCAGTGAGGCAGAGTCAGGTTTCCAGTTATTTACTGCTCTTTTCTAATATCTCATCTGTTAACACCAAAGAAGTGGTGAGCCCTGAGCCCTAGGTCTGGCCTATTTTACTTTCTCTTGTGCATAAGAGAGAAGTGAATTTTGTAGACAGAAGGACAATCTTGCAGCAGGAAACTTGGTCCAGCCCCCCATCCTTGCTCGTACAGATGTGGTCACGTTTCGGCTGGCACCAGGCACAGCTCTGCCCCGGTAGCACCTGCAGGCTGTGGTCAAAGCTGAAATCTTGGCCATGGGACAGCTTCCAATCTTGCAAATCATTTTGAGCTCCATCTACAACAGAAGCCTTTGTGTTCGGGTTATTGGTAATGTTTAGAGCAATATGAGTGGAGCCAATTGGTGACTTGTGCTTTGTATGCGCAGTAAGGACAGAGGTGCTGTTTGTCCACTTTGTAAGGCTGCCAGAAGGGGAGCAGAGCTTCTCCTGGCTCTGAGGGGGGATCCAGGAGTGGAAGACAAACCTCCTCCTGGCTCTGCAGTGGAAGAGGAAGTGCTTTCCATGTCTAATACCACGCTCTCGCTGCTGGGCAGGAATACCTCAAGAAAGCAGGCCTGGGAACATGCAAGTGTTTGCTGGTACGAGGAGCAGCGCAGGGTTTTTTTGTAGGAGGTCATAGGGCCAGCATCTGTCACCGGCCATGCATTATGGTTCCACTGCCTTGGGTGCGATAACGGAGCTCGGTGCAGTATTTTGAAGGCTGTTGTCAGCTGCCTGCTAATAGGGATGTGCTTCCTGACGTGCAGTTCGTGTTCATGCAGAGCTGCTCCAGCACAGGCTGCAGGAAGTGCGGAGGGAGGGAGAGGAGCAATTAATTGAGTCTCTTCTGCAGAGCAGCGTCCCATGGATTCTGATATGATCACATCTTATTTTTCTGCTCGTGTGTTTGTCACAGATCAAGCCGGGCTACCTCTACCTTCAAATGTAATTACCTTAAAGGAGGAGGTTTCAGGTTCCAGGCTCCTGCACAGTGCCGGAGCTGTGCAGAACTCCTTTGAGAATCTGTCCTCTGGTACAGGGATGCTGTGAAGAAGCATGACCTGTCCCCTTGGCTTCTTCCATCAGAGCAAAATAGAGACATCTTTCAAAGCTTATTTCAAAATATTCTTTCTGTCAGAAGTAATTGGAGCCCTTGAAGGGCTGAAACCCTCCTCCACAGGCAGTCAGATGAACTTTGAGATGTTTGTGATGTGATTTGTGATGTGTTAAAAATCTCATTGCAATGCAGCGGACGGCTTCCAGACCCTTCTCTCTCTGAATCCGTAGACTGAAAGCCAGTGCGTTCTGTAATTAGGAGTTAAAGCTGTTTGGGAATGTTAAATGGAGGGGAGAACTGCTTCAAATATGCATGAGGTGCTCACCCAGCACCCAAAGGACAGGGGGGTGTCTGCGCCACGGGGGCAGAAGGCAGCACGAGGAGGCTCTGGGCCTTTCCCTTGTGAAATTTCCCCCGCGAGGGGAAGTAGGAACAGTTGGTTTCCACTCCGCGAGAGGAATTAAGCATAATAATGTGTTAGCCTAGGCTGCTACCTGCCAGAGTCAGACAGACTCGAGACTGGGATAAAAAAAGATTGTCATCTGATTTTTCCATCTGGATGAGACTGCTCAGTTCGCCTGCAGACTCTGTCTCTGGGGGCCGAAGAGGAGCGGCGGCTGCTGCCTCCCTGCAGCACAGGAAGAGGGGGCCCAGCCGACGAGGACCTCGTGGGGATGTCAACGCCTTCGTGGAGCGCACGTGCTGGTGGCCGGCAGGGCCAGGAAGGGGGTTCTCCCCTCTACTCCGCTCTCCTCAGACCTCACCTGCCGTGCTGCGTTCAGCTCTGGGGCCCAGCACAAGAAGGACAGGGACCTGCTGGAGGGAGTCCTGAGGAGGGCCACGAAGGTGATCCGAGGGCTGGAGCACCACTCCTACGGAGAAATAGAGTGATTTCAGGCACTGGAAGCATTTCTTTAGATGTTTGCATCCCGTTTGTCACCAGTTTGAAAATATATTAACAAGCAAGTGAAGCAACGGTTGTGAAGTGTGCTGCACACTAATGCCAGAATGGTATGGCTGGCCTCTCAGAAAAAGGGGATTTCTGTTGAATACCTAGAAATTAAGCTATATGCAACTAGGACGAGACCACTTAGCGGCTGTCCAGTGTAGCTGTCCCTGCCTATTCAGTCAGGCTTCCCTGACCAAATTAATTTTATAGCAAAGCACAAATAGTAATTAGCATAGAAACAGTGTTTATTATAATTAGCCTCCAGTGGCTGCACTACTGCAAGAGTGAAGTCTTATTTACATCTTTCTGTAAATGGATGTTGATGTATGGAGAGTTGTTGTATTACTAAGGCTAACGTGTAGGATGTGTAACATGTCAGCTTTCGGGTCTGGCTGCTCGGGCTTCTCATTTCCTCATTTCTTCTGATTTCTTGATTGTAAAAGGAAAGGCAAGCACTTTGGGGCTAGACAGCAGGGGAAAATGACTTACCTGAATGCCCTTCATCTGGTTGTGATTTGTTCATTTTAGATTTAAAGACAATTCTGATCTTTTATTTATGTCTGTAGTTTGCTTCTTTGTTTTATTTTTAACTGCAAGGTTTTTTACAAGCCATCCAAGAGGTATTGTCGTGCTGAAGAACCTGCACTTCCCCAGTGAAGCAGTTGTCACAGTTGGCACAAACAGAGCTGTCAGCTTTGCTGCAAGTGACACAAGTATAATGCAGTAAAGACCAGTGGCAGAGCCAGTCTTCAGAACAGATTGGTAAGGATTTATTATTGTTTTGCAATTTATTTTTATTTTTGTCAAATAAGCAAGCTGGGCTGTGGTTCAACTTCCAAGCTAACCTGCTGGCCATCATTTAAAATCATCGGGTCATTTGTAATCTCCAACTCCTCCTCTTTGTGGACGGACAGCATGCCAACTGCTAACCACATTTCAGATTTTAAGAAGGCCTTTGGTCATATAACTCAGGATGATAAAACCCTATTTAATGAGGAATGCTCCTGTGCTGTAGGCTTGATCGATAAATTAAATAGATTAATTAAGTCGAGTTGTCAGGACCAAGGACTGCTGTGAAGTCAGGCCAGTGGAGCTGGCCATTTATCAGAGGCAGAAACCCAACCCAAAGAAGCCGCCTTTAATGGGCGATTCCGGAGTGCATGCAAATGAGCAGGTACGTGAAAACTGAGCAGTGAGTGAGGGCTGTCAGCTGGTCTCACGCGGTGTAAAAGAGGCGGGTACGTCTGTGTGAAGTCATTAAATGTACTCATCAGACTCCTTCCTGGGAATTTTTGAACTTGGAGCTCTGAGGAAATGAGCTGGCTTGTGATGTGGGTACACACTCTCAGGTATTTCCATTTTTTAATCTTCAGTGGGAAACGCAATTGGTTTTATGTTTTAAGAGAGAGAGAGACGTGCCTATATATGTATGTATGAAGTGATTTGGAATGCAAGCTTATTAAAAAAAACAGGATAGCTTTTATTGCACCCAGAGAAATGAGCTCTGCAGGTGGGTCGGATACAGCACAGAGCTTTCAGGCAGAGCCCCACGTCCCTGCCATTTCAGCCCAGGAAGTTCCAGGCTTGTTGGCTGCCCGGTGCCGTTACCCACCCAAGGAGAGGCTCAGTGCTGGCGCTGCGGCAGTGGCACTGCTGGCCGACACAGCCTCACCCAGCGAGGGACACTCAGCAGGGGTTCAATAAGCAGAAAATCAGCAGAAACACAGGCTCCATATTTCTAATTTCCCCCACATGCCTTAGATTGCTGAAATGATGCTGTTCCTCCGGCCGAGGGAGCAGCCGTGAAGGTCACCCAGGGGCAGGTCCCCGCAGTGCCGGCGGCGCAGCCACGGGCCTCTCGCTGCCACGTGCTGCTCTGCATCTGCGGCCCTGCGAGCTTCCCAAGGCAGAAAGCGAGGCAGCGCATGGAGCTGCGGGAAGGCTGCATCTCTGTTTTGGTGCTTCCACTCGAGCTGCAAAGCCCCGGCCAGATGGATGTACTCCTACAGCCACTCTGGAGACAAGCTGAGAATAAAATGAGCTGTGTGCAAGTGCTATCAGGCTGTGTAAATGAAACCTGCCTGACAAACCAGAAACATGCCTTTTTGGTGTATAACAAAAATAAAATTCTCTCCAGGCGTAGAACCCTTACGTATGTTCAGTTCTTGTTGATTAAATAGTTCGGAGCTTCAAACAGTGAGGAAGCAAGCCAGGGATGCCGGTGTCACGTCAGCGAGGAGAAACGTGCCCGTCAGGAGGAACGGGGAGGAAGACAGCAATAGAAAAACAGCCGTGCAGGAGAGGCCGAGATCTTGTGAGCACCTGGTCTGCCAGGGCAAGAAGGTGAAAGGAGGAGCCGAGAGCTTGCTCTGGTTTTCTCAAGGCTTTTGTGGTCTGATGGAAAGGAAGAGCTGGAGAATAGCGCTCTGACTTCGGCCACTGAAGTGCTCATTGGCAGCTCAGGTGGATGAGGGTGAAAATGAGGTGTGTGACGGGTGGCAGCTTGTGTTTGGAGCAAACCGGGAGCTGCTGGATTGTCTCCCACTGCTGCTCAGGGAGGCAATGAGAACCCCTGCCCCTTGCTGCGGTCCAGGGTTTTGTCTAGGGGACTTGGGGCAAAATTAGGAAATGCCTCAGTCATGATGAGAGCTGGGCTCCTAAGAGTGCAAATTGTTTGTGATATGGGTCTGTAGGATCTTGAGGAACACGTTAAAAATGGCCCTGGTACTTCAGCTGTGGGAAAGCAGGGCTTGCTTTTTTTTTTTTCCCCTTATACTATTATCAGCAGCTGTGAAGAGTGATGCAATCCGTGTGCCGTATGGAGCACCTATATATAACAATCTGACATATGGATGTTGTGAAGTTCTCAGAAGATTCCACATGCTTGAAATCGTCCATGTTTTAAAAACAGTCTGTTTGGGAATGATTTGTCAAGGTGTTATGCTGAATTCCCAGACGTGAAATCAGGCAAATCGGGAATGTTTGTAGCGGGGAGCCAGGTCTGGATTCCTCCTTTTGGTCCCTGCTGGAGCACTGCAAGCTTTGGGATGGATACATCTGGGGGGAATGTTCTCAAGCTGGCTGACTTTTACTGGATCCGTTAACCTAGCAGCTCTGAGCCCTGTCTTGCTCGCTGTTCCTCCCCGCTGTCTGCTGCCCCTCGCCTAGCCGGGAGCGTCTCTCCGTTGGCAGTATGGGAGGGGAGGACGAGGCACAATATCACCGAACACCTGGCTTCTCAATGAAGTCTTCAGGCCTCTTGCTGCTCTGCTGTGGTGTTTGGCTGCACAGAAATGAAGACAGCCCACTGGCTGCTGCATCTGTGGGGTTTGAGGAAGGTAGGGAAGCCACACAGAGCCAGCAGTCAGTAAAAGCACATTGCTTGCAAGAAGCTGCCTTCTTTGCTAATGTCCAGTTGCTGTGCTGCTGTCAAAATTGTTATTGGGAAGTTCTCCATGGCCAAGTAGCAGGGGTTGGCCAGGCCTTTTCTTTATCCTTTTTTACCTACCAGGCTGGGAGCCTCTCCCTGGCTGCCGCGGTGGTGCTGGCTGCACCAGGTCCCCAACCACTTGCTGCTGGGGCACCTGAGCAAGTGGAGGGGTGAGGAACATGAAAACTGCAGTGTCTCAGTTTATCTCACTGTTAAGAAGCCTTGAGCAAGTGCTGTAAGTGAGGGATGAACACCACATAGTTGGTTGATCCTCTCTTCTCCCTAAGGAAGTCAGGCAGGAGCGGGTCCACTGTATCTGCTCACTTCTGGGCTTGTTTGGGGTGAGGGAGAAGTACAAGCCTGTACCTGAGGCTCACGATCTGGGGAAGGCTCACACGTCACATGCTGTGCTTCTCCCAGCACCTGGTGAGCTCGGTGTTCCCACACCACCCTTTTTGCAGGGCAGGCGTGCGGGATGTGCCGTGCCCCGAGATGTTTTACCAGCCTTGTAAGTTGTCACTAAAGGCGTCTCAAATTGCTGCTGCCCTCCCTGTCAGTTCTGTTCTGGGGGGATGGCAGGGGATTGACAGAGATGGGAGTTGTGCTTTCTGAAACGCTTAGTCCAGGGCTTCAGTGATGGGGAGTAGCAGCAAGCGGCACGCTCTGGCGCTTGTTTGTTTAGGAGCTCTGGTTACAGGTGTACGGAAACCCCTTCCTCCCCAAAGAGCTGTCAGGGTGACATTAATTGCACCACCGGTAAGTGCTGGTTGTAATCTGTGAGGCAATAGCAGGAAAGCGAGCCTACAGCAGGTGTCTGTACGTCACTTCAGTCTGTAAGCAGCCTGGTTCAATCTGGAGTTCATAGATCTGGCTTATTTGCATGGGCTGTGCTCCCGTGGATCCTGCCTGCTTCAAATCCTTCGGAGGGAAGCAATATTTTTTTCTGGTTTTTATTCGAAATGAAAGCTGTTCCCTAGAGTCACGTCAGCTGCAGAAATCCAGACCCCAGCACAAGTGTCTGCATTAAAAACTGGGCTTTGGGCTCCGGTACAGCCCTGTAACTTCACATGTCACAAGCAGAGGAAGGCAGAGCAGCAGCACAGGCACTTAAAAGATTGCAGCCGTGCTTTGAAACAGAGGGGCTTTTGAAACCATGGGGCTGCAGCCAGGGGAAAAGAAACAATTATCTCCTCTCTTCGCCTCTTGCAGCCCCCTTTCTGCAGCCCCTGTCAGCTCTGAGCTTTAAACTTTGTCAGAAATGATCTGCTTGTCTCTTGGTAGTCCTCTGCTGCATTTTAATTGGGCATGGCAGGTAAGGCAAAAAGTCAAGGAACTGGAAATAACCTCTACAGCTAAAACCGTGGAGCCAAAAAAGACAGCCCTTCGATTTAACGTGGTGATGGTAACTGCCACATTTTGGGAAGTTTTTAAACTCCTGATTAGATCATGCTAAATTGTGTAAAACTTCTAAGGCCTTTGAATACGAACGGGGCTGGGGAAGGCTGAGAAGAGAACGGCAGGGCTCCAGCAGAAGACGTCTATCATCACAGTTTTCTGCACACTGTACAGGCAACAAGCCATGCTGATGGGTTAATGCATTTTTTTCAAATTTAGTATAAAATTACACTTTGTCTTATTCCTCGGATGAGATGCAGCATGTGATTGTGTGTGTGTGTGTGTCCCCTAAATGTGCAGTGTATGTGCAGTGCCTGGTCCCCCGGAGCGGTATCGATCTCCTCTGTTCTGGCTGGCTTTTATAGATGGGTCCTTGCCCTTCTGTAGAAGTGTAGAAGTACGTTTTATTTCTTTAGCAAGCTCTGTGACCACTACCTGTTTCATATTAGTCTGTTTTCCCTTGATTCCTCCTGGAGGAGGAGTGTTTGAGCAGTGTTTTCACTGGATTTGCTGCTCTGTTTTGGCGTGGCAATGCCGGGACGGGTGCATGTATTACTGTGGATGGCTAGATCCAAGGGGATTCTGAAGGGGAAGGGGTTAGGGGTTAGGGTTTATGGTAAGGTCACGATTCCTGGGGGAAATCACTCATGGGACCAGCTGCTGAGAAGTCCTCTCACCTGCCCTGGCAGGTGAATGTGCGCTTCACTTAAGCGCATGCGTAGGGTGTTGAACCTGGGTTAGAAGCTGAGACCCAACTTCTCCTTAGGTCTTCAGCAGCTTGAGGAAACTCTGCTGCGATTTTCCCTTCCTAATGGGGAACGCAGCAATCGGGGAGGTTGGGTCTCAGAGTGTCGTGATGCTCCTGCAGCTGGTCCTGATGGGGTCTCACCCCTGTAAACGGGTCCTGATGGGGTCTCACCCCTGTAAATGGGGCTTGTGCATTAGGAACGCACAAAGTGAGTGGCTGTCTGGGAAAGTCCTGGTCTAAGGATCCTAACTGACAGCATGAAGAAACTTGGGGGGGTAACAATAGGGACTGGAGCCAGTTCTCCCTGCCTGCATTCAACTGCCTGTGCTGAGACAGGGGCGAGCTGCTCTCTTGCTCCTATTCCCTGCTTCCGTGCTTGACTTCGTTCATGTTTTCTTCCGTTCCCTGCAGGAAGTGAAGCAGGACTCATGCAAACATCTCTTAGCTTTGTAGGCTGATGGCGGGGAGCAGAGCAGGTACATCCTCCCAGGAGATGTCGTCCTGTGAGTACCTGTGACGCTGTAAGGGCCAGCACAGCACAGGCGAATACGAACAGAAGCAGGGCAGGCAGCAGTCTGCAAGTGGACTTTGCAGAGAACTGCGTCCCCGTCTCACGTAAGGACGCCTCATTTCCAAAAGTGTTAAAAATTTCCATATGGCTTTGGTTTGTCTTCAGATCCCCGCCCACCCAGTCTCTAATTAAAAGAAAGATTTTCTCGTTTATGATTAATATTTGTTTTCAGGGCAAGCTACAAAATAGTTGAAAAAGTAAGATTTATCTGTCTGCTGCTTTCCTTCTGCCTTTTTAGTTTGTAAATGAATGTAGAGGTATTTGACATCATTTGTCTTCTTAGAACTTTTGCCAGTTTTAATTCAGTAGAAAGCAGTACTCATTCCTCATATTTATCTGTAAATTGCATTGAATCTTGTTGCAGTCATATTAGGTGGTAATGATTTATATGCCTTCTAATAATTTATCTGATTATGCCGGCTATATTCCATTTTTAAAGAATTATTAAGTTAATGCTCTAGCGTAGAGAACAGAGAAATCATTTCCCGAGTTCTTGCTTTGCCTCTCTGCAGCGTGGTACAGCGCCACGTGCTTGGTTCATTAATGCAGTGCCGTGTGAGGATCACGGGGACGATTTGTTACAGGTATTTAATACCATTAGGCTTTGTTTGCACAGAAGCTGTGTATCGAAAGGCCGCTCACACGTGTGTGTGTCGGTATTTAGGGGGTTCTGCTGCGTGCACGTCCCCAGATTCCCCTTGTCTTTGATGGGAGCAACTGCGCTGGGTGCAGAAGGGACGGCAGCTCCGTGCTCTGCTGCAGCGGGTGGTGTGAGTGTGAGGGATGAATGGCTGTGTGTTGGAAATCCCGCTGGCGAAACGCGTTGGTTCCTCCTCTCCTTTTTCTTATTCCCCAGTAATTCTTCCTTGTGAGTCTGCGGAGCCTCGCAGCCCCTTATCTTCAAAGGGCTGACTTCAGGAGAGTAGATAAGCACGGGCTTAACTCTGAGATTAGAAATACTTCCACCGATTTCGGAGGCAATTCTTCTCTCAAAGGTAAACATACGGAGCTGGGGCTGGCGAGGAGGGGCACAAACAGAAAAGGACACTCAGCAGGACTAAAGGAAAGCGGTTCTTCTATCCCATGTGTCTAATACATGTGAAACTTAAGTGTCTCCTCCTTTCTTCATAGACCATCTACCCTGTCTGTTTTCTCTCCCTTTGGAAATGCGTGCCTAACTCCTGGATAATGTGCCTCCCACGCCATCTGACAAAACACAAGGCGGTAGGAAGAAGCTTCAGCTCTAGGGGGAAAACTCTTCTCTTCGTGAGAAAATGATGTAGCTTTTCTTTTCTTTTCCTTGACTTGCATATTTAGAGAAGCACAGGAATGAAGTCACTGCACACACACAAATAACCCCCAACTTCTTTCTCTATCATTTCTGCTTGAAAAATAACGCCTTTCTTCATGAATAGGTTGGCATAAAATATCAATTTTGGCAGTGTTTGAATGCTGCTTTTTGCCATTTAGAAGCAGAATTATGCTGCTGAGACTTTGGACTTTTGAAAAGGCTGAAACATGGTTGCTGCTAATGGGAACTCCAGTGTGATACTCCAGTGTGATACTCCAGAAGCAAAACCGTCGCCTTTTCCAGGATTCACATACGGTCTGATACCGTGCGAGTCTGAGGGGAGAGGCAGGACAGCTCAAAGGGCCACGGAAACACACCCACGTCTCCTTGCATCCCATCCTGCGGTCTCTTTCCTGTTCCCTTTTCGTACTCACTTTGCAGTTACTAGGTTCATACGGCCAAGGAGAGCTGCTGTGTGTGGGGGCAGGCTGCCTTGACACCTCTGCTCTTCTGCTTTTTGACATTATTTCCTTATTAAAGGCAGCTGTGTGCATGGGAACATCTGTGGGCCTGCTGAACCGTAAAACCTCGTCGCAGCAATGTTTCATTTACATTGACATGTTTTCACTTCGGTGGGATACCTGTCTGCAGTCTGGCACGTCTTTGGGCTCCGCTGTTGTTTGGGTCAAGCAGCAGGGCTGCAAACGAGGAATACCCTTTGTTTTCTGCGGAGCGTGGGGCTGTGTGTGCATGGGGCTGCTCCCAAGGACTCGGCGCTCCCTTCGTGTAACCGCCAAGGACTGCATGTGTTTACGCAGCCGCTTGTTGTTTGCTGATGCTCTCCTTTATTTGTTTTGCTTTGTAAAGGTCGCTTACACCTGTACAACCTCTTGGTTGCCAGAGTGGCTGAGCGTTTGCTGAGAGGCTGATTTCAACCTCATCTTTACACGTGTGTGGTTATTATGGGATGCAACGATCCTGTGTCAGGCTTTCCACTGCATTACGCAGTCGTACATCTCCACGAACAGAAGTGCCTGCTGGCACAGGAGCTGGCTTCGGCGTGGTGGGAGCGTTTGGGTTTTTGCAGTAGTGCATCGGAGTGCAGCTCACTGTGCTGTGCCAGCTCTCTGGGGATCCTGAGCTCGGTTTTGGTTCGGGCATGGCAGCAGCATGTCTGCAAAGCCTTGCTCCCTGTTAGCTCCCGGGGCAGCTCTCTTACAGCACTCTGTTGACACGTGTAAGGCAGCTCATGTCCCACGGCCTGTGTTCATCAGTCACACGTGGCCCTGGAGCTCAGCTTTGGGCTGGGCACACGGGCACTTCTCTTCAGCCTGCAGCTTCTTCCCAAACCACTGCTTTCTCTGTGACCGAATCCTTCTTATTACTTTCCATCTGTGGTGCCTTTTTTAATCCAGAGATGTGAAGTATTTGTTCCTGCACACCCTGGCCTCTTGCTTGTTCTTGAAAACACGCTGTGGAGAATTGCACTGCTGTCTGCTCCTGCTCTGCTTTTGATTAATCTGTTTTTCCACCAGGACTCTGTTATGAGAGAAGGTTAATGTTACAGAGAAGATACTTGTTTGTTTCAAACATTTTGTTTCCTTCCTCTGTTGGGAATAGGAGTGTAAACACCAGGCAATCTGAATTTAAATAGCTAAAGTATTGGTCTTGCTATTCCAATTGCTCGTTGTTACACATGAGGATGTTACAGTTGATTATACAGAAATACCTGAGCCATACATCTTACGTTCTCAATCAGCATATTATAGATGAACTGTGAAAATTGGAGATAGCTTTTTATGATAACTGGGAGATGTTTTCCTTGAAGTATGCAAGACTCTTGAGAGGGGTTGAATTGCTTGTCTGTAATTTTGTTATAAGCCGTAGCGGTCTTTATTTGACACGCGGGTTATTGCTGCTGAATCTTGTTCTCAGAGGCTGCACGTTCAGAAGGCTGATCCCGGATTTGATATCCTCACACAGCGACTTGTTTGCTGGACCGGTCCTGGAGCATCCTCCACGAGCCTGACTCACGCACAACAAGGCTTTGGTGCGCTTAAGTGAAGAAAATGCAAATTGTCCTTGCCTGAGCAGCCACCCGCACCTCCCCATGACGCACCAAGCACCGTTGGGCAGCCTCTGTCCTGAACCACGAGCTGCCTTCGATTCCTCCAGGCTTCACCCTCTGGGGCCGTGTCGGAGCCAGGCTCGAGAAGGCTCGAGGCTGGGAGCTGTCCCCTGGTCGCTGCTGCGGGGCTGGGCTCTCCCTGAGGCTGGCAGTGTGGGCTGCTCGGTGTGACCTGCTGCTGGCCTGGCCTGGGGTGCCCGTCCCTCCCAGGCACCCCAAGAAGCCGTGGGGGGCAGCCCCAAGGCGCTGTTGTAGTAAAACATCTATGGTTCTGGCTGCTGAAGGGTCTCGGGGGGATTGAAGGGATTTCACGTGCTCAGACATCGTGCTTGCTATGTTTGATGGCCTTCTGGTTGACAGGAGTTAGTTCCACCAGGGCTTTGTGGTTCTTGGTTTCATTTCGTGAGAAGTCTGTGCTCTGCTGTTCCCTCCTACAAGGACTTGGGGCTGGAGGAGGGTAACGGGGCGGGGGGAGATGATTCCCACAAAGCGGGGGTCATGTATGGAGCCCGCAGGGGGCAGAGCCCAGCCCTCACCTGGGGCTGGAGGAGGTCGGGGTGCCCAGCTGAGCCGGGGCCAACACCAGGGTCCAGTTCCATCGGTGCTGTGCTCAGCACGGTGTGTGTGCTCGGCCCCTTCAGCCCTGCGTGGACGGGGCTGGCCTCGGGGGTTTAACTGAGAGGAGTTTTTATCTGCTTACTAAAATGAGAATTGCCTGGTTCGGGAGTGGGCTGCGATCCCTTCAGAAAACTCATCTTTAATATATTTCCTGTAATCACAGCCTAAAAACAACCCCACGTTTTCAAAATGTTCTTCAGTTTTTACCCTGCGATTCCTTCCGCAGGCATTAACCATGCAGCTCTCCATCACAGCGCGCAGCAGCGTTGCGGTGAAGAGCCGGCTTCTTGTGCCTGACGACAAGCCCCGTGGTTTCACAGCGAGATCCCCACTGCTTTGGGGAGCGGTGACGGCGCCAAACAGATGTGCGTTGACCTGTGACACAGGTGCGCTGCGCGTCAGGATTTCAGCGGCGCTGGCTCTTGGTAGATCACTCGCAGAATATGCCGTGTTTTACGCTTCAGAGGCTCAGTGCCAGCTTTTGGGCTGTTCAAACGCAGCCTGGCTTGGTGCTCACCGGGTTATCAAGTGTGTGCTGCCTCCGGGCGGGACGTGGCACTACGGAGATGTGGAGTGCCCCTTTCTCACCTGCTGTGTAGTTTGTTGAGGCACTGGGGTTTACCCCGGTGATGTGTTCCTGCAGGACTGGCTTGCAGTTGAGTGACAGATGTCCAAGTGTCACTTCCCTCCTTCTGGACAAGGTTGTGTGGGATTTGAGTGAGGCCAGAGCAGCATTACGGGGTCAGGTGGCAGTGCCCTGCTCCCTCATCTGCGCTGTTGGCTCCTAGCCTGTTTCCCTGGGCTCTTTCTTCCACCAAGATCTTCCCTTCTGACAGTGAGCCCTGCTCGTCACAGGGTCTCAGATCGGTGTGGCGAGCTGGGGATGACAGCAGCAAGCTGCATGTAAACTGTGCCTTTCTGCGTGGTCTTGGGCTCAGGAACAAGGGTTTGGAAAGGAGAACCGATTCCTGCCGGGGATGGACTTAGCAGGCTGCGGTGGCAAGGTCAGAAATCCTGAGGAGGCTGCAACATGATTTGCTTTTTGTAGCTCCGCACGTTGTCACAAGGCCATCCTGCAAGTGCTTTTCGTTTTTGTCTTTGGATTTTAAACCGTGCCGGTCGTCTCTCACTGCAGAGAGGTCAAACACTGTGCGGTTGTCTGAAATGCAGCGCACGGTCATCTCGGGCTGCTGGAGTGCCTTTCCTCTGCAGTACGAGCTGCTGGGCAGCCTCGCTGTGTTTCTCCTGGAGGCTTTGTACGAGAACAGTCGGGCCTGCTGAGCCCTGTCCCCTTCTGCACCTGAGCTTGGCAAGCCAGCAAAACCTGTGCCGGGAGGGAGTCCCAGCAAGCCCTGTGTCCACAGCCCCCACACCCCCTGAGAGCAGGTTCTTGGTTTTGAAACGACCAAGCAAACAGATCCAGTAAGTTGAAAATGTGCAGTTCACTGCGTAGTCTCGCCTTGTTGTGCGGGAGCCCAAGAAAGCAGCACCTGCCGGTGTCCCTGCTCGTAGGTGGTGCCGGCTGTTCGACACGTGTCAGTAAACGGGAGCGTCGAGGCACCTGGGTGGTGGGGACGGAGCGGGAAGAGGATGCTGCAGGCTGAAATTTGCAGGGTTCTGTTCTGTCCCTTGACTGCACTGAAGTAAAGCTGTGGACTAGGACGCTTAAAAATTGAATGTGAAAACAACAGGCTGGCAGCCTGCAGTTCTGAAGACTTAAAAATTAAAGTGCCACCATGCTTAGTGGAGTCACCACAAGTAATAATAGAAACCGCTGCTGCTGAGACAAATGTTCGGCTAAGTAAAGAGTGTTACAGACCTCACCTGGCTTGGGGAATGTGAAATGAGCTGTAGTTCTTAGAGCTCAACGTGCAAATGAACTGGAGGTTATGTACAGTTAATATTTGCAGCAGAACAGCCAGTTGTTTAAGTTGATTCTGGAGAAATCCACCTCCTCTGGGTGATGGTGGCCGTGTTCCCATCTTTACTCGGGTTTGACGTGGAGACCTTAGCTCCAAAAAGCACCTAACTGTGTCTACGATGGAAATCTGTATGCAGTGTTTTCTTTGTTCTGTGGTCTGAATGCATTTGTGCTTTGCTTCAACAGGTCTGTGAGTGCAGGAGGAACAGTTTATTTTGCAGTTGCAACACAATTTAATTGACGCGATATTAAAGACCCCTCTTTGTTTCTGAATTTGACTGGTACAACTGAGAAGACGAAAACCTTTCAAAACTACCATAAATTTGATGCTTGACTTCAGCCAAGAATCAGCCTGTTTGTAAACCAGAAGCAGCATTACCAAACGATCCGTCAGCTGCTATGATGAAAACAAAAACAATGAACAATCCTCCCTACTTGTTTGGGATTTCGAGCCCACAATTTTGTCAGCCCCTTCTCTCCTATATACACATCATTTTTTTAAAAAAAAAACAAACACACAAAACAAAACAGAAAATAAAAGTAAGCTTGCAACAGTTAGTTTGGCAAGGCTGTTTAGAAAGAAAGCGTGGTGTGGTGGGAAGCAGGACCAGACATGCTGTGCCGAATTCAATCAGCACCTGGAGCCAGTATTGATTTCAGCAAAGCAGTGTCCGTTCGTACCAGGAATGAACTTGGCCAATTACCCTGTGTTTTAATAACATGATAATGAGTATTGACTAATGCTGTTGTAGGTGTTGCTGCGGCCTGAAGGAGCAGCCAGAGGAGCTGGGGATAGAGCAGGGTACGTGTAAGGTGGTCCTGCCTTCCTGCTGCCCTCCTGCTGTACTGGCCAAGAGTCGCCAGAAGTGATGGATTAATGCTTGAGCTGTCTGTGTGAATTGGAAGAAATCTATTTTGGAAGAACTCGAGTGCTTATAGTTTGGTAATTGCTCAACATCCCAGCAGAGGTTGGGTGTCTGGTGGTAAAGAGGAGCCTGAGTAAGTCTGCCACAGATGGAAACGGTGAATGTGGAGTGCCTCTGAGCTATTGTTAGCCGAGCTATGATCATAGCTATAGAGGGTTTAAAAATAGGATGGCCTGCTGGGAGGAAGCGTAAGGTAATAGTATGAATTAATATATTGTATTTATACACACAGCATGCTTTTCTTTCAGGCAGGGGAGTTTTAATTATAGCCTCTTACACGCGTGGCACAGATCCCTGCGTACCTGCAGGGCTCTGGGCAGAGAGGGGCAGAGCGCAGCGGGCACGGAGCTGCTCGGGAAGGTGCAGGAAGGGCAGAGGTGGCCGAAGGCACAGGAGGAGCAGTGGGTCCATGAGAGGCAGATGTCACTTGCGCTATGATACAGCGGGGTTTAAATTTAGAACTCTTTGAGACCCAGTGTCGAGTCAGAAACGCGTTGTTGAAATTGTCTAATCAGCTCCAAGTGGCTGTCTTGTAAATCTCCAGAGTGGAAACTGGCCTCGGGCTAGCAGCCGTCCCCGCTGCATCTTTGCTCGAGTGAACTTTAATTTGATTCTTTATCAAGAAAAGCACTGAGAGAAAGAGGGGGTTGAGAAATGAACACAGAGGCAGTCGCACAAAATAGGCTTTGTGCGGCTGAAGCTGATTTTGCCAGAGACTCTGCAAGGACTTCGCATGCCCTAAAAGAAAAGCAGAGCCCCGTTACAAAGCACACGGACCGAGGTGAGCCGAAGGGGCAAGGAAATGGAGCACTTCTGACTTTAAAAGCTCCTTTTGACTTTGCTAGATTGAAAGTGGGCACAGTGCCTCTGCAAATGAAGTGATTTCAAATCAGGCTGTTAAAATCTGGGGCTGGTTTGAAAAGCAGGCCGTGCTTTGTGCCTGGCTTCCTCTGCTGAAGTTGCTGACAAAAACGGGATGAGCGTCTGTGAGCATCCGAGATGGCCCTAATCAGCGTGCCGTTACACACAGGGGTGTTCAGCGAGGGGCTCTGAGTCAAACACTGCCTGAAATTTAGAGCAGCTTCTGGCTGGGGAATCTGTGTCATTACAAAGCGAAATCTACAGCATGAGGAGGGATTTTCAGTGTTAGGAAACTCAGTAAACCTCATCGTGTCTTCCTTAATTTTATGTGGTTTTGTTATAATCTGCCTTGCTGGAGACCGGCAGTTTTTCACAGGTCTCAAAGTAAAATAACCAAAGTATTAATGACAAATGGAAGTTTAATCTCAGGGCAGTTTATAGCCCATTGATCAATATATTTTGGAGCAATCTTATAAATTTGGGGGGGGGAGGTGCTTCATTTTGCAGGTGCTGAGCACAGACTAATTCCAAGGAGCCAGCCTGCAGTCTGGGCACCAACCAGAATCTGAAAATCAAGTTCTTCTTAAATGATTCAAATCCCTTTTCAAAGCCATGGTCTAGAAATGTAGCTTTTTACCATTTTTATGGGTGAAACGTTTGATATTTAGCAAACGACATATTTACGCGTGTCCATATGTTGATGGCAAACATAAACATTTCTATGAAGTAACGCTGAAAATCTGTATGCTTCCCACGTTGGAAGGGTGTCTGAGTCCAGTCTGCTTTCCCTGCAGGAATATCAAAATAATTTCCTAAAAGGAAATTGGATTTAAAAATAACGCTTAATACCAAGTGTCCTAAATATATAGAGCTACACAGAGAAGCTGCTATTTCTTTTCATAAGAAAACGGTGGGAAAAGGGGACGTGGTCTGCGTATGCCTACAAAGTACGTGGCCTAAAAATCAGTCAGAAAAGTCTGCAGTCAGAAATTGAAGTAGCTTGGTCTGTTCAGCTTATTCGAGAGAAGGTAGCTGGTGGTCCCCACCCCCAGAATTACTGCTTGATGCTCTAATCTTCCCTGGGATTTTTTTCTTAAGTACTGTGCTATTGTTTTTTTCCGGAGTCATCGGAGTGCTTGAGAAGGCAGAATGTATCAAGACTTTCTAAAAGGTACAAATGCTCTGTCTGCTTCCCTCCTGAGGGCTCTGGAGGTCTCAGCTGGGTCGTGGCCTGACCAGTCTCGGAGGGCTTGTAGCAGAGAAGCCTCCGGAGCTCCTCACATCCAAGTTCCAAGCTCACACCTCGCTGCATCTTCGCTGTCCTCCTCATCGATTCGTTTGCTGTAAGTTCAAGCCTCTGCACGTTCAACGTTATCAAACCCTGGAACAGAAAAACAACCTGGCACAAAACCAACCGTAAGCTGCGAAGCCCCAGAATATCAGGAAGGAAGAAGCAGGAGTTATTTTTGTGTATTTGCTGCTACCTCTTTTGTTGGGGAAGAATAGTTGTGAGCTTCGGAGAGGTGCCGTGGTAGATGCTGAAGGCTGTCATGAGGCTCTTTGTTCAAAAAGAAACTTAACTAATGTAAAGCATTTGAAGAAGTGTTTTACCAATAATCTTAAAAATAGCTTTAGATGCCTTCTGATCTCGGAGGCCTTCCTTCTCCTCCAAAGATGCCTATTTACAACATTTTCTTATCTTAAAACTAGGTGAATGGTTACAAAAAGCTTTTTTTCCCCCTTGACATCTATATTGGAGGAGAAAATTATGTTAAAACCCCTTTAGCTTAAAGCTAATTAGAGTTAATAATGAAGTCTTTCTTCTCGTGTGCTGTTTCTCGTGTAACTCTGATAATTACGTACGGGCAGAGGCGTCTGTCTGCGAGATTGGCAGGCTGAGGGGCTGGGGCACAGAGCTGGGTCTGTTGGGCTGAAGTCTGGGCTGTGCAGTGCCAGGGCCAAGCTCTGCCTTGCTCTTTGGTCTCGTCTTACAGCCAGGCAGGTCCTGTGCCTGCGAGAGGACACCGGCACGGGCAGCGCATCTGAAATCAGCATCTGCCTCTGCGTGCTGTACTGCGAGCCATCCTCGTTTCCAGCTGGAGTGTAAAGCTGGGAAAAGACGAGGTGGCTGCCGTGGTGAAAAGAAGTTAACGTCTCACAAGAGATTGAATCGTGCTTCTGTGCTCCTTGTAAATTTAGCTGCAGTGAGGCTACCTGAAGGCAAACGAACCCCCGAGCTCCAGGCAGGAGCGGGTGGAGGGATGAAAGCCGGGGTGCAGTGGGGTGAGCAGGTGTAGATCACACGCGTGTGACTGTAACAGACCGGTGATCTCCGAGTCTGAGCTCGGCGCTTAGGAGGAGCAGAACGGATCGGAGAACCTGCTCCCAGGTACTTCTTTTACTCGGTCACTGGGAAGTGAAATGGGAAATGAAACTGCCATTTCAAGCGAGTTATTTTAAAGCTGAAAGCTTTGAAGGTCAGCGCCACTGGAGTGACATGTTAGCCGGGGGAGCAGAGGAAAGATCATCCGGTGAGTGAAGCAGAGCTAGTCATGACCTTAATGGAGTCATAAAAGCAGAACGAGAGAGTCCGGCCGTGAGTCCCCAAATCCAAGGAAAGATTTTATATTAAATCTGGAACAAAACAAGCAGGAAGAAAGAAGTTGGAATGCTCCCCTCTTATTTTTGTCAAAAAGAAAAGCACAGTGTTGAAATGGAATTGTTTTTTTAAAGTAGTTCCTGATTGGTAATCATTGTTAAAATAAACTTCAGCTACTCCAATACGTGAACAAAATTATCTCTTGTCCCCGAGGATATTCTCTTCTCATCTAATTACTTTCTTCACAGAGGTAATTCAGTTGTTTGTAAAGGAGCCATCAGAAATCAGTTCTGGAGGGACTGACTGCATTAGAGTTTGTTCAAGGCGAGGTTTTCAGAACATTTAAAAATTGGATTTTGTACTTGAATTTCATGCTCTTCGATAGAGCCCCCATGCAATTTGGTGATAACCAGCAGGGCCCAGCAATGGATCCTGCTATCTGACGGCGGCTGCTTCAGGTGTGCTGCAGTTCTCTGGGAAAGGCAGGGGGGTGGCTCGCTGTTAGAACTGTAATATGAAGAGCAATGCTCCAACCGCCCGAATCTCCACATTGAGATGTCTTTTTTTCTTCTGAAAGGCAATTCAGATCAATCATGAGTTAATAGGTAAGGTGTAGGAACAGTGGGGCAGTGCTTATGTTGAGTGTTTTGGAAACACAAATGCACAGAGAGGATGCTGCCTCTGGGTGAAACCAGCGTACCTGTGCTTGGAAGTGTCTCGGTCACTCGGACACAGGTTGAATCCCTCTGAATCCCTCCTGCTGCGCTGTAGTAAAAATTATTTGGTGTATCTTGCTTTCAATTTATTTCCTGTTAAGAAGAGGGAAAACATTTCTCAACTCCTACTATGTTTTGGTTTTGCTTTAGCTGAAATATAAGCCCTCCAGACACGTGGCTTAGCACTTCTAAAACATAGATGATTTTTCAGGCTTTAAAAGGAAAAAAAAAAAAGCCATAAATTATGAATGTTGCTTGTATTTCAGTTCTTCGGTACGCACCTCCTGGTACTAAGAGCCAGGGTCAGGAGGATGTGAGGAACAAATTATTATGAAAGAATTAATTTATTTCCCTAACACAGACGGGGGTACTCGCTGTCGTAACCCCGGTGTTAGTCTGCAGGGAGCAGAATGCCCTCGGTAGGCTGACGGACCCTCCTAATTCAGGCCAAGCTGTGTGCCTCGTTCCCCATGCCACATTTGTCTCGCAAGCACTGCTTCAAGGCTCGTCCCCTGAGCCTGTTACCTCTTTGCATAGCCGAGTGTTGAGTTGTGTTCTCGTGGTGGAAATGCGGCCTTCCACCAAGGAAAGGAAACCCAGCGTTATTTAGTATCTGAGCCTGAAATCGTGACAAAGCGTCCTTACGGCAGCAGGCGCTCGAATGGTTACCCGTGGTACTGCCGGCCGCCTTGGTTGTAATTGCTGCTTGGAGACACCCGTATTGATTTAGGTCTAATGATCTAAAAACAAAGCGATAACGTTGTTGTAAGGAGAACAGAAAACCCCGTGCCGCACGGCAGGGAGGTGAATGCTCGGGTCCTGCTGGGGAGCAGAGCTGGGGGAGTGAAACAAATGGAAATGGGACGAGCTCGGGGGCTGCGCAGGGACCCTGGGCAGGGTCTGGAGAGGAGGTGGCGAGTGAGAGAGAGCCTGGAGGGGTTCCTCGCCCGGGGGTTGTGGGCCCTCCTCGCAGGGGACCCAAGAAGCCTGCATTTGCAGACCAAACTCTGAGATCCCAGCTCTGCCCGGCAAAGGCTGCAGGAATGCCATCAGACGGATGTGGTTCTTGCTGTCTGCACACAGAACGTGCTGTAGGAAATCTTGGGAAGCCCTTGCTTGTGACTTCGGCATCATCTGAGGAAGAAGGACCCGTGTCCCTCCTGCTAATCGGGGTGCCTGAGTGTGGAAAATGTGCCTTAAACACGCGACTCATAGCTTGCGCTCTTCTTACCAGCATTTTAATCTGTGCTTCTTGTAAGATGACTTATTAAAACTCACTTCCTGCTCCTTGGTTAACACAAGTTGCTGCCTTGGTGTTTCAGGCAGGTCCCCGTGCTTGGCGTGCTGCCCTGCTGGGAACGCAGCCCCTCTGCGAGCCTTCGCAGCGCTCCCTTGCTGCCTGCTCGCTCCTCGCTGTCAGGGCTACCCAAAGGCCCGATGTCACACGGTCTAATAGTAACGCAAGGACAGCACGGGAGGTTTTTAAACGGCGAGAAGGAGAAAAATCAATTTTAATCCCAGGAATAGAGGGCTGTGGGGGTGGAAGTTTACCCAAGATTGCACTGCAGCAGTGAACCTGGCAAGGCGTTCCCGGGGAAATCAAAAGCTGGGAGCTGTGGCACAAATCCTGTGGGTGTAGTGGTGCTTCGGCGTGTTTTTACAGGGAAGATCGCTCACAGAACCAGCTGGACTGTGCGGAGCTTGGGTTTCAGGGGGAAGGGGAATTTGTTTTGCTCGGTACTTACTAATCGCTTGTAGAATAAGGAGAAAATATTGATTTGCAATAATAATAAAAAAGTGGGGCTTTGAAAACTCCCAGGAGGCCAGCCCCATGCACCGTCCCAGGCTGCTCGAGCCCCCTCGTCGATCTTCGCTTTGGCTGTTCTCCTTATGAAGAAACAGCGATGGTGAACGTGATGGTGAACTTTAGGACGCTTGCAGGAGGTAAGAAATCTTAGTGCGGGCTTTGAAAAGAGCCGGAGACGCAGTCGCTCGCTGTCTGCTCGCTAACCTTGCACTGGAAAAGCTCGGGGGGGAAAGTCAGAGAACTTGAAGGGAAATGATGCACTGACGTAGCTTTAGAAGCATGAGACAGCTTTCTTCTTCCTTATCAAAGAGTGATAATCAACTTTCTTCTTTGTGACAGAAGTAGCTGTAAAACCGTTCTTGTCTCTCCCACCCTGCCTTTTTTCTCATGTCTTACTTTAAAGTTTGTTTGCCTTGTACGTACACACCTGCTCTGCTCCTGGAGTTGATGGAGATGCTCTTTCATGAAATAACCATTTAAAAAGTCTGTAGAGTTCTCGTTGTCATAAGCAAGCTGTACTTGCTATTTTAGTACTTAACTAAAATTATGTTTTGGTTTTGAATGAGTTTATGCACGCAGAAGGTAAAATAAGAAAATGGAAAAAACAAAACCCACCCTCAGAGATGATTACTTTTTCTGAACAAACAAAATCGTGAAAGTCTTTGAGCACGCAGCTCCTTGGTCAGACCAAACATAGGTCATCATCTTGGCACTTAGATTTCTACAGCTTTCTCTAAATAGGATGTATTTTCCCTGAAGATGCTGACTGTCAGGTCAGGGAAACCAAACCCATTATTTACTCGAGTTCCTTACTGGATTTTTTAGCATACATGGATAATATATTGAAAAATCTCTCAGAACTGGCTCCTAAGAGCTATAGGGGTGTCTGACTCCTACAGATTTCTCAGCCCATTTCTCAATGAAATCACTGGAAATCCTTGCCTTCGATTTTGTTTCTGGGCAGCTTTACATGGGAGGTGCAGATACAAACCCTGCCGTGGCCTTTGGAGCTCAGGGGATGTTCACTGGTTTTTAACAGTTGTTTTCATGTTCTTTTTCAGTTTTTAAAGAATTGGAAAGTTTCCTCTTGATGTTTAAGGTGTTGGAAAACTTGTTTTGGGGGTGAATTTGATTAACTTCAAAAGCAAAGGAGCAGAAGTGCTTTCACTCCCTCACAAATTGCTAATCAGTGGAGTGAGCCTGGTGGGGCTGTGCCAGCGCTACGGCAGCAGGAGGATTTCTTGGGGGCAGTAAATCTCTGCACTGGGGCATTCTGGATGAGTCCCTGTGCTTGACCTGCCGTAAAACTGAGTGTAGATACTTTATGCTTAGCATGGGAACAATACCCAATTTAAGACACATCTTGGTAGCTAATTTTAGCTCCAGATCAAATTGCTGTAAGGAATTTATTTTTTCTCCAAGGGAAAGGGGTTCTGCTGCTAGGAAGTGACTGCATCGGTCTGGTTACACTGTGGTAACTGAAGTGTTTCAGCTCAAACCTGGGCTTCAGCACTCGGTATCCCATGGATTTTCAGCGTATGAAATGCATAACGGGAGTGTAGAGTCACAGGCACAGAACAATCAGTTTTAATTAGGAAACTTTTCCTTTTTTAAAAAAGGAATAAGCCCTTATTTAAACAGGTTCTTAATTAGACAGTGTTTCCTTGTTATAAGCAGTAGGGAGACCATTTGATTCAATGTTAGTATTGTAAGAAAGTGAAGAGCAAGCGTGTTACCCCTGGGGAGTGTGTTCTGGTTAGAAGCAGGATGGGCGCCGGCTGCTGCTTGCTGTTTGCAAAACGTCTCCTCCTGAACGCAGGCTCCTCTAACAGGCGGTGCCCCAGCCGCACCCCTTTTGGCACTAGGGCTGTCTCTGATGACTGGCATGTCAATACGTACGCAGCCTGTGGAATCATTAAAAACAAGTACGGGTTGTAAACAGGTGTACAAGAAGTGAGGCCGATGCATTGGGTAGCCTGCTGTCTGCCCCATAAGGTCATGCAAGGAAGATCAAGATAAACATGCAACATAGCCTTTAGCAAGGAAGAGTACAACGAAACTCAGCTTGTCAAGTTTTCCACTTTTTTTTTTTTTTGCTCTTGGTGAGAAGTACAAGATGACCTCTTCTGCACGCCTTCACAGGGGCACGTTCATTTTGCTTTTATGACCACTTCAGTTTTCCTTTCCCTTGTACGAGAGTCCTTTCCCCTGTACAAGGGTGCTTTGCAGCAGCGTGTACCTGGTAAAAACCTACTTTTAATTTCCTGTTTTTCTTACAAGGGGTGAAATGTTTGGGTTGGCATCCTGGCTTTTGGAGAAGTCAGCAAGATTGAGGTGATTTCTGTATTTGTTTTTCTTTAAATAATAACCGCTGGGGTTCCTGTCCCCAAAAGTTTGAGCATTAAAAACCGTGCTGAAAATGGTGGCTCCTTTAAAATATTCCTGTATGTAATCGCAAGTATTCTTGCCGAAAGGTAACGTGTCTGCAGATTTTCCATGTACTATGGTAAACAACAGCCTTCCAGCTGTGCTCACTCCTGCTGGTCGGTGGGACTGCCTTGTACCAGTCCCAATCCATCTTGTATTCCCTCCCAATTAATCTTGTACCAGTCAGCTCCTCCCAGGTGCCGAGGGCCCCCCCAGCCTCATTGCTCGGTGTTTCTTCATTGCCACCCTCGCCGGGAAAAGATACATCTCTGGGATCGCTGCAGCCGCAGCAGCCCGATGGCTGCGCTTTTGCAGTTTGTCTTCCCCATCTCAGTGGTCTGAGGTCGAGTGATCAAAGCGTGAGTGGAGGAATCCTGCTACGGAAATACTTTTCCTGCCACCTTCTTTGAAGGGTGACAGGGGACAAGCCGGGGGTCCCGAGCGGCTGCGCACCGCTCCGTTCTCACTGCCGATGTTTTCCCAACCCCGGCGTGCTTTTTGTTCCCCCGCCAAGCATTTTGTATTTCTGCTTTTATTGTTGACAGTGTTTTATCTTTGTCTTTATCTGATATGACTCCAGGTAGTTTTGTTTGCTCTGGCAGATTAACTGGTGTGGATTTTTGTGCAGCAATTCTTCATCTGTTTTGACAAGTGTATCTGACGGTTTTATCAATTTTCACCAAGACTAGACTGGGGGAATCTTAATCACAGCATTTGTTCTGGCACTGCCGCTCCGTGTGAGCCCCTTCACTTGAATTCTCTTTCTTGGTGGCTGAAGGACTCTGTGCTTTCAGAAAAGGAAGGTTTGGTTTCCTTATATTTATTAAAATCCTGGCATTAGGCGCTGGTTTTGTTATATTCCAGTGCAGATACCCAACCTGAGGTCACAACGTGGGCCACATGCTGAGCAAACAGAGAGAATCCCCCCGGGGTCCTGCTGTGGCAAGGAACCAAGGAGGGGAGAGAGGTGTGGAGGGGGGCAAGGTTTGGGGGCCCAGATAGATTTTTAGGTTTTTCTGTTCATTGGAAGACCATATCAGAGCTGGGACTGAAATCTGGGTCCCTGACTTTCAACCCACAGTATTGCTTTTGTTCTTTACTCAGCCCTGCTGATTTCCAAGACTCCCCAGGCCTCATTCTGATTTTCATCACAAAAAGGTTCGTTGAATTTCTTATGCTATTGCAGTGCTCTCCGCTATCAACTATTCTGTCTAGGTGAGCCAAACCTTCCCTGCCTCCATTTCTTTTAGAGCTGGCTGCAAATACGTGGCTGAGTTGTTAGCTGGCATGGCTGGACCAGGTTTTGTGTTGGGCTACCTTTATTAACTTGCTCTTTTTAGTCCCTGCGGAGTTTCTTTTCTACTCAGTCCCTCCAGGACAACCAAGCTCTTCAGTTTTCTAGATCCTTGATGCAAGGAATTGAGCAGCCCGATGCTCTGGTGATCTACCAGGTAGAGACAAAGGAGAGCAGCTTCCCAAGGTGGCATGCAGGCAAATGGAGCAGGGCATGGGACGATCGCCCCTGGACAAGGTTCTGCTGGGTTTCCCGTTGATCCATTGGAAAGGTGTGCTCTGCTCTGCTGGAGGTTTATAGAGATACCACTCGGTATCAGCTCCGTTAGGTCCTGGGAGTTAACAACCGTGGTCTGACTTGATGAAGCTGGACACTCACTTTCCCTTTTTAATTTGCTTCCAACAACTGCTGTATCCTGCAGCACTCGATCGTCAGCGCTGTGCTGCGGGGAATAATCAGTGTAACGAGCCTGCTGCTTGCTCTGGGCTTCCGCAGTGCCCTGGAAGGGTTTGTTCCATTAGCAACACCAACAGTGCTGCTCTGCCTCTAAGAACAGACCTATCCACTGCCTTGGATATGCCGCTGCTTGGGAAGGAAAAGGGGGAGAAGTGGGAGGTTTTGTCACCCTTGCACAGCCCTGCCGTGCTCCTTGTTCATGCCCTCCTCACCTGCTCCCTCATCCTTCTGTCTGGAGCTGTTTGAGAGGTGTTTCTTGTCTGCCTTGGCCTCTTTCTCTCTTGAGAGGGCACCGAAATAATAATCTGTGTTGGAGAAGTAAAAGGCAGACCGGGGAGCAGAGGCTGGAGGGAAAGGAGAGAGGAAATGAAGCAGGGCACAACAGGAACAGAATTCGAAGGGTGGTTTTTGTTTTCTTTTTCCCCTCCTCCAGTCCTGAAGATGGCTTAAACCATTTAAACCGATGATGATTGCCACAACTTTCATCTCGCTCAAGTACTTCAGTGGTTTGGGCAAACTACGTGGGCTTGTGTATGAGGACACGAGCGGTCTGTCTCTCTTTTGTTCTCACTTATTATTTGGAGAGTCCTAATGAGCCTTGATTAGGCTTTAGGCTAACAGCTCTCCAAGTGATTCAGACTTGTGGGGAACAATTATTTGTGAGTGCATTATTGCTTTATCTTCATTACTGCCAAAATCTGAAGGGTACTGTTACTGTAAGCTGACTGTAATAAGTTGCTTCTGAGTTTCTTTTAATTAGTGAAATGTTACCTCCTGAAACGGGGGCTAATGCCAATTAAGAAAGCATTGTGAGATGTGTCTGATGCAGTAGCGCTGGAACTCCTCTGCCTGAAGAAAGCGAGAAAAAGAAACAGCAGAGGAAGCTTGTTCTTGATGGGTTTGCCTTCCTTGCACTCTTTGTCATGTAATAAGTGTCCAGAGGGACACACACGTGATTGCTGATGAAGGTTTCTCTAGGACAGACGTTCCTCTAACCCCAAGCGCTTCCTCCTCATCCGAGGAGCGCAGGGCTTGAGTGTGGGTGCTGCTCCGAGCAGGTGATGGGGATCAGCAGCGTCCCTCCCTCAGTGCTGATGACAGCCTTCGATGGAGCAAGGAACCATCACGGGGGCTGGCTTCTGGGGCTGAAACAAGAACACCAGCGTTAGATGTCGTTGAGCGCGCTTGGCACGGCCTGTAGGGTTTCTTTTTTTTGCTGTTGGACATGACATTTGCTGTTGCCGACCTCTTGGGTCAGTAAGCAGGAGGTGAGAAGGCTTCTGGAGCTAAATGCAGTAACGGCAGCAGCTCAGAGCAAGCCGTCTGCCCCTCGCGGGATGGTCTGAGCCCTTCAGGAGCGGCAGGCCTTCCGACACGTGGCAGAGCTTATGTAAGAATCCGTGTAAATAGGTAGACATAAATAAACAAACTGGCGTGCCATTGTCATTGTTTTTGCAGGCTATTTGAAAGGCAAATTATGTTTCTATAGTAATTCCCTCTATGCTGTGCAGCTCTTGTTCCTGGCTGTCAGTAACTGGTTCATTAAGAGCTAATATTAAATTTGGTAGCAGATACGAGGAATGGGCCCCTGAGCCACTGATTAAAAAGCAAGGTAGGGAAGGCCAAAGCGTTTAATTGGAAGCATGAGAGCTGTTAATCCTTTTGTTTTCCTCCAGCCAACAAATTGTTGTTGAAACGGAAGGGGGAGAAGGGCTGTGCTGTTAGAGAACAGAAAATGGGAAGAAATCCTTCAGCTCGCTGTTACGGCCCCAGTGACTGCAGGAAAATTCAGGGGGAAAGGCCAGCTGGGACAAAACCGAAGTGCTTGGGCTATCGCAGCGCATAAATACGATGGTTTGGAAATAAGCAAATGACAGATAATGCGCTGGTGGCCATGTGCTCAATGCCAAGCAATTTTCGGTAGTGACATTAATGTTTGAGAAGCGTTTAGCAACAGCTCGGGTAAGGCTCTGCGGGCAGCTGGCAGGCAGCAGAAATGGCTAGATGTGCCCTGCCTCTTGGTTCAGCAGCTCTCTGATGGCATTGCGTTTTTGTCGCTGGTGTTTTTGTTGCACCCTTTTATTCAGAAGGGCCTGAAACACTTTCCCAAGCTGATGCCTGTGCAGGAGGGGAGCGCAGACGCTTTGCTTACCCAGGCCAGCAGCTTTCAAGCAGCACCTTGGTAAATGCCCGGTGTGGCAAAACGCTCCTGCAGGGCTCAGGATTGCCCCAGCCCCTTTGTGTTGGTGCACGGTCCTTCCCTGACTGCTTGCGTGTTGGCTGTGTCCCTTACCTGGTGGCATGGATGGGACGGGGATGAGCTTTCTGACTTGTGTGCCTGCTGGCAGAATGGTGCCAGCCGTGGCTGGGCCTTTAAGCATTAACTGCTACAGCTGTTAGGTACTGAGGGGTAGTAGCGTAAAGGGACGAACACGAGCAGGCATCCGAGTAAATGAAGGGATCCTGCTCTCAAGGGACCACGCAGGAAACACGGGGAGCGCTGACAGGGCACCCCAGAACAAGGGAAGTGAACTGTTCAGACGTGGTGTGGTGGGTGAAAACTGAGCCGTGGGCATGGCAGGGGATCCAGTGAATAGTTAAGCTCTACAGACTCTTATTTAAAAAAAAAAAAATGAGAGAGAGAGAACATATAAATATATAATAGCTATAAATCACTGGGTTATTCAATTATTCATACCCATACAAAAACCGTGCATTTATTTTAAGAGAGGGAAAACCAAAAGGGATTATTTCTCCTAGTTATTTTTTAATATAAGCAATGGAGGAGAAGTAGTAAATGATCTTTGTTTTGCTTTCTGTCACAGAATTTGTAGCGTTCAGTTCTTTGGAGTGCCTTAGTAAATCAGTTCGCTGGCAAAAAAATTTAAATGATAGCATTGCTTTTCCAGCCAGTGCACAGAGCAATTGTGGAAAACAATTTTTCCTTCTCCAAACATGCGTTCCTGATGGACACCAACAGAACCTTTAGGACGGGTCTGAAATTCTCCTGCCTTCGGTGGACTCCCCACATCAGTGTCGTGAACCAGGATGATTCAGTGAATAAGTGCAAATAAAAATAAGTGAGGAATTTGGAGCCTGTTAGTATTCATGTTGAAAAAACTGAGATTAATTAGATCAATGATTCAGTAGGAATTATTTACTTGGATCCTTGTAATGGGGCAAAATTTCCTCCTGCTGTAGCGTCACTGACCTCAGGGAAGGTGAGTCACTGCACCAGGGAGCTTCGCCTGTTATTTCCTTATGGGAGTTTTGGCCCAGATTTAGCACCCAGATATTTTTATTTATTTTTTTTCCCCTGTTAATCTCAAATTAAATGCCTGGCAATAATGATTATCTGGCAGTGGAGAACGTGCCAAGTTGGGAAGCGCGTGCAGCACCAGCTGCCTTAGTGCTGAGCTGACCCCCGTGCTCCTGAACGTATCCAGCCTGCAGGAGCGCCCCACTCTGCGGAGAAGAGTCTGCTCCTAAACCTGAAGAATGAATTTCTCCCCACCCGTTCCATCTCCAGGCTCTCCCCAGCATTTAATTGTTGATAGCACAGCGTCTTCTGACCAACGTCTCCCTGTTCTTGGTGCTGTGAGAGCTCATCTCCTCAAGCAGCGATGCTCGCAGCGACGTGCAGTGGGTTACACGTGCTGGGAGCACGTTACCAGCGCTGCCGAGGGGCAGGCAGGGCTCGGTACTTCCGCCGAGGCTGCTGGCAGCCATGCAGCACGCCTTTCCTTTTGCATAAGCAGGATCTTTAATGCTATTTAATGTAGCTTTCCGTTTATGAATTATGTAGGTCTGCATTTCACACGCTGTGCTTACAGCGCTGGAATTTTAACCAGCCGTTTCTAACTTCTGCTGAGGTTTTGGTGCTGCATCAAAGACCTCCAGCTCCTTCTTCTCCAAGTAGCATCAGTCTTCATCTAAATCCAGGACATAGTTTCCCTTCGCAGTTTCGCTCACCCCAAACCATTGTTCTGGCCTTTACAAAGAGAATCTGGAACTGACCCAGGATAGTTTTTTGAAGTGACCTTTTGTTAAGAGTCCTTCTTCCTCTGGCTTCATGGGGAAATAGCTTTTCCCTTGAGCATCCCTGCAGTATATTTGTACACCTCCTTACTGTGTTACGTGTTTACTCAATTCTCAACATAAACTCTGTCTTTAGAGTGTCCTTTAAGGCACTAAGGGGGCTGATTCAGAATTTTTGGGGTTGGGGCGACCCTTTCAGTTGATCTCTGTGAGAAGGGAGCAGAATGAATAAGTGGGAGAATGCTAAGGAACTGTCTGCTCCCATATCGAGCCGAGCCCTAATTCTTGTTGAATATGGTTGAGCTCTGTCAGGCGAACCAGTCACTGTAATGGCCCTCGCAGTTTGGGAGAAATAATTGGAATTTGTAACTAATGATTAACAATGGGGAACGCAGTGGTTTGAACTGTTCTGCGTGGCTGTCCCCTGATGCCGGGGAAGTAGCTCCGCTTGACACTTAGGCTGGGTTTCAGGTAGTTCCAATCTAGAGACTGAAAGTTAGCATTTTCTGCAGTCTGTATATTACTTTGTCTGTTGTGTCATTGCACATAAGCTGCGTAGAAACCGCTCTCCAAACAGGGCTTGACGACGTTATTGAACCTTACAGGGTTTGGTTCTGAGAAAATTAAGGAATTTAAATTTTGAAAATAAATGAGTAACAGTGCAAGCATGAGCCGGGTAGGCACGCTCACTCCTGTGTGATTTCAGTCTTCAGGCAGAACTTCAAACAATTTATTCAACTACAAAAGTAAAGTTTTGATAGCGCTTTCGTGGCGCTGAGTGCAACCAGATTGTTCTGGAAGCTAAAAAATAGGCCAATTCTTCAACTGCTGCCTGTTCCCAAGGACTGTTTGACTAAATGTGAGGAACAGTTTTCTTTCAGGGTGAAATGATGAGTCCTCACATGAGTATGCAGACATACTCCTGAGCATTGTTCGCGTTTCCTCCTCCTGTTCTGTGTTGATACAACAAAAATAAAACATAAAATTATCCAGTATTTACCTCTGACTTCCTTCGCTGGTCCTGTCTCGGAGAATACCGGCAGTGTGGTTTAATTTGGATGAGAAAGGACTTCTGGACTGCCCCTGTGGTCCTTCACTAACATCTCGAAAGCTATTTCCTCTAAAGTGCTGTGAAGCCCTGGCTCTTGACACTCAAGTTAAATATGATGGAATTAATTTTGTAGATGGGCTCATCACGAAAAGCAAGATAGCATCATCCCTACGAAGAGTATTCCGGTTAGTACGTTAACGTTAATTATATAGAAAAAAGATCTGTTTAACCCTGATAAGTTAGCACTTGTCATTGCTTTAGTTTTTCTTGGATGTTCTCCAGAGCAGGTAGGTTAGCTAATTTTAACATGTGAATAGAGAAGAGAATATCATTAATACCCTTCCCCCAAACAAAACTATTTAACACTACTTGGAAGAGAAAATTACAGGCTGCAAACAAATGATACTTTTCACACCTAGACTTTACATGGGCCTTTGAATACAAAATTGAAACTGCTTTCTCTTGTATTCCCATAGCAACGAGAAAATAGTAGCACAGATGTAAAGCGATATATCGGTGCCATTCCTGCTCTCCTTTCCCGTGGATAACCTTTCCCTTCCTCTCTGCTGCCATGCAGTATCGATCTGCTCCTGTTCAAAGGCTCTCTGGCTCAGGGCTACTGCAGGATGTTCCTATCTTTGTGAGCCTCTGGTTTCTGATGCTGCTTCACCAGGACGTCATGTCTGCAGCCTCGGGAGCAGAACAAGAGGCTTCCAGACGTGAGAGGACTTCAGCGAGTGCCCCCGCAAGTGGCTGCAGGCTGGGGACAGCAGTCATCCTCTGCCACCGCTGGCACGCGGCTCTTGGCCTGGCAGCAGTCGCACTGAACTTGGGGGTTTCCCAGTAAGCTGAGGAGTGGAGGATAGGAAAAACGTACTCCTCAAAGTTTTAAAAAACTGACTCACAACTTGGGATGTATTAAGTTAATTAGAGAAATGAATGAATGCCCAGTACCTTCTGGAGGCCTTGTTAGCTTTGTATCAGATCCATTGGCAGAGCAGGTGCTGGTGGTGTGCACCGCGTTGTTTTCTTGTTTGTGTTTGCAGTTGATTCATGTTTGATGTTATTTCAGTCTACGTTCTTGGCAATGCAAGTTATTTTCATACTAAAGACACTTCAGAGGTATTGATATTTACAGTATTTCTAGAAAGGTGCTAGCTCAAACTGGAAGTTTCACTTCTAAAATTCCAGTAAGTTGTTTGTTGTTTTTTTCTCCTTTCAGTGTAGAAAACGCTCTCAAGTAATGCCTACACAAAGGCAGGATTGAGAATCCTGATGTGAGGTACAGATTTTTATCATGGAGTTACTGACACCAGAAACATGGTTTGTTTCAATGCCTGTTGTATTGTGAGTTACGCTTGTGTTCAAAGTGAAGTGGGTTGGCCACATGGTAAACCCCAGGTGGAGTATTTTTGACACCATCAAAACCAGCGTCCAGTCAGTTCTCTTATAAAAGGTTAGGAAAAAGGTTTCATTTGGTCAGATGAGAACAGCAGAAGAAAAGAAAAGCCATTGAAACCTGCATGTGCGTAACCCGCCTGGTTCTTTATTCTGCCTGAACTCTGGACAATGATACCACGTACTGCTAGTTCCGGAGATGGACAATGTGTTGTGTCGGGTTTGCAAACTTCTGGCGGCATTGAACGTGTCCTTGATCTTACATTATGAAAGAGACTGAATTGTAGACCCTGATTCATCTGTGCTGTGCCTTTTATCATGCTGTCTTTATTTTCATGTCATCTCTACCTTTGCTTTTGCTTCTCTCATCTAAGTAGTCCCAACGTCTTCAATCTCTACTGATACGGAAGAATTTGTGGAACTTTAATCATTTTTATTGCCCATCTTTGAATCTTTTATAGTTCTGGTACCTCTCTTTGGAAGTGGCGTGACCCGAATTGAATTGGACGCCTTACCCTTTTGTGCGCCCTCCTCCTCTTTGCAGTACATTTTGAACTTAATGTTTCTTCTTTCTTTGATGGCAAGAAAAAGATGCATTCAGCTGGGCAGAGACAGTGTCTGTTTTGAACGGGCAGATTTATTTTTCCTTGCAAAGACTTTGGGCATGTCACTTACAATCAAGTGGAAGGCAGTGCCAGTAGCATGCAAGCATTGTACCAAACGTGGAAGTACAAGCTCCTTTTGAATAATGCATTATTTGTTATGCATTAAGCTATTAATAGAGTGAAGAGTCTGAGATTGCCTGAGACGAAAGCCTGGAATTTGGTTGGAAGGGAAAATGCTGGTGTTAACTCAAACTTTTCTGAATGTGTTTTCTCTGTCATTTTTGAGGAACTTGTGATTTATTTGAAATGGATTTCAGTTATTTGGGGGAGGAGGGAAGGACTGTTTGTAATTGCTCTTTTATATTTCTGTTTCATACTTCTCTTCAGAGCCTAAACATCCTTACTGGCCGCAGCAATTGCATGTAAGAAAAGAGCTGGTGAAAACATTATTTTAGCTTTTTAACACGAATGAGAACAGCCGGATTTGTGTTTGGAACTAGCTGTGGTTGGCCACTGACATGGTTAAAACTTCTGACGTTTCCTCTTTAGTTCAAAGATCGTGTCTGCGCTGGTGTGGCCGTGCCCCTGTGGATAAGCCCTTGTAAGAACGTGGGCCGTTCAGCTGCAGTCCGGCTGCCTGGTAGCTGCTAGCCACGGGCCCTCTAACCTGCCTGACAAACCTCGGAGAGCTGGGCCGTCAGCGCCCTGAAGGATCTAGCTTAGCTTGCCGGATGGACCTGATCTTGTCATGTTTCTAGATGTTTGCATTTCATGTTGAAGCCTGTTCTGTAGAGGTGCTCAGCTGAGCTTTCTGAGTGCTCATCCGTCGTATGGGCTGGGGAGGTTTATCGTGTCATTGAAGTTAACAGATAAAAGTGAAGAAGTGTTTAGAAAGACTGAAGTAAGGTCTTACTATTGCCAGCACCGGTGAGTCTGCCAGCCTGGAAAAGCTGCCTGTTTAGCAGGGAGGCTTTGTGAAAAGGAGCCCAAGGAGCAGATGAGGATCCAGCCAAACGTATGGGGCAGATCTCTGAGGAGGATCGGAAAACTCAGTGCTTACCCTGTGATTTATATAGTCAAGTTTGAGAATGCTGCAAAGCTGCTTTAATTTTCCTGTCTCATGAAAGTGAGAAGGACAAATGATACGGTGCTGAAAATACCCATCTTCCCCATGTGCCCATCTTATCCTTTTTTTTTCCTAGTACGCTTGTTTTTAAATGAGGAAAAGACAAAGGCATTATTTATTTATTTTCCACAAAGAGTCTCTAAGTGTAAAGAATGTGTCGTGAGTCTTTTGGTTTGTTTGGCTTTTGAATTTCCAGTGGCTGGGTCCAGCAGCACGGCTGACCCAGTCGGGGCACAGCATCTCACAGCAGCATCGGAAATGTCAGCTGGGGAACCAGTCTGCACCACCGGCTAACCTAATTCTGGGAGCTTTAACTGGTCGGAAAGGGCAGGGATGGATCTGTGAAAACGGTGCTGACACTCGGCCATTTCGTTTTGATGCTAACGGGGTTAACATCCTCCCCTGCCACCATGAATTAGAAACTTTCATCCCTTGGCTTTTAGCCCCCAGGGCTGTTAAATGGGATCATCAAACGTAAATGAAGCCCTGGTAAGATCTCTGCGTTTTTCCTGGTAAAATAACGGCACAAATGTGTAAATGAAAACGTAGATCACTGCGAGGTAGCTAACCTGTGACAGGAAATAGCATGAGTGGTAAAAGTAGCAGGTAGCAACAGATGGAACAGCAAATTGTCTGCTTTCTCTAATGGTGTCCATTGAGTAACAAACGGAACGTCCCTGTAACGCTTGAATGTTCAGGTACCCCAAGTACAGCTCTGAATATTCAGGTACCCCGAGTACAGCTCTGAATGTTCAGGTACCCCAAGTACAGCTCTGAATGTTCGGGTACCCCAAGTACAGCTCTGAATATTCAGGTACCCCGAGTACAGCTCTGAATGTTCAGGTACCCCAAGTGCAGCTCTGCAGAGTCATTTCTGCAGGGAGTTACCTGCTGTAGCAGCCGCCCCAAGAAGCCTACAGCTGACAGGCAGACAGAGTGGAGGGGAGGGAAATACAAAGCCTGTAGGAACCCACGCTGTTCCAGCAGTTTGTAGTTTGTAAGCAGCTTCCTCAGAAGCCATATCTGGTCTCTGTAAGGGAAAGCAGCTGCAGGAATTTACCCTGGCTTGGGGAATTGCATTTGGTAGCACCTGCTGTTTCTTCAGCGTTGTGATTTCCAGCTAACTTGATTAAAACATTAACACGTGCATGTGTGTGTGTGCATGTAGAGCTGCTTGTAGAGCTATGCAATGTTCAAGAGATGTCCAGGATTTGGGAAAAAAAGAAAAAAAGGTTAAATAAAATACCACCTTGTATTTGACCAAGAAGTTCAGATGTTTAAATCTGCTCTTGTGTCTTGCTTTCCAGGTACCTGCTTTGTTGGCTAAATAATTCAGTCTTTCTTGCTCAGGAGTTTGTTTTTTCTTGAGGGGTGTGTGTGTTTGTGAGAGACAGTTTATTAACATGTCATGTTGTAGAAACTAATCCTATTACCACCGTTCCCTGTGGAAAACAAGCCCTGGCATGTGGTGCTCGCATCACTGCAGGGTTTCTTCCAGCACAAAGGCAGCTTCCATTTCTGGTGTCCTGTCATAATCTCTCTCCTGTACTTCTGCCTCTGGGGCACTTTTCAGTGTTTGGAGCTTTATGTTACAGTTTGGTAAAAGCTAATTACCCCAATAAATGTCGCTCTTGTATGCTGATTAGGACTTTTTTTTAATCCCTAGCCAAAGTAAGATTACGTATCATTGTCACAGTGGTTAAGCCTGGTGAACTTGACTGATCACTTCAACGTGTCATTTCATACTGTACAACATTTCAGTACGCTGAAGTTGATGTAGATGACTGTAGGAACATGATGAGTAGGGCTGTATGAATCTTTCATAATGAAGCATGAAATAGGATGGAATTCTCCTGGACTCCAATCTTGCAGACACTGATTTAATGGCACTATATTCCCTAGTAAAAGGAAATTGAAGCCCGTAATAAGCACTGAGGCTGACTCAAAATTTGTTGTTAAAACTGTTTTTGAATTACAAAAAAAAAGTTGCTAACTATGTATCTCTATTAATTTTTTATTTTTTGAGGGAGGAACTTTCCCTTTTTTTTGGCTTTCGATTTAAAGGACTCTTCTGTGCTTCACAGGAGTTACCATAGGAAGGGAAAAATGGTTTGATAAGCACTAAGACAAATAGGCTATGCCATCCTAACCTACTAATGGGTGCAGTGAAAGGAAGATATGGGCAGAAACAACATGCCTGACGTGTCAGGGCTGAGCATGAAGTCATCTGTTGATCCATGGATTTCAAAGGAGAGGTAGAGGAAACCTGGAGTTCATTCAGAGGCTTTGGAAGGACTCAGTGAGCATTGAGCACTGAGCAGAGACAGCAGCCAAATAGAGGTGTGATGTTAGCAAGTCCTATAAAATAAGGGGTGGTGTGGCACCAAGGAGCGCTGGGGCTTGAGTTCTTCAGATCTGGGAGTAAGAAACAAGACGTTTCTTGGGCTGCATGACAGCAGGGAGTGATTCAGCTTGAAGAGAAGCTGGGGTTAATGGAGAAGCCTTAAAACTAGGAAGGCAGAGGGATGCTGGGACTCAGGGCAGAGGGAAGCCTCAGTATTGAGATGAGACGAGACAAAACAGCCTCGTTAGCAGCAAAACGAAGCCGCTAAGATTTGGAAGCAGAGCAACATTTCAAATAGTCATAAAGGTCGGCAACCCAAAATGAAAGTTGTGTGAGCAAAACCAGTTGGTGAAAATGCAGTTGGAGTGTCCGTAATAATCTGAGTTTTCTTGAAATTTGTTTAGGTGGTTCAAAAATTTCACACATGGAAACGCACATTTCAGTTTAACCGTTTGGAAGTAATTCACGGGAGGTGTATTCCTCTGAAACTTCTCATTTTTTATCAAATCAGCACTTTTTAAGCAGAAAAGCCTGAATGTCAAGTGAGTCAGCTTTAGAACAGCGCGCCAAACTGTGTTATTAAGTTAAAAAAGGGAAATAATTGAAGATGATCTGCTGTGTCTGTGGGTATTGGATGTGCTTACGCTTGCTGGAGTCGTCATCTTGAATTAGGAAAACATGAGAATCGTTGGTGAGGTTAAGGGAAATGTGATGGCTGAAGGTACCGGAGTTTCTGGCGGATCTGCCACATCTCCTCGGCCTCGGTCAGGTATCTCCACATCCCCTTGCAGAGCCAGGGAGGCAGCAGCATGGACAAGGACCGTGGCGTATTTTAATTTCACCTTCCTTTCCAGCTCCTTCCTATCTGGGCTGAAATATGACCTCTGAAATATTTATACAACAGATAAACAAATTAAAGGCAGGGAAATGTTCGATCTATTTTTTCCCTGCTTACATTTCCATCTTTTTAACAAACAGTGCTTCTTTTGTCAGGGGTCTTATAAGCATTCATAACGCGCTCAGTCTGAGTTAAAAATGACAAAAGCTTTGTTATCTTGTTTTTGTTGACCTTCCTCCTAAAACTGGTGTGACTGATGACATAATAGGTAATAGGGAGAGATGGTGTATTAATATTTAATGGGGATAGATAGGTTTATTACTGAAACATGTGGAATGCTCTCACAGCTGTCAGCTGTAATTACTGCCTCTGTCCAAAAGGCGCGTACACATTTGTGTATTTATCGAGTCAAGTTAGAAAGTCGAGATGGTCAAAGTTAAGCAGTTAAATAGCTTGTGTTTGTCAGAATTGGCCATCATTGTGGGGCTTTAAAGAACGGGGCACGCTTCAGTGAGTAAGGAATTTAGTTTTTAGCCTTTATTAATCCGTCTCGTTTCATCAGCTGGATGGATCTTTGTGCAGCTTTAAGAGTTGGATCTTGGAGATGCAACAAGTTTTGTAGGAAAGCCAGCCGATCAGCTGAGTATTGTGAGGACAAAGGCAGGAGAGCCCACGGTGAGCCCGGTCTGCAGCTCCATGGGTTGGTATTCAGCCGGGGCTTTTGTGCCTCTCAGCATCAAATTCTCCTCGTGCCTGGTTTGTGGGTTCTGGGCTTCAAAATCCACATGTCCACTTGGTTTGGCACAATTTTAAGGTATCGCTGCTGTCTTGGCAGGTTCAAAATATTTGGATCCCCAAAACAGCAGAAAGGAGCTCATGAACTTCCTGAAACAGAAAATGTCTACAACAGATATTGCTGCAATTCACAACAAAAATAGCTGTTTTTTTCTGTGGCTGATAAAGTTGGTTTTATTTATTTTTATTTGATGGTGAAGTGACAGATTTTATCAGCCCTAGGGGTTCTGTTTGAGCATTTCCATTCCAAAAGGCAAATACTAAAAGCAAAGCTTCCTGAGCTTTCTGTCACTTCTGCTTTCTGTCAACATACACACGATCCAAAATTGTATCCCATTATTAAATAAGTGAGAACAGTGTGCTGGAAGCACAGTTTTCCTCTCACTCAGATGACAGAGTTCTTATGAAAAATTAGGTATCCTTACATTATGTTGTTAGCTTGCTTTGTTCAGGTTTTTCCCTTTCCCCTCGGAAGCCCACCTCAGTGTTACAAACTTAATTTATTTGCTCTTGCTCATAATGCGCACTTCATAGAAGTGTCTGGTAAGACGAGAGAAGCAGCATTTGCACTTTTTTTTTGAAGTCTTATAATAGGAATTGTGTTTCAGGGGGAGAGAAATTTCCTTATTTCTTATCAGCGATCAGAGAGACTTCTCGAATCCGACTCAGAGCAGGCACTGATGTAGCTTCTCATCTCACGATGTCCCCTGCTTGGCTGCTGTGCGTGGCAGGCTGCTGAGGGCTACTGCTACTTCACTTTTCTTCTGTTTTCCGCTTGAAGAGTGAGACAGGAAAGTTGAATATACGTGAAAGGCTTGGCACGGTTGTTCTAACAGCAGCGTATCCCCAGGATGGTGAGTAAGGCAAGCTGCGGCAAGCTGTGCTCAAGTCAGGACTGCAGCTGGTGAGATGCTCTCTCTCAAACATCGCTGTGCATTCCCAAGGATTATTTTTTTTTTACTTTGTTTTATTGTTATAAAGAAGGCCTTCAGAAGTGGGAATGACTTGGACATCTGTTCTCTGGTTCCCACAGGTTGATAGTCCCTGAGTTTCTCATTTAAATGGGTCCCGAAAGCACGCTCAGTAAAGTTTTGCCTTTTTTAATTTCCCCAACTCCCCATCATAGCCCTGGCTGTTTGGAATGCAGCCCGGACTTGCTACCATGCTCATACACCTTGAGTTTCTCCTGGTTTTAGGTTTTCTTAGGAAACCTTCATTTTCTTTGCCCAGAGCTGGGCTGTACTTTGGTACTATGAAAAACCAGGCCTGGAGAATGCTGTCTGGGTGCAGGACTGGCCTGAAGGGATACGAACTTTGGGGGCGGTCAGTTTAAGAGTCTGTCTGTGCTAATGTTCTGTATATACAAATACAGTTTTTGTGTCTCTGTAATTGCTGCCTGCGTGTATTAATGTAGCAATTACGCAATTATGACACTTGTGTGGATGTATTGTCTGCACAGTGTATGGTAATGGCATTATGATTATAAAATCATTACAGGATATAAGCGTGCCTGTCAAATACAGTGCCTGTCCTGCACTGCTGATACGTAGCTGCGCTCTGTTAAAGGCCTGGCTCTCCTTGGAAGGTTGGTAAAATTTGTTTATTTTTATCTGCTGTCCTTTGCTGTGAAAAATTTAACCAATTTCCACAATCCAAGCTTTAATGGTTTCCTCTAACTACTGGCCATCTGTTGTAGTGCGGAAACATTTCCTACAGGGATGCCTGCTTTAACAAATTCTTGCCTTTGCTGTCATATCAACTCAGCATTTCCCTGTCATCTTTCTGTTGGGATAAACTCTTCCTGAATTGACAGCTGTCATATACATGCTTAGGTAGCAATCGGGAAGATCCACTGCCAGATCCAAGCTAAATCCTTTCACTAGTTCATTATACCTGAATAAGGGAGGGACAGAGAGAATGTTTGCTGGGGCGTTTTACAATGAACTGTACAATTTAATCTAACTTGTGTGTATTACCAACATTTCTATAGAGTGAGGTTTCTTGCTGGCAGAAGTTGGAGAAGCAGAAGGCGGGATCCTGCCAGCCGCGGTCAGGCCTGATGTTGCAGACATGAAGAGTTTAATTTATTTCAGGAGGATGTTGCTACCTGGGGGGAGATAGAGCAGGGGAAACAATGGAGGTCTAGAAAATAGCTGGTATGGAGAAGGTAAATAGCAATTATTTGTCCTATTGTCTAGTGAAATATTGAAGGAAGTACAATGGAAGTATGTGGTAGGTTAAAAATACTATCTACATGGAGAGATTTCTCTTGCTGGTGGGAGCGTGCTGAAAATCTACAAAAATCCAAAAGAAGAGACTGGACAAATTAATGGAAGAAGAAACGCCCTAAGGACTGTCATACCCAAAGGCAACCCTTCTGACTGGGGCAGTCGCTAATGCACGAGTTGCTTGCATCTAGGAGGATATTCTGAAAAAACCGCCTCGTGTGCCTTCTCAGCCCCACTGCCATCCATCCGTGACTGGCCGTGGCCAAGGGACCCGTGCTTCCCCGTGGTACAGTCCTTCTTACATTTCCTGGTCTGTGCTCCACCGTGCAGTACCTGAACGTGCTGGCTGCATGTTTGGAGGTCAGCCCTACCTTCCAGCATGAATATTTTAAAAAATGAAGATGATGGGAATTAGCACAGAATGGAAAACATCTTTGTTGTGTTGAAAAAAGCGTTGAGATCTCCTAAGATAGTGTGCCATCAGAAACACAGCTCTTCCTCTGAAGCTGTTGACCTACTTTGTTCGCTATACAATTTCTTACAAATTTACTATGTTATAACAGCTGTGTTCATGCTGTTCCAGTGTCAGCAATTCTATTATAAACCCCCTTTTTTACACACTTCCGTAATAACTCGGTTATAAAACTTGGGTAAAACGTGGTTCTGCACTGGCATTTTATTCTCCAAAGTGTGTCTGCTTTGTCCCCTTCCTGCTTTGCAGAACGTGCCTGGGGGCTCTGCTTGAGGGTGGCTAGCAGAGAGATCTGAGCCCGTCCACGTGGGGTGAAAACCAGGGTCTGCTCTAGTCCTTGAGAGGCCGATGGCAGGCGTACGGTGCATGGTCCTGTGCTGGTTTCTTGTCTTCCCTTGGTTACCCTGGCACCGCCTGGGGTAGCTGGTGAGGAGTGCTATGTCAGGTAGGTCAGTGGCCTGAAAAATCCTGGGGTGTGGTAAAGAGGCAGATCTTGGAAGTGAACAGCAGTGAGCGAAGGGTGGGTTTAGGAAAGGAAAGGAACCGTGAGAAGTTCGGGTGGCTTGCTTTCCTGCAAAGGGCACGTGCACTGCCAGCGGTGACCTCTGCAGCATAGAAATGAGGGAGGGGAAGCTGGCAGCTGTGCAGACAAAAAGTCTAGAAGAAACAGCTCCAACTCGGTTTGGAGTTCTCTGTTCAGCTGTGCTGGCTTCTGCACTTCGGGATGGGCTCCGCTTGTGCTCCAAGGAGGCAGGCCCTGGAGATCAGCCAGCTCCTGCGGTCCTATTTCCACTTCAGGGCAGGGTTTGATGAGATCCCCTCTTCATGTATTTTGCCTTGTGTCAGCTAGGCCTTTCAAGTGGTGGTAGTTTGGGCTGCACTCGGGGTCTGTTTCCTTTATCATCCCTCCCTAACCATGCCTTCCTTGAGTCTCCATGCACACCTTTTGGGGTCCGCCTCAGGTCTCTTCTTTCCTCTTTGCTCTCCCTCCTGTTGGTACCCCTGCCTGTCCCAGCCGGCTCCCAGCTCAGCTCACTCTCCCTGTGGGGGCTGGTTAACGCTTAGTGCCAGGGCAACGTCACCAGCTCTTGTTTGGGCTTCAGTATGGGATCCCTCCCTTCTCTGCCCACGTCAGTTGGGCAAAAGGTCCGATGCCTCCAGGTGGCTATTAAGGCTGCGGTGTTCCGTGGCTCTATGAAACTTGTTCTCGGTGAAAAGGTCTTACTGACGTCAGCCAGTCGGTCTGGGTGAGTGTGATTAAAGCCTTTGGCTCTGGTTTTGCCTACAGTAAAATCACATATCCGTATTTTTTCTCCTCCCTTTTCTTATTTTTTTTTTCCCTCCCATGTGTTTGAGCGCTAGTGATGGAAATAGGCTCAAATCGGAATTTGATTGAAATGCTTGATTTGTTCAACACCTAGCTGGATTGGGCAGATCAACCTTGATGGCTTGTGAAATAGTCACAGAGAAGACAACTTTCTGTCAAATATTAGGAGGGCTAAGCTGGATTTTCCCTCTTCTGGATTATTAACCAATCCAAGTAGAAGTAGTATTTACTCACAGGTCAAATTGTGTTCAGAACTGTGGCTGAGCTGGGAAACCAGACAAAAGCGTTTTGCTTGGCTGAGCAGTTACATTGCTTCTGAACGGTAATAGCAGAGCTCTTCTGCTAAGGCTTTTCATCATGGAAGAAGGCAAAGAGTCTACTCTCTTCTGTTCTTCCTCTGAGCTACGAGAAATGCTGTGACACTGGTGCTCTTCCGGGAACTGATAGCCCGTCTCGGGAACTTTTGGGGAGTCTGACTAGATGGGCTTGGATATGAAAATCACCAGCCTCTAAGTGACAGTAGCATCGAACTGTGTTCTAGAAGTCGAGGTTACTCCAAACACGACACACACCCAGGAGACCTTCTGTAGCCGCTCTGTTTCCCTGAACAAACATTGCTGCACAGAGGGAGCTCTTTGAAGTCTCTCTGTCCACCCTCACCTCTGTTTAAATTCCAGTACCTTCATCTTGGCTTCTCTGTCCTATTTTTTTCCTTCATTCTGCTCCTGGCAAAGAGGTTTTGTGGCTTTCTTTCTCTCCCTATTTCGAGTTTTCTGTACATCTCAATTGCCAGCTGATTTGTTGCTTTGGGCTACGCTGCTTTTGTCAGCAGGGTTCAGCAGTGATGCCCGCATGGCTCAGAATAATAAGTAGATAGATCAGGGTGCTCTCTGGAACCTCCAGTTCTGAAACCATGGAAATACCAGTGACACTTTGACGTGCATGTGTGTTGTTTTATGGCATAGCTTCCATGGGAAAGAAATCTTGAGTACTAAAGCGGTAACAGGACCGGGACTGAACGATAATGTGTTCAAGGGCCTCTACCTTCCACCTTCAGAAACGATCAATTTAAAAGGAGGCAATATTGAACTGATTTTTGAGAGTCAATGACTCGGTGTCAAAAAGGCTCCTGAAAGTGGCATTTAATTGCTCTGCGCAACCCAGAAGCTTATTTTCAGCGTGAGTGACGTCTCTGCCCGAAGTTTTGGTCCTGAGCCTTCAGCGATGTTGCTAACCGGTTTCACAAGTTAACTATAATGCTTTGGGGCTCTTTAAGCAGTTTCCCGTCTTGTTCTAAATTTTGCTTTTTATGTGCATTTAAAAACATCTCGTATTTTCTGACAGAGGAAACAACTGTGTTTGCCTTCTCTTCCATCCTGTGGCTTGGGTATGCCTCATGTTATTTATTACCAATTTCTTTTCAAAACAATTCCGTCTCCGCCTTTCAGAGCTTCATACAGCAGGATTTTACAACTTTCATTTCTTGTGCTGCCTGTCCTTTGCTCGCCTGTCTATGCAGTTGTTCTTCAAGCAAACAGTAAGCACTGTGATTTTGTTAAGAGCAAGCAAAACTCTATTCTCCCTCAATAATATTCCTCCCATTTCTTGGATGACACCCCAATCGATCTGGGAGCGGAATATTTCCATGAAGCATATCTGTTCTTTGCAGAAGCCAATGCCAGTAGTTTTTGGACATTTGGTAATAAACATACTTTTTTTGCACAGAAATGGACCCAGGGGTAATCTTCGGTGCCAGTCTCTGTCTGAATTCTTCCATGTTTGAGTCGTTTATTTTCATGCTGACTCGCAGTTAGATGTTCACTCTATTTTTTCCCCGGGTTATATAATCCTTATCGAGGCAGCTGACGCTGCAATCTGAGTTGCAGGGGTACTTAGCAAGGAGTGGAGGAATGATTGGAATGATATGTTTTAACATTTCAGAGTCACAGGATGTTCAGCTTGTGCTTCGTGACTGCTGAGTAACCTTATTGATAACGAGAATGACACTGAAATACTGACCTCTTTATAATAATACAGCAAAATCATGCTATTATGCGCTGCTGCATCTTACCAGCAGGGAATTGGAAACATGATTTACCTACAGGTCTAGTAAATAGGTGCTATTCATTATCCAGAGGGAAAATCAAATACCAAGAATTGACCCTCTTCCTTGAAAGCGAAATGAATGGAGCATTATCAGCTGTGATTCAACTTCGTATGTTTTGCTTTGATTTCACATTTGCAAACAAGTTTGCTCACTGAGGACTTAATTTTATCTAAGGGATGCGCAATAGGTAATGAAAGACCAACATGTGACAGAGTAAGTAGATCTGTTCTTCAACACAGACAGGTATTTTGGCCACGTGTGCATTTTTAAAGATAGGTGAAACTGCCTGACCACGAGCTTACTACTAGTCTGGCCACAGTTGCAGGTGATTCAGTAAACTGCGACAGTTCTCATCCAGACCGTCTGAATCAGGGCTAAAATGAACTATGTATGCTTTTGTGCCGTACGCTTGTCTGCGGTCAGCAGAGGATGTTCCCTTTCCCATACAAAAGCTTTGTGCTCAGCTGTAGTCATCCTTCTCTTTATGCTGCCCAGCTGGAAAGGAGCTTCGCAGGAAAGGACTTGGGGTTGCTGCTGGGCACCACGTTAACCTCAAGCCAGCAAAGAAGGCCAGTGGTAGCCTGGCTCTTGGCGGTCCTGCTTGGGCAGGGGCTTGGACCAGATGGCCTCCAGAGGTCCCTGCCAACCTCAACCATTCTGTGTCCTTCGTGGACCTTCCCCCTCAAGACCTGAACCCAGCCCCTGGCTGGCGTGGACCATGGACACGTGGGCGTCTGGAGACCGTGTCCTCTGCTTTTATTTGCTGAGAAATTTGCCACTGCTTTGTTTTTACATTTCATAAGTGCTCTTTGCAGTGGTGTCAGCTCTGTGGGCTGCGGTGAAGTTCCTCGGTTACGTGGAGCTGTCACACCTTGGCGTTGCAGATGTCCTGGAGTTTGCAAGTCGCAGGTTTCCTGCTGGTAGCTCCAGGGCTTTAAAACTCAGATTAGTGTTGGGAGCTAGTACGCACCTCTGGAGGGGTAAAGAACAGATACAAATGTTTTCAGCTGTAAGCCTGGAGACAGAAGAGCTGAGGTGTGTGTAGAGAACACCAAAGATGAGGTAGGGAACTGTTCCGTGCTGTGGAAGGGGCAGAGGCGGCTGAGATGCTCCAAAGTAATTCTGAACTTGTGAGTATTGCAAACAGTTTCATGAAGGTGATGAAGCCCAGTTTATTGAAAAATTCTGTGTCAAATTAGGACCTGTTTTTGTATCCATGGCTGGAGTGTGTTAGTGCTGCCACGAGCAGCGGGCACTCAGCTCATCTTCTGAATCACGGATATTGTACTGAATTGAAATGAAACCTTTGAGAAGTGCTTAATCCGTAATAATCACAATCAAGATTGAATTTTAAGGCAGTTGAGGATAATTAGCCATTTATCAAATGGATTTGTGTGGGGGGCATGTGAAGTGCTTGGCAGTGTAGAGCTGAATTCTTCTAAGTTTCATCCCAGAGCACCCACCGTTTATTTTAATGATTACCTTTTGTCCCGTGGCCCAGTTACAGATGAGTTTTGTGCGGGTCTGGGACTGGGCATGTTTAGGCTGCGATGGGTTTGTGTTGTCAGTGGCCACTGTGTCGCAGTCAGAGCTGGGACAGGAGACGGTCGGAGCCCTGAGCTGGCGGAGGTCTGCGGAGCTGCTCACGTTTGGTTTCAGAGAAGTCGTGCCCAGGCAATTTGCAGCACCGGAGCGCAGAGAGGTGATGCAAGAAAGGCACAGGAGACACGCCGAGCGCTTTCTGGCTGATTACTTGGCTCCAGTAGTTGCTGCTAAAATGAGGCTTCACGAATAGATTTTTGTGGGACAGATAGAGCTGTGAAAAGATCCACGTAAACTCAAATGAGAGCCGCTAAGGAGACAGATGTGCACTGGGGAAGTGCTCAGAGATGTTTGAACAGCTGCCCAAAGGTCACCCCCGTTACCTGGCAGTGACAGTTCTGGGAGTTAAAGGAAAAGGTTCGTGTGTCTGGACAAGGGTATGCAAAAAGCAGTCAAGGACAGAAAGATGCTTACTTGTAAGGAATAAACATGAAATTCGTACTGAGTGCAAGCAGTAAGGCAAGGCAAGTGTAAAGGCAAGCAGTGAAGTGCCGGTGGCTCCTGATGCAGGGAGCGCGCGGTGCCCTGGGGAACGGATCTGCTCGCTGGGCCAGGTGTCTGCTCTCTCCAACAGAAAGTTTTGAGAGAGTGAATGTCTTCTAACAAGCAGAAAGAGAAATCCTGGTTCCGGCATCTCAGAAGTGTTGGTGATCTCCTCTCTGGTCAGCTGCAGGTGAATTTTAAGGGGGGTTTCTACGCTGGCTAGAAATGGAGCTGAAAGCCTGAAGCCAACAGCCTGCAGACGTGTCCCTGGGCAGTGCTGTGGCACTGGGGAGGGGGTGGTAGTGCTGGGGAGGAACGGGGCCGGGATGCTTCCACGGGGCCCCCAAGCCTCGTGTTCTTCGTGAGTCAAACACTCGAAAACAATGATTTGATAAGGCAGGTAGAAGGAGCAGCACGATCAAGGGAACATGGTGAAATTGCTAATCTGGTTGGAAAAGACGTTTTTCGTGTCATGGGGAAAAAAGGTTTTGAGATTTTTAACTCTAACCCTGCATGAGATGAAAAAGCACTAGGAAGAACTTGATTTGCCAAATAATTTTTTCTCTGTTGGAGCATTTGATTTGAGTAAACTTCCGTTGTGTTCTTCAGATTCTTCTCATTTTCTGCACTATATTTTATTTAGGAATTCAGTGGAGTGAATAATGTCAGCTTGAAAAATGGAAACCCAGTGCTGGTTAAACGCAGAGAGCTGGGGCTTTGTTTGCATTTTCCAGATATTTTCTCTTCTTTTTCTAAAACATGAAAGCACTGTACTGTTCGACTGTGTATTTACACGGTGCTTCAAAGGACCAAGGAAGAAATGGCTGAGAGTTTATTTTCTTTTCCCCCTTTTTTTTAAAACCATGCTTGGTGTAATTGAGTTGGTCTTGCTCTGGCCGTAGAGCCCCATAGGGCAGAGGTGGTGCTGTGGGGGAAGGCGGGGGGGTACGAACTCATCCCTCACTCAGAAGTGGAGGTGATGAATGCACAGATGTTTTTAAATCACACTGCAGCGTGTTACCTAATTTTTATGGTTAGCCATTACTGTAACTACCTCAATGGAAAGGAAAGAGAAAATTGGTATGGCTTCTAAAACCAATGAGGCGTTAAATAGCTGACAATAATCTTGATATAAACTTGGAATATTTAATTGGCATGCGGAATACCTGCGGGGAACATTACGTTTCAGGCTGTTCTCAAAGTATGAAGTGCTTGTGCCATGAAGTTTGTGCCCACGAAGTTCCAGGCGATCCCACTCTTGGATGGGGTCAGGGGAGCCCTTTGCCAGCAGCGTTTCATTTCTTCCCTCTTGCTTTTTGTGCCCGGCTGTTCGTGCTCATGGTTTATATGGAAGCAGCTTGTTTCAAGGCCTTCCACAGAAAGTGTTGTTGTCCTGCCTCATGGGGGCTTCCCTTTTCCTCAGTCTTTTTAAAAAGCTACTGGGGACAGGGGCTCTGGGAGAAGATTTCAGAGGCTGGGGATGCCCACTGGGTTCCTTGAGCTTCCCTGCTGATACAGGGTTATTGGAGACACTCGTGGTTGTGTTCAGCCGTGGGTTGGGCACTACGGAAGGAGCTGCTGTTCTTTCTCCTCCCATCTCGGGAAGAGCGGTGGGAAGCCGGCAGCGATGCCGACGGAGTGCTCGGCATCCCTGGTCGCACCGAGGGGGGAGCAGTCATCGTGTGCCCCCTGCCCTGGGCTGCAGAAGGGCAGCTTGGTGCTTCCTGCAGGGCTTTGGCCAGCCGCACGGGTGCAGCTCCCAGCCCTCGCTGCAGCTCCCACACCCCAGCCTGTGCTGGGGCCGGTAGCCTGCCTGGGGGGTGAGCACGCTGAGAGCGCCTGGCCCTCCCAGACCTGTCAGCCTCGTCACCAGGTAGCTAACCGTTAGCTTCTGTTTTACATCATAATGTATATTTCCAAATAGCAATTGTGCTTTTCATGTTCTTGTAGTACTGCGGTGTGTGCCATGGTGCCAAATCTTACAGGAATGAGACAAGATGACCTAAATGGGATACGACTGAAATCATGTGCAGCTGAGATTGATCCTTTCCCTTAGAAAGTAGGTACTTAAACGGTGCAAAAACGTTTACGTGAAGATAGGCAGAATTCCCTTATGGAAAAACCAAATTCCATAAATGAAACAACTTCGTTTTCCTGTGATGCTAAATTTTCAAAGCCTTTCCCACTTGCCCCGAAAGCGTTTTCTCATGCGTTTGTTGTGTTCTGTTGTTGGAAACCTACCCTGGGAACATGCAGCACCCCTTTATTAAGTTGCCAGATGATTTTAGCAATCTTATTTTCCACATCTGGTTTTCAAACCTTTGAAAAGGAGCCTGGGAACAGAAGCAATGAATTGCAAATGTGTGCGTCTCGGAAAGCTACCTCGCGTTCTCTAACCCAGCAATGCTCACGTGGCGCAGGGCAAACAGAGACTCCAGCAAGTTCTTGTGGCAGCAGCCCGCTGCTGGGGAATGCCTGCAGCCAGCTGGACAGCAGGGCTCAGGTAGGGAAATGCCCTGCAAGTGGCCTCCTGGTTAGGTGGCAGGCTGCTGCCTTACGGACTTGTTGATTTTAGCATCTCTTTCTCTTGCTTTCTCTATTCTGTCCCTGGGCTTCTCAGGGAAGCATTTTAGGTGCTCTTTTTTTTTTCTGATGCTTGATTTACAAACATTAAATACTAAAATAAAGCAGCAGCTCAACACCATTTTCCTGCCTGAGTCCGGCAAACTCATTTTATTTCTGTGTCACGAGAAGCTGCTGGCCAGTCACCGTGTTTACACAGCAGAGGTATGGCCATAAGCCCTTTCTGCCACACACAGAAGCAAAGGAGCAAGAGGCAGGACCTGGAAAACCCAAACTTTGGCTGAAACAGGTACTGACCTCCTGAGAGAGCCCAGAGCTCGGAGGGGCTCAGCCTCCTCCTCCCTCGCAGAGCTGAGTGTTTCGCCTTTTTGCATGGTGGGAGAAAGAAATCTCTGCTCACTGGGGTCCGTTGTGTGTGGTGACAGAGCTGTGCTGTGGGTGTTTCCTTCAGCTGCAGCCTCCAGAACCACACCTCGTAAGGCCTGAAGGAAGCTCTGACCCGTTCATTACGGCACAGAGGTTACTGCTACTGTACAATTAGTAGTGGCGTGTACAGTAGCAATTAAGAAGTCAGAAGTGTAGACGTGAACAATAGGCCATCTGTTTGACGGAGATAACTATTAAGATCAGTATGAATTTAGATGCTGCTCTACTGCTTAACCCACCCTAAATTACTTCTTGTGGTAGCAATGCCTCATTAGCTAATGGCAATTCCGTGGGAAACCCCCAGGACGAACGCTTGCGAAGTACTAGGCAAAAAATTAAATATTGATTGTTTTTAATGCATCAATTAAACTTAATCATTCTCTAGGAAATACATAACGTTTCCCAGAAATAATTGAAATCTCACTGCTGGTTTTTATACAAGGTGATTTCACAGCGAAATGAGTTGCAGTACAATAGACGCTTCCGCTAACTTATAATTTGTGAAATTCAGGAAGTGTTGGCATGTCGTTCAGATAATGAAACCTTTACACCCGCCTAGATTTGTAAGTACCAACTTGAGTGAAGGAAATGCTATTTCAGTGCTATTATATTAAATTATAAACATTTGCTGGGGGGGGTGATGGCTGTATGTTTAATTTACCAGCTTTTCATTCCCAGCTTTTCATTTATTCTCAGCAATTTAGGAAAATGTAGTTTTAAAAACTACTGATGGCAGTGTTAAAATCAAGTGCGTATTCACACGGCTGACCAAAGCCTCAATGATCAAAGTAGGCAATAAATACGAATCATTTCCAAGACACTTAATAACTATTTTTCTGAACGTTTTAATTGCCCGTTCCTCTCATGAACTGTCTGTCTCTCCCCCTCCTCCCCACCTAAAACCAGGCCGTCCTATTTAGGAGCTGCAGTCAAATGTCTCCTTGTGAAAATGGAAGCTTAGCTGGGGTCTCTTGGCAATTTACTCAAATCTTAAGTGAACTCCTGAAAGTAAGAGGTGGCGCTTTGTTGCAATAGATCCCAAAGGATCCTCATCAGATAAGGAAGCAGGAGGATGGCGTAAGCGAGGGTCTCTGTGCATGTTGGAGGCAGTGCTGCTGAGAGGGGTGCCCACCCAGGACCCCACGTGGGTAGCTGCCAGATCTGGATACCTCTCCCTGCCCGTTTTTATACTTGTTTTGTTTGTTTAGTTTTCCAAGGGCAGTAAGAACCCAGCATACAGGTAGCATAGTACTTTGTAGCCTCCTTGAGCAGGAAAAATATTTAAAAAAAAAGAAAAAGGTTTTTGGATATCACCCTATCTTTCCATAATCCTCTTGACTTATCAATTAGAGCACCGTTGTTTGTGTCATTACTGTTGTTTCGTCAACGTTTTCTTTGACATCATCCTTCCTTCTGAGGGGTTTTATAACAGCTAAAGTCGTTTTGAGACTTAGCACAGAAACCCACAGCGTTTAGTTTGAGGCCATTTATTTTTATTTTATTTGGGGGACCATAAAGTGGTCAAAAGATTGAATCGTTGAAGCAGGCAGAGTGCAGAGAGATGTCAGGGAAGGATTTCCCATTCCTGCAATTTCATGCTTCCAAAGGAAGAGGAGCGATTTGCAGGGGTCTTACACTTGCCTTTTTATCCTCTGAGTTAATACATTGCAGTATCATGCTCCACGTTGATACATTGCAGTACTCCACAATGGCTCATCAGTGCTCGGTGCCTCATGCAAAGCAGAAATATTGGGAAACGAATGTGGAGAGACAAAGACATTTATCCAAAGATGCGCCATGAGTTTGAGCTCCAGGTGTCCAACCCGGCCCAGGAACCCTCCTCTTGTGTTTTAGCCAGCACAGCTGCACACACGCAGCTGGGAGCCCTGGGTTTGGTCCATCCCCTCCTCTTCCTCCACCACAGCTGTCCTGGCGTGGTGCTCGTAAGCCAAAATCTGGCTGTGGGCATTGTTAGGGCAGTAGGAGAGGCAGCTGGGGCCAGGCAGCTCTGCACTGGAAGAGGAACCTGGGGGTGCCTTGCGGGCAGCCCCACATCTGGCTCCATGATCCGCAGGGCTGTTGGGGCACACGTACCTTCCAGCCTTCTCCACTTCCTATTTTTAATTTTATTTGGGAGGGTGGGGAGAACTAATGAATCACGGAATGAAATAGGCTCCCAGACAGACTCCTGCAGAGCACCTCCAGCTCCTCTGGGCAGGGCCCCAGTGATAATGGCTTGCAAAGAATGAGATTTCTCTTCCTTTTGAAGCAGCTCCATAGCTGGTCATGAAAAGTTTTTGACCTTGATGTCAGAAATCCACCTAGCAAGCTGCCAGCTTCTCAGTGCAGCGGGCTGCAACAATGGAAGAGGAGGAACAGGAAAAAGGTTTTCAAAGGGTTTGATGAAATAGTTTGTGGTGGTTCATCAGAAGCTCTTAGAACTGATCGCGTTAATAACCCGCCCTTCAAAAGCTCCTGAAATCCATTCGTGTTTACAAGGTGAGACCTGGCCTTCAGAAGTCCTTTTTCTTCTTCATTTTAGTCACCGCATTAATGGGGATGGCTCCTGGGGGGAGACGAGCACCGCTGGGATCAACGGCATGTCTCAAACGTGAGCTGCCAGGGTAATCACCCCTGCTGAGGTTGGCCCAGCTGCCATTTGTGCCCCCTGGGGGCACGGCCGTGCAAAGGGGGCCTCGGGCAGCCACAGAGGGGCCGCTGCCCTGCTCAGGGCCGCGTGGGAGACCTGGGGGCTTCTGGGGCACCTGCAGGGTGGTGTTACAGAGAAAAAGGATGAAAATTTTTACAAAGGGCATATCTTAGAGCCTTATCAGCGTTGGGGTGGTACTCGTTCCGCTAGCTGATACAAATGGGCCTGTGTAAAGTGGGTTCCCTGAACTATGTGAAAATAAGTAAAGCGCAGAGTATTTTTAGAATTCATTCCTTTTTTTAAATAAGATTTAAAAAACACACCTATAATCTTAAGCTTTTGGCTTCAGCTGCTTGACAGGCTCAGCTGAGCCCCTTTCTGAGCAGGTATTTTGCATGTCTGCCTTGCTGCAATCACTTGCCGCTGAAGAGCTGGGTTCTGCTTTGTGGTATCTGTGACTCAGGAAATTTGCAGTACCTCTGACAGCACAGACAGCTTGTGAAAATGGGGGGTGGGGAACCCTTATTGCGAGAGGAAAGCTAATTAGGTTTAATTAAAGTTAGGCACAAATCATGGAGTTCAGGTCACAATCTAACAACCTCCCCAGGGCTTAGGGGGCTTTTTCATTAAAATCAAGCCTCGGTAAGGCAAAGCTGATGGTGCCAAGAAATCTGCCGGTTTTATCTCCAGCTCCTCAAGCAGGATTCTCATTAGCTTCCCAGTCGTGAGCATGCAGTCTGTAGTTCGTACAGTAAAAAGCTGTAAACATTGTTGGCTTTCAGTTATTGCCCTAGATCTAGTAACTTGGACGCTGGGAATAACTGAGGTGAGGAGGGGACTGACAGCAGGCGTTTGTCCGTCCTCGTGGTACAGGAACTAACAGGCACCCGGGGAGGAGTGAGACAGAAGACTTAAAGTAAACCCGGTATATTTTAGGCAAGACATGAAATGACGTTATGTAAGTCATTGCCGCTGTAGGGCGTGAAGGCCAAACGTATGGAGGGCTTAAAAATTCATCAGATAAGTAAATGGAGGGGGAGTCCATCAGACTCTGTTAGGCGTGCTCTGAATTCTGCTGCCCTTTCAGGGAGTCCCAGGCTGCTGATTGCTGAAATTGAGAAGCTCCGATCTCTGTTCTGGGGCTCTGCTAAAAGGCTTTTTTGAGAGTCCACGTGCTCCTGGTGCCTGCAAAGGGGGGATCCTGAGCCTGTGGAGCCCCAGGTCAGCAGCACGGTCCTGCTGCAGGGTGCTGAGCACTGCAGGGTTCAGTTCTCAGGGATCTGTGCAAAGCCTTGCTAGGTCGGGTTGCTGCGTGGCTTCGGATCGTGCCTTTGTCCTTTGTGTCTGTAAAATCTGTTCACCCAGCATTTGGGTTCTTGGGTTATTAATGCTCCTTTGCTCAGAAAACAAACAAACTAACAAACAAAAAAAACCTGTGTGTTCATGTGCAAGGACAAGTTCCAACCTTATTTTCTCCAATTTGTGTTTTGCTTGATAGGTACAAAGCTGAGTTACCCTTAGTCAGCCATGAGCAGTAACAGAGCAGGTCAGAAGTTCTCAGTGGGACTTATTTTCTGGATTTAATACTGTCTTTTCTAGAAATAATCTTCAGAAAGCTCTTTCTTCATCATGTCTCTCACCCGAGCTGGTGCTGAGCAGCCGGCCGGACACCCCCGGGGTTTGCTTGCTGGAGCCCAGCTCTTCGCTTCGGGGCCGTCGCTGGGAGGAAGCCTTGCGTTTGCCATTGGCGCCGTGAGATGCTGTGTTCAGCCTGAGCTGAGACAGGAGGCATTTTGAAATTTCTCCATGTCTTTACTAATATTTTTCATAGATTTTCACGGAAGAAAAATGTTGACATTCTGGGGAAAAAGGATTTTTGGCCAGTGTGTCACTTACAATGTGCATTCTGCAGTAATTAGTTCATCTAGGTGCAGGAACCTACCTTCCTATACAAACCCAAGTAGTACGGTCGTTTACTGGTGAAGAATAACTTGACAAGCTGTCAGAAGGATTTCAGCTTTTTTAGTCGTCTTCTATTTTGGTTGCTTCTGTCAAGAGAATTTTTTTTTTTCTTAACACGAGGAAAATTCAGTTCAATGGGACAGATTTCCTTCCAGAAGATAATTTTGAATATTTAGTTAGCTGTAGTGGTTTTCCTCCAGCTGTCACTGCTTTCTTGTTCCCACACTCTGGAGAGAAGATTTTAAAAATAATTAAGAGTGTGCCTTTCCTAGCAAGAGCTTTGGTTTGTTTAAATTTGGCAGCTCCTCGTGTTCCTGCCGCAAACTGGGCTGCCTCGTGCCTCGCAGGTCACAGCCCGAGCTGCGGCTGTCCGGTCCCTGCCCTCAGGAGGCAGAGGGGAGGGCTGGCAATGAGACCCAGACCACGGAGAAGGCTTCAGTGGGATGTATTGTGTGGTGAGCAGTGCAAACTATCTCCTCGGCTGCTGGGGAGGTGTGGGGATTAATCCTGACCTGGGGTACGGCAGTGGGACCGCAGTGAAGACCCCCGTAGCCCCGATGAAGGTGATGGGGAACAGGGAATCTGCTCCCTGGGGCAGCTTCCAGCTCCTGGGTGTGCTGTCTCACATCAGAAGTGCCTCTGATGGAGGTTTCCATGGGCATGGAGCCGCAAGGGAACAGGAAGGAAAATGTGCAACGAAGTCAGGGGCTTAGCACTGAGTCAGGGAAACAGAAATCAAAGGGCAAGCCCTATAAAAATTTCAGTGACAGGGTTATTGATGGGAAAGAAATGTTTGTTTAAAATGTATGGGAACCGTTTTCTCCACACCTGTTCTCTGCTGCAGGATGTTCCTACTGTTCCCCCAGTGCTCACTCCAAGGCTTTTGGGGGCGCCCCGAGGAGGATGAGGATGGTGGCACCCCTGCTGCTGTCCCCATCTGCCCCCAGTGCCTGGTGTTGGGGTGGTCAGTGACTGGGCAGGGTGTCCCTGGAAGCATGACAATGGCTGTGGGTTTTGTGCCGTAAAAGAGCCTTTTGGAAGCTCTGCTGCTTGGCACTGTGCTGGTAAAGCCCACGTAGCCCCGCTACCTAATATCAATCTTTAATGACGATAACTTTGCTAAACTCAGCCCTTGATAAATCTTAGAGTTGGCTTTTCAAAGTTGAAAATCAAATATAACTCAGTTACTTTCCTATTTGATTAAACTGAACTGCCACTTGGGTGAAGTGCTTAAATGAATCAGAATTAATGTATTTTGCTCCAGTAAATAAAGTTATGTCTGCACGGTTCAAATATCGACAGTCACACGGAGCTCGTGGAAACGAAACCCTGCAGGTCTGCACGGGGAGTGGGACTTAAGGAAATCAATGTTTTGTGGTTCCTCCTGGAAAGCTGGGATGGTGGTTTCAGTGGGGGTGATTGAATACACAGTTTTTAGAATGGCAAAACAAATAATTTTAAATACACCCATTATGGAGGGCCATTATATTTGATCTGTTAACTCTGTAAGGACTCCCAGCCTTGGAAGGAGCTATCGAAGGAATGCTTTGGAGGCTTCATGTGCTCGATCACGGAGCAGTAGCTGCCAGGAACGAGGATGAAGGGCTGCTGAGCCCCTCCTAGCCCTCGGTGGGGCTCTCAAAGCCTTCTTTGAGAGGGTACAAGGGGTTGAACTCCTCGTGCTGACTTGGAGCTGTCAGTAATTCGTGCTGTGGTTTGCGTTCAGCTGCTCGCCTCCCGGCTTGTTTCCCCAAGTCTTCTTGCAGACACGGTCTTCTTGTCAACCAAATTACAGGCCTCCGAGAAACGGTGCGAAAGGGCCACCCGCCAGCTCTGCTGGATGGCTTTGTGTTTCCAGGCTTGTAAGGTTTGGGAAATGAGATCCTTAATTCCAGATCTTAGTCCTTCAGTCTTGGAAAGCCCCAAGGGGTGGGCTTTGCGTCTGTCCTGGAGCCCTTGTATTTATTGTCACAGTGTGTGCATGCGTTGCCCAGGTTTACTTTGTGCCTTTCCAAGCAGTGACTTCCTATCAGCCAGAAATTCAGGCAGGGTGCTGCTTGTTAGGGGCTGCAAAAACCTGCTTAGATTTCAGCCTGTTCCCACTGGAGAGGTACCACTGCCATCTTCTGCAGCTGGCCTTGCTTCTCTCTAGGCGCCTGTTAAATTGCCATCTTCAGCCCACGGTGCCCCCAGAAAACTCTTCTCAAAGAGACCAAATGTTTGAGAATCTCAGCAGAGATGTCCGAGGAGCCTGCTAGTTAGAGTTGGCAGATAAAAATGGCAATGAAGGGAAAGTGCACGAATCCAAAAACTGGATCTTTCTCTCATCACCTCTTTCCAGAGGGTGAAAAAAGCATTTCTGAGAGTGGGAGTTGGAGTGACTAATGTGGTGTTAAATTCAGTTAAATCAACTCAAGAATGAAAACTTCTTGTTCTTTTTCAGAACGCTCAATATTTCATTGGTAATTCACAGTGAAGGAACATGCCCAGACGGCCTCCGTCTTTTTTCTTATGCAGGCTTTTCTGCTTAACGCCTCTTCTGAAGGCACGTTTCCCTACTGGTTTACCCTCTCTCTTTTACCTCCTTTGGCCATCATGTGTAGTTGTGCTGGGTGGCTTTTCTTACCTGGCCTCCTTTGCTGTGGGCAAGCAGCCATACAGACGAGGGTGGGTTTTTCTTCTCTAAAACCTACTCACTCCTACTACTCACTTTGCAGGGTGAGAACAAAAAGACCCCGAAGCACGGGAGTGCTAGTTCCCGGATATGTCATTGGAAGGGTCTCTGAGGAAGTATGTATTCTGGCTTTTTGTGGGTAATTTAAGAAAAGTCAGCAGCTGCAGCTTCTACAAGACATCCCTTATCTAGTAGCAAGGGACCTGGAGACAGGTGTTTGATTTGGAGGCTCGTGAGATCCCCTTTATGTGAGGCTTTCCTATCTTAGTTCATTCTCTGCACCTCCCCTGTTTTCTTCCCTCTCCCATCCTCATCTATGCCTGCTCCAAAGGTCTCCAGGACCTTTACAGGACAAAATCTCATCTCTCCAGGGCCGATTACGCATCCAGTCTCCCAGCCGTGTAGCACCTAGCACGGCCGGGCGGTGCCCGCGTGGCCCTCCTGTGGGATCTCAAAATAAAGCAGGAGCTGGGTTCTGCGGCCTGCCGCCCTCTGCGCCACCAGTCACCTGGAGCTCCTGTTCTTCTGCGGTGCCTCACAACCAGTTACGTTCATGGAAGGACTTTTAAATTGAATGCACGGCCCTGCAGGGCCACGGCATGGAGACAAATTTCAGCCTTTGTCCACTGGTGGAAAAATACAAGTTGAAATTCAGATGTAGGCAGTGATGTGTCCACGGATAGAAGCTCCGGGACATGACCAACCATGGTGAGTGGTGGCCTGTCAGGTGTCAGCATGGAAACCAGGTATGTAGAGAGGCAGAACCACATGGGCAGTGTATTTGGCTAATTAGTGCAAATATTAATAGATAAATATTATTAAGTAGACCGTACTGTCTGCAGTGAAGGGTCTGGTAAGCAAAGATCTTCCTCTGCTGTCAGGCAGTTTTATCTGTTTCCTAGGTAAATGCAATACATTCGTATGGTTTTGTTCCCTGGAGAGAAATGCAGATGTGACTGATCTGCAGCTCTCAAATACGGCAGAAATTAGCAGCCTCTTTTTAAGAGGGGCTGCTCAGTTCTGTGTTCTCTCCACAGCCTGGAGACGTACGTCAGCTTTAGCAGTCAGACTTGAGGCTTTGGGTCCGACTTTGATGCCTCATGCATGGATACAAGAGTTCTTTGTGCTTCTGACTGTTCTGGTGGGCTAGGGCAGATCAGTACAGGGTTTGAGCCAAACCTTGTTACAGTCGATGCAAGTTTTCTCCAGTTGATTGTTAAATAATGATTCTGTTCATGCAGTAAGGGTCTTGTTAGAGAAAAATCAAATAATGCTTTATAATCTGCAGAAGGGGGGTCCTGTTATTTTAGCATTAGTCCCATTGCTAATTAGGATTTGCTGTCTTCCCAGGCTGAGAACAAGGTATGGGAATAACCAGTATGAGGTGTGGTTTTCTCCTCTTTTCTTTGCTGTGGCATAAAACAAAAAGAATAGGAAAGATACAGCTATTATGACCATCCTTTACATCCACCGAAGATGTTAATGCTAGATAATTGGTTTGCTAATGTTAGAAATACTAAACTTGCATTGTTGTGTTGGTGATTCTGGTGTGCTGCCTGTTGCCAGGATTAAAATGCTCTGTAAGTATCATCGCCAGTGATCCTGCTCCGATGAAACCACGCTGAAATACAGAAGCCTTGCCGCAATGTATGCGCTGAATTAAATGTGATGTGACGCCTTTGTCGATGCGACGTCCTGCATGAAGGATTCTTTGCTGTGCTTAATTTGCAAAGCTCAAATTAAAAGTTCCTTCAAATATAGTCTTTAGTTCAGTGGAGGAGTGTGTTTGAGATCACGGGCAATGCGAAGTGGCTTAGAGAAGTGACTCTACAGCTTTTCAGTGGAAGTAAAATAAAAAATTCTTCAGATTAGGTTTGTAGAAGGATTACAGATCATCAAAGAGTAATTAGTGACGTCCACAAGGTCAGGTAATGTGGTGAACTGGATTCATTTATTTTGAACCAGCCTTGAGATCAGGTTTCTGATCTCTAGGAACCATCTAGGAGTAAGAGTATAGCTCACCCTTAACTGGATGGAGATCTGTGTCTGGAGAGCAGCAGCTCTGGAAAGGTTGCACAGCTTGCATGGGAGGACCTATTAAACAGGACCCCAGGATGGAATGAAGAGGGCCAGTATGAATATATAAGCATTAAAATAGGATTTGGGAAGAGGTGGCCTCTTCACTGTATGCAGTACTGGCAATTACTGCAATACATCCCATCCTGGTGGCTGAAAAGTACTGGTAAGGATTATGAAGGTAATTTCAAGTGAATAAAACTGTCTTAGAAAGAGTTAGTGAAGGATCTCGATGTATTTATCTGGCACGAGAGAGGGAAAAACAGAACAAAACACAAAAAGGAGAGGTGTCTCGATGAGGCTGTGTATTCATTTATTTGGAGATTTCAAACACTCAGGTGAGTGTTCGAAACCTACTGCCAGCCCTGAGGCTGGTCCTTGGTAAGCCTGCCAGAACACACTTACTTTTGCTGTTGGGCCACATCAACGTTGCCCCCGTCACAAGAGTCATACTGAATTAGCGTCAGTTGTCACCAGTAGGGTAGGAAAGGCTGATCATATTAGGGACTGTCGCACCGTATTAGTCAAAATTAATACTGAAAGAATAGGATAAAACCTGCATTGGTGTTTCAGATGCTGCATCTTAGCACAGGGAGCTTTCTCCTGCCCAGAGCCTCGTGTTCTCCCTCAGTACCACTTGTTGATGCAGGATAAATGCCGTGCTCCATTTCCACGGGATGCCAGTGCTCTGCAGGGCTCCAGCGACAACGGGCTTCGGGGCCAGTCAGGTGTTGGGTCGTTCACCTTAAATTTATAAGGTGCCGAGTAGGGATGTAGCTGTCCTCGAGGGCAGCTGGCGTGTCACTTGACAGCCTGACTTGTTAATGGAGGGCAGCACCGTTTCTGTCAGCGCCCCGTGCCGTGGTGAGCAGGGGGTCAGCAGTGTCACGGGGGGGCTGAGCCAGAGTGGGGCACAGCTGGGAGGGCAGAAGCACTTCATCGGTCCTGGGGCAATGCAAGCCAGAGCTGGACTGCGCTCAGAAAACTGCTTACAGGTGCAGGATGTACGTGGCCCTTCAGGAGCCCACACTGCCTGGGGCAGTGGCAAGCAGGCTGGGGGCTCCCAGCCCCTGCCTGGGGCTTGTGTGGCCAAGGAAGTGATCCTGAGCATCCCAGGCAGACATTTCTTGTCTCTTTGGATTAAATTAATTAGTGTATTTGTCTTTCTAGAAACCTGACTTTGATTTTTCGGTACTGGCACGGTATTACGTTGTATGAGCTGCAGAGCAAAATATTCTGTCCTGCACCTGATGCACAGGCACTGCTTTAAAGCTGTGTTAATGCACTGACCCGAAATTTTGTTCAGTGGTGGCTCAGAAGCTCTTCTCTCTGAGATGCTTTGCATTAATGAAACGCGTTTCAAAGCTGCACAAAAAGCCCAAAAGTTTGAAATTAATTGGAAAGAAAAAAAATAAAAAATCAACTTGAAAGCCCGAGGCAGATAGTTTTCGAGGCAAAAATTGGTTTTAGGTGAAGTGGAAGAGAATTGGCAAGCTGCTTCACCTGCCTGCTTGGGAGTTGCTGTGAGCTGATGGCCAGGGGTGGGGAGTGGGAGCCTTGCTTGCACCCCCGCAAGGGATCCGGCAGATCCCTGACTTGGTTCCCATCCCTGCATGGCTCTGTCCCTGCTCCTGCCTCTGGCACTCCAGGAAAGCTGTTATCAGGCTTGTTTTGTTTTTTTGTTGTTGTTGTTAGTTTTAGTTTTTCCCTGGAGGAAATGTTGATCTTGCAGAAGGGCGATATCGTTTGGAATGGCGCTGTGCTGAGAACGACCCCCGGCTCTCACTTAATCCCTTGCATCAGCTGTGCCCGGTTACAGAAGGGAGAGCGTGAGGAGGAGGAGAGGAAGGAGGCTCCTGCTAGCCCCGGCGTGCAGTGCTGCGATTAGGGGACGCTTCCCTGAGGTGCGGAACAGGAAAGAGACCTGAAAGAATGCTGCTTCCAAAGAGTTCTTGGTGCAGGTCTGGGTGTAGGTCGTTGGAGGTCTTTCACCTCACCTGGTTTTCACTCCGGTGCTGGGAGTGGGCTCTGGACTGCACAAGAGAGGAATTGGGGGGGTGAAAAATGGCATCATCAGTGCATATGGTAAGGGGAGAACGACTTCGGTACAGAGAGGAGAGTTCCTGCAACGCTCCTAAGAGAACCGGTGCCTGCTTCGTGCCTTTCACGAGTCGGAATCAAACAGTGAAGGGAGCTGGATTTCATTGCCCTATTTCTGCTTAGAGTGGATGATACGGTAGGAGTGTGATTATACTTCAGCAACAACACCCAGTTCAGGTGAATAACGGCACTGCGTGCTTAATTCAGTGTTCTTGTAGCTGGGCCTCTGCAGGCTCTTGAATATGCTGGGACTGCAGTTTGTATTGGATGTCGGATAAAGTTCACTCCTTGTCACACCTCGGTCACTGATAACGGAGTACGGAGATGAATTCAGAACGGATGTAGCAGCCTACGGAAGCATCGACCTGCTGGCTTTGCTGCTCCCCCTGCCTACAGCATCATGGATCGAGGCCAGAACCTGGTCCTCGAACACGGAAGGTGCTCTGAAGCCAGCATGGCTGTAAGCACGATCTCGGCCACATGCACGCATCGCTGGGTCTTTCCAAAGGAGAAGTGACAGGAAAACTGTCAGCTGTTCTGCGACTCTAACTGCTGGGGCTTGTGCGTGGCTTAGCGCAGGCACTGGGTTGTCGTGTAACGCCCGGCACACCATCGCAAAGCACACCGACACGGAGCCCCATCAGCTCTCAAACCTGCATCGTTTCACGTCGTGCATGGCTGTGCAGAGGATCAGAAGAGAGAATTAGAAGGCGGGAGCTGATCTTCACCAATTGCAGCACACGTAAGCAGATTATGCAAAAAAAAAAGGTTAATTTTTTACTAATAAACCCCACTTTAGGGAGAAGAAGCCCTTAATACTCTGGCTAAAGAGTCTAGTCACACCCGATTAGCATTGTGGTATGCTCCTAATAAAAATAGCTGGGTCTGATTAGTGTCAACGTTTTCTGAATGAGAGATAGAAGTCTTTGAATTAAACCGCTTAAATAGCAGCCGCAGATTCCTAAAGAATAATTTGTATTAAGAAGTTAAGACCTTCACTACTTTTCTAAAGGAAAATCTATCGACACTGCAGGAATTACATACCATTCGTGTAACAGCATGGAAAGAAAGGAGCTTCACAGACCAGAAATGGAATAAAGGAAATCTGAAATTGATTTTCATTTCAGTAGATTACTTCTGTTTTCCTCTAGAACGGGAAGAGCACTCTCTAACCCGCATCACGTTTCAGAGGTAGAGCTACTGGTCTGATCCAGATATCCACAGCAAAAGGCAACAAGCTCCATGTGCATCCTTCCCTGGGAGCTGCACCTCTGCATCAGCACGTCTGTATTTTGCACTTGTTGGGAGGCTCTGGGCTTTGGGAGGGAAAATCTTGTGCTCTCCACCAGGGTTTCACAGGAGATACCTGACTTTTGGGGTGGCTTGGCTTGGTTATCTGCCCCAGCACTGTGCAGGAATCTCACAAAGCCATGTATTTTCAATTTCGTCTGATCAATTTGAGCCTGCTTTCTTAAGGAGATAGGCTAACATGATCACCCGGTGTGTGTTGCTCTGTCTTCCCCATCCCCAAGAACTTTTGAATGCATTGCCTCAGCGTGGCAAGGGAGAAGAGGTATCATCAATAATTACGGTGCTATGGAAATGAGGAGCAGCTACAGGTGTGTGTGGCTGGTGTTGAGGAGGCTGAAGGAGAAGCTTGTTCATTGCGCTTTGGGGAATGCTAAGGAGAGAGAGCTTACGGATGCACCAGCCGCATGGAAGGTTGCTCCTTGTGGAACACCAGGGAGTCCGACCACAAGGACATAAACCCAGAAGCAGGCAGAATTTGTTAGGTGTGCTGGTCCCAGAACAGTTTTTCTTTGGCTAACATGTTGTTTTGTTTTGTTTTTCTGCTGACAAAAGAAACCTACTTTTTAATTGTGCTCATTACAAACACCATTGCATCGGTGTCCAAGGTAGCTGTAAATGCTTGTCAGCGTACGCAGCTCAGGGATGAGGCACCCTTCCTAAAACAGCTGGGTAATGGTGGAGACAGTAAAGTTGTCAAGGTAACTTTTGAGGCAAGGTGCTGCAAAAACGGCTCAGAGACTTGCATAGGTCTGTGACTGATCCATTTGTACAGAGTAGGGTTGTTTCCTTTGGCATATATCCATATTTCGTGTGCCTTAAGGCCTCAACATGGTTGGAAGGTGGCACTGGCTCTGCCTGGCTCCAGGGGAACCCAAAGCCTTTGGAGGGAGGGACGGCTCGGGGGGCTGACAGACGGGGGCTAACCCTGATTTTATACTGTTAGTTTTATTGAATTGTGGCCACGTCCAGCAAGCAGGTCCACGTCGTGCATCTTGCTAAGTGCTTTTGCTGCCCAGCCACGTTGGCTTAGACCACAAAATTGGGCCCTTCCATACGCTAGCTCCTTTCTGAGGTTGGTATACACCGGCTGTGTACAGAGCTGGAGACGAGACCTGAGGCGTGTCCCCGAGCACAAGCAGACAAGATGCTGTCCGCAAGGCCTTTCCTTGCTCGCTGCTATGCCTGCTCCATCAGTACGGGCTCTTTCTCTGTGATCCGCACTGGAAACTTGTTTGCTACCCAACCAAAACATAACAAAGGCAACTAAAACCTTTGCAGTTCGGATGTTTTCCTAGTACCCAGAGCATGCCAAAGAAAATCAACAGCTTAAGTGGCATGTGTTCATATATTTAGAGCTAAGATGTAAACAGTTTTCATTCCCCTGTTCTAGGGGCACGAGGCTGTTGACTGTTTTCCTAAGATGGAAAAAAAAAACCTTCTACAGTTTCCTCCTACTGGGAAAACATTATTCAGGCACCTGGTTCTGTCAGGATAATACAAATTAAAAAAAATGCTATTTTTTCCTCTTAAGTGCATCAGCATCTCGCTTCAGGAAAGCTGTTAAACACGTGCTTAAATCCGCATTTAGAGGGACAGATCCCTACCTGCTCAGCTACTGCCCGGCAGGGAGAGCTCAGCCAAGCAGTGCCTGCAGTGCTGGGAGCGCGGCTTGGCAGGTGAGGGGAAGATGGACTGCGTGGGGCAGTTTGCTGCCAGAGCCCTTCGGGTGGCTGGGCTGGGTGGGCTTTTTCCTGGCAATGTTTGTCTTGTGTTGAATCATCCCAGGCACGTTACCTGGGGGAAGCATCGCCTGCTGCAGGGTCCGTGGGGGGGCACGGCCGAAAGCCAGACCTTGCCAAATCAGAAACCTTCCTGTTTTGCTGGTTGGACTTGATCTTAGTGGTCTTCTCCAACCTAAAGGATTCCACGATCGTGTGCTTCCACATTCCAGGGATGATGACAATTGAACCTCCCAGTATTACGAATTCCTAGTTCAAGAGTAGCTGTTAGTGTTTATTTGATATGAAAGAGCTAATTGTACCAGTCGCTACCCTCAGCCTGACATGATCTGCTGTTTATTCCGTGGCAGTAATTAATTCTATAATTAGAAAATGTCCCGTTAGGTACCTTCTCTGGGAATTCAGCCTATTATCCTGTGCAGGGCAGGACAGCTTTAAGAAGCTGTGGTGCCTTAGGTCTGACCTTGGGAATTTGGCTGCTCTTAATCAGCAAGAACTGGGAGATCGGTCCTGAAAAATGTAGGCTGTATGAGATGAGGCTCGGGATGCTGAGATTCAGCACGCAGTGGATGGATCTATCTGGTCCCTGCCCGTCTGCAGAGGTGCACACCTGACCTACATGGGTCTTCCGTCTGCTGTTCTATGAGAAGTTTGTATGAAACAAGTGCACTTCCTAAGGTATCGGAGTGAACAGGAGAAAGTCAATAAGCAATCCACGTGATAATTAATTAGCATGCCGGGAGGAATTACTCTTTCTTCCTCTCCTGATGTGGGTCACAGTCACATCAGATTTGGGAAGTTGTCAGTTGTTCTGTGTATCTGTTATCTGTGGCCGGAAGGATGGAGTGATGGAGCGGCAGGTAGAAAGTCCCGCTGTGCAGAGCTGCTTGGCCCGGGAAGGTGACGGCGTTGAGCTCAGCACCCAGCAGAACCAGCTGACCGAGGTGAGCCGCCTGCTGCTCCGGGGCATATTAGCAAGCCTCGGCATAAATTCCTACCCTTGCTATCCTGTTTTCTTTCCCTACTCTCACAAAAGACTAATTATACGTGCTAGACTAATGAACTCATTTGGTAATATAGCAGGCAGTGAGATAGATAGATGCCTGCTCAACTTTCTCATTGAGCTTCACGAGCCCCGATTTCCCTTCTTCCCAACAAATTGGCCTCCACCAACAGAAATAAGTCTCTGAGAGCATCTCTGCCAGGGCTTTAATGATAACAAATAACTACTTTTTACTTGATAATAGGCAAGAAAAAGCACTCGACATCAAATACGTTGCGCATTTAGTAAGGATCTGAAGCGAGCCCGTGATGATTACCTGGAGCTTTGTGAATTAGCATGTGGGAGTTAGCAAGTTTTTATTTATTTATTTTGATGGTAGGGTAACGAGCAAAGCAGTGTTGTTATAGTGTCCTAAAGGCTTCATAGAAAATTAAGTGACTCAGGAGCATTCATAAAAAAATTACAGTATTTATGAAAGGCAGGTTTGTTTTTCTCCATCCTAACTCCGACATTTTCAAGGACTTTTCAGTTGGTTTTCTATTAAAACTGACTTTCTTCTTTTTGTAGTTTTGAAACCTTACAGAATATGGAGTTTATTTCATATTTGTTTCACGATTAATGTATTTCCCAATGCAGTTTTCAGGGCATCAGGGGTTGTTCTTTACTAAAAGTCAAATGTCAAGAGACATTTGGGCACCTGAAGTTTATGCCAGGGCCGGGCACCAGGGAGGTGTATTTACTTGAAAACTGTTTTGGTCGGAAATAGTTTGCTTGAACTCTGAGAAATTCATTATATATATATTTATACATAGATTTATTCCATGTAAAGGAATGTAAAGCATTTTAATGAAAATATAACAATAATAAGCAGCTTTTATTACCCCTACTTTAGGTTGGTCCAAAAGCAACTTTGAGAAGCAGCCCAGCGGAGGTCCTGCTCTGCCAGAGGACCACCTGTGCCGTGCAATCAGTAATTTTAACGTGGCTATAAATACGTTCAAAAAATCTCCAGCCCATTTGTGCTCTCTTCCAGCATCACAGTGTAATTACAAGGAAGCTGAAGTTTGGCCCCGAGCGCGTTGTGGAGGCAGTGGCTTCTTACTCAACGTCTGTCTGTTACGTCTGTCACATTTTCAGGAACTGAAAGCAGAGAGTCACATGCTGCCTACTCAAACCGAGCGAAACTGCTGCTCCGTTTGCAAGGAGTCATTTGCTTTTAATTAGCAGAACCTTTTGGATGAGTGTTTTAATGCCGTTGAATGTCTCCTCTGGTTCTGTGCAGTCAGATATTCTCTGTTTCCTGTGTGAAATGTTTTTTTTTCCTCAAACGCAAGAGTACAGGGTTTATTTATAAAGCAGCTTTTGCCACAAGTTTCTTACCCAGCTCCAGCTAGATAGGCTGAAGTTTTTAAGCAAATTGCATTTGGCAGAGGTTGGCTGGAAGGCAACAGCTCAAACGATACAACTTCTATTTTAGAACCAAGTCAAGTTCTCGGTATATCAAGATAAACTTCAGAACATCTCCAATATTGAAATTATTCTTTTTAAGTCGTGATTGTCACTTGTGAGAATGAACCTGGAGCGGTTTGAACTCAACAGTTCAGGCCTAGGAGTTTTTAGGTTGAAATGAGGGTACCCTGAGCTGGGCTCTGACTGCAGGCCTGAGTCCCCCACAGGTCCCTGCCTGAGATTCTGCTCCTGGCACTTCGTGTCCTGCCCTTTGCTCATCATGTCAGCCCTGTATCAGCTCACTCTGCCAAAGCCAACTCCTGGCTGGTTTTGGTGAGTGTCCGAAACTTAAGCAGAAACTGTATTTGTAAAAAGCCCTGAGTAGAGCTTTGATGATAACAAAGGAAAACGTGCTGGAAAACAACTGTGGAAAGGCTCCTGGAGTTCCTCACCAGACTGCTCACAGGTGGGTACGATCTGGGAGGTGTAGACCGTCCTTCGTCCTCACCAGACAAAACTCTGAGTGAACTTAGGCCACGTGCCTTAACGCTGCAACAGTGCCAGAAAGGCTGGGGAAGTTCTTGTACAGAAACTCATCGCAGAGACCCAAGCACCAGCATTGGGTCCTTTGGAAAATGAAGCAAAAAATCTTCCGTAAAGCAGCGTTGGTTAGTCTGCCCCTTCTTACTCCAAAGAAAGCAGGAAGAGAAAATGCTCGGTTTCTGCAGAGCAGTGTTCCTATGGGAGCAATACCCGTCTTTAGGATGGACAGAAACCAGATGACTAGTGATTAGAATTAGGTTCACTAAGTTATTTATCTCAGGTTATCATGGGTTAGAATTTACAGACTGTAATTTCTATCATGTAAAAATGGGGAAAATCAAGTTTTTCCAAAAGACTCTTGTGCCAACATTTGTGGCGTTTTTCTCCTAACAAACTTCAACAGCCGTGAAGGTGTTTCTGCTAATATTGAACTAACCTTGGTAACGTGCTTGTCTCCTGCATAAAATATGCAGAGAGCTGAGAGCAAGAGGCTGGGCTGGCAGCTGCAGAGCTGGGAAAGGTCTCGTCTTGGTGGCAGCAGCAAAGTCCCATCGGCTTCCGTGGGAGCAGAGTAGAGAAGTCAAGTAGAGAGAAGAAGCTTGGATGATTGATATTTAAATGAGCTGTCTGGATACTTACCTTTCCACTAGGAGGCTTTAACTGTTACCTTTTTTTCTGAAGAGCACCTGAGAGATTTATTTACTGCTTGTTCAGTGGGTGTTGAACGAGGGAACTGGGGGTGGTTCTGTGGTGGTGTGCACATCTCTCCTTCAGGTCAGGTTGCCCAGAGAGAGGACCCAAGGTTTAACTTTGGGGCTGTTGCATCAGCTAGAGGTACTTCTCTTGTACTGTTTAGATTCTTCCTGCTCCCAGTGGAGACTCTACTAAGATCCAGAATTGAATTTTTATCCTAACAACTCTTCAAAAAGAAACCGCATTTCTTTTCTAAGAAAGTTAGTCTACAAAGATCTTCATCTCTGCAGAAGTTAAGAGGGTTATTTTATTTATTCATCCTGCTTCTCTGCTCGCTGCTTTTTCCCAGATGCATAGATGAGTTGGCAGTCTCCAAGAATATCGTATCATGTCTGAAGAGGGGGAGATAGTTTTAGAAAACCATTTCTGAATTCCCCAGGAGCGTGTGGCTCAGTTGCTGCTTCTGATGCTGCCTTTGCAGAGTTGTGATGCCTGTGAGCCAGAGAAGTTTGTGATGAGAAATAAGTGTTTGATATCCAGTAATTTTATACATGAATTTCTATTTATCCGTGGAAATGTTACAGTTACAGGATGCTTTTCGCATTTTTTCCCAGGAATTTTGTTATCCAGGGATCCTGGAGCAGGTTCAACTGCTCTGTGGACACTTTAACTGCAGGAAAATCATTAATCGTCTTTAAAGTTATCTCCTGTTACAAATGCCAAAGGTGACCAAAGTTTCTTTCCTATTTCCCGTCCCATCCCAGAAAAGACTCTTTCAGGATGAGGGTCTTGACTACACATTTTCTCTTACTAAAAAAATACACCTTTGGGTTTTATTGAACTGCGTGCAGTTTCCTAAGGTGAGGTTATTACTTTGGGAACATTACCTGTTACTCCTCTGTTGTGTGTTAATTAAATCCCCCTTGCTACTTTACGGATGTATTTGTTTATTGAATATATAAAACTAAGTGAATATATAAAATTAATTCTAGTTTCTTAATTTTTTAAAAAAGTAGTTGCAGGGCAAGCTGGGTCCACAAAAATGGTGGCCTGGTTTGGAGAGCTGGCCCCGGTTCTTGCACAAATATTTCTGTTGAGAGGGAAGGCTCATTGTTGCCTTCCCTAGCAAGAACAGAGCTTTTCTAGGCTAATTGAATTTAGGGCGTGTGTAAGGAGGTGGCGGGCCGCAGGTCCTGCCTGTCGTACTGCAGCAGGTAACCTCAGCTTTGTGTGCCACGCAGCTCGTCTCCCTCGTTGTGAGAGATGCAGCACCAGCTAAATTCTGTATTTTGAAGTGTCAAGCTGAATTATCTAAAATGTCACTTATAAACTAGGTGGGCGTTTCTTGCCTCTCTCTATTTTTTTATTTATTTGTCAAGCAGGGATGCTTCAGGTTGGCCTTGCAAGTTCGTTGTGGTGAAAATTCATAGCAGCTAGATGTTTGGTAGCCGCAGTATAAATACTTTCCTTGCTTAAATAGTTCTAAATATTTTTTATTTTAGGTTACCTAAAAGTCTGTTCTGTGTTCCCTAGATGAAGGAGGAAGTATTTTTTCCTGGGAGAGGCACCTGCAGGAAAAACTGCCTTTCACCTGTGCTTTTGTGGCATGACTGCAAAAGCCTCTCCGAGGAGACCTTTCAGGTGTTCGTGCGCCTCTGGGGAGCGATGGTGTGTGGGAAAACTTCTCAAAGGTGTGTTTGGGACTCGCAGTGCTTGCAGCTAACTCAGAGTTCACTGCTGTCGTGTTTCATTAGAGCGGGTCTCACATACGCACGTCGCTGGTGTGGTAGAAGCAGCCTGATTTAAAGCTACTCCAAGGGAAACAAGGCTCCTTCTCAGCAATTGAGTAAACTCAATTTTATGTATGAAAGTTTGATAGCCCTCATGTGAACATCTTATTTGTTGTCAACAAGCATTGCACAGTAATTTTGTAATATTAAATAGCAAATGTTAAACGTAGAGCTAAAATATGCATGTCGTCAGGATGCTGAAATGTACGATCCTGTGGGCACAGCACCCTGCGTAAAGCACTGCAGTTTGTAGGCTGACAATTGCTAATGGCGTTGGGTTGCCTAAATCTTCTTAAAAACCCAGCCATCCATCTCAATTTCTTCATTTTTTTTCCCTGTAACCCTTGACAGTGTTAATCTAAGTCAAGTAAATATTAGTATAAACCTAAACATGAACCCAAGTCACAACTCCGAGTAGTACCTTCAAAAGTTTGGGCACTTTTGGGTTTGAGTTTCTGTGTGGGGTCACAGGTGGCTGACGGTGCTGTCGTGAAGCTCTGGGGTTGGGGTGATGGCCGACGTCGGCCCACCTGGTGGTTGCCTCGAATCCCAAGGCTGGGGCCCGGAAGAGCTGAGCCCCTTCCCCCATCTCCCCCGTAACAAAACCTCAGGCTCAAAAGGAAAATTGCAGGTCGTGACAGGATGGAAGGTGGGGTTGGTGTTTGTCATAGCCACGAGCAACTGCTGGCTTTGGCCACGGTGGCTTGCAGGGCAGAACTGCAGCTTGCTTTGTGCTGGGTAGTAACTGCAGCATTCTGCATGGGTAACGGGAGAATGTAGAGGAAACAGGTTAAGCTGACCTCTGCTTTGTCAAAAAAAATCCGGAGAGGACATTTCTGTGTTTCTGAATTACAAGGATACGGGAGGAATTCCTTCTTTTTATTACTAGAGCTGGACAAAATATTAAATCGCCGGCTTTTGAGGCTGAGTGTGGTTTGACAGCCTGCTTTGTCAGGGCAAGTTGCTGAATTAAAAATCTTCTATATTGCAGATAAGAGCTGAGAGGTGACCAATATGACATCTCTTGTTGGGAAAAACGGTCCAGAAGTAATATTTTTAAAAGAAAACCTCTGCTGTCTTTTAAATTGCATGTTAAAATTTCAAAATGAAACCTTTTTTTTTCCCCAAAAGTTCATTTTAGAAATTTAGAAATTATAGGAAAAGTTTTCATTCTTTTTTTTTGCTTGTTTTGTCTTCTTTCTTTCTGTCCCTTCCTAATGTCAAACAGCTGCCACCCTCTGTTCCTGCCCAGCAGGAAAAAGCTGAAATGATGTGCGAGAGGGCAGAGGAAATGAACCACTTTCTCACTGTTTGGCAGACCCATCCTTTCCCCATTTCCTCCTTTTAGGAAAACAGGTGAAGGTTATTAAATAATCGAGTAGGAGTTGGATTTGCATGCTTCCTGGTTTGGGTACGGTGATCTGTACAGCCCAGCACAGCGCCCTTTATGCAGTAATGGATCTTGGAGGAAGCTGCAGTCAGGTTGAAGTATGTTTTTCCATGACAGCAGGTTTCTTATTTTATCACGTCACCGCCTGCGATATCCCCTGATGTCCTGCCTGAACCTATCGGTGTTGCAGACGGTGCAAGCGTTGACATAGGTAACTGGTGCAAAAGCCGATGTACCTGCAGCATTCAGAGGGCCAGAACAACACTTCGATTTTCTCCTTCCCTAAAAACTTTCCAGCAGCAGATCAGCATTGAGAATGTAAATCTCTTGTTGATAGGTTGTCACTGTGCAGGTGGGCAGAACCTGCAGCCAAGGATATCAAACTGGAGTAGCGCTGAGGTGCTAAACCACGCCGTGCTTTCACGTCGCGTGCTAGGGATTTCATCTCTGCTGCTCGGGATTTCATCTCTGCCGCTCTTCCTGCTGGACCTATTTTTGCTGTCTTTGCAGAGCACTGCCTTGTGCATATGGGCAGGCATATGCCGTGCGATGATTCTTTGTGGGGGAAGAAGGGGGTGTCAGTCTCCGTAATACAAAGCCTGTTCGTCACTAGACCAGTCTGGCATTGCTCGTCTCTGAGCAGTCACGGGATAACTCGAGGGATCTGACACAATTAATGCTGAAAACAGTGAATCGGTTCAAATGCTGATGTTTTGGAAATGATCTTGTGCTTGATACACAATTCAAATTCCGTGGTTCTTTAAACATTAATGTAGATTTATGTCTCTTGTACTTGGTGAGAGAGCTTGACCTAGTAATGCACAGGTAAGAATAATTGAGATGCAGTGGCTGCGTGTACTGAAGATGAAGTAAAAGCAAATGAAGCAGATCGCTGAATTTATGAGAAATAAAGTCATTGGATGAAATTCTACAGTACATCCCAACTCCATATGCTGTCTTAGTAATGCTATAATTAAGTCAAAGAGTCATGTCAAACTGGCCTTTTCCATCTGCTCTGTGATCTGCTCGGGGAGCAATTCAGAAAGAATGACAGCTGACCTCAAAACCCATGCGCTCAGCTAATGTGCTGATACTTGAACAGATCTCAGCCACGCTCCTGGACGAGCACGAATTGTTCCTCATTTCATCAGGAAAATCAAAACAGTGGGCTGGCTGTTAGGCAGGCTTGTTCACAATTTTTGTTGCAGTAAATGCCTCTTGGTATTAGCCGAGACATTTGATGGCTCGTAAAAATATTCTCCCATTTTATTTGCAGCTCTGTGATGGCATAAATTTCAAACAGCACTGTTGGGTTTTTCTCTTCATCTTTATAGCTATTGCCAAAACAAACCTGTTAATAATAAAGTCTCAGAAGTTCGGTGTGGATAATTGACATGTGAGACACGTGAAGCTCAGCCTGTATTTATAATACTAATTGTTTTCATTTATTCTGCATCCCCTGTGCATTTCTCACTGTCAGTCTTGCCATTATCTTAATGTTGTTGTTCCCAATAACACTCAGAAAAGTCATTTTAAAGGCGGGGGGTCTTTCAGCACAGATGCATCAGGTGTAAAGCTTGCTTTCCTCGGAGGTGATCAAACTGGCTGAAGGAAACCCCGTGGAATGGCAGAGCTTAAAAAGCACGGTCTGTCCATCTGGCTGGGTCTGTGCTGCCTCCTGAAAGGCTGCCTAACGCTCGGTCCCACGAGTGTCCGCGTTCACATAATGCGGGCATGTTCTGTGTTGTGACAGGGAGCTGTGAAAAATGTGAACACTGAAATCAGTGCGGTATTTAGAAGGTCACAGTCACTGCTGGGGGAGGAGAGCGGGACCTGCCTGCTGCTGGGGGGGGGGGTGGCTGCAGGTAGGCTTCTTGATTAGGAAAAAACAGTTGCAGCTGTCTAGTGAGCCCGCTGGGAGCCCTGAAACGCATCCCATGTGTTAAAGCTGGAGGCAAATGGCTGATCTGTGGAGACATTGAAATCCGTATCCAAAGTTTGTATCTAGTACTGCTGCTGTGCCTTGAGTTGATGGGAGTCTGTGGGCTTCCCACGAGCTGCTTGCTCTCCAGATCTGCAAAGCTGCTGCTGCCCGCCTTACAAATGCGGGTCGTGTTCCGTAGTTAATGACTGGCTCCAGATTTTGCCTTCCCATCAAATAGAGGAGGGTGGGACTCCCCAAACCTGATTTCTTTGCAGTCGGTGAGAACTGATTAACATAGCGAACGTGACTCCCCGCATGTGCTGTGTGCTGGCCTGGAATAAGAGCAGCAGTTCACAGCCTTGTAGGAAAAATGTAATTTCTGTCTCTGCTTGAACAGAATGAAAATGTGAGTGTGGTTGAGAATAAGCTCAATTAATAGTGCACATTTGGCTTTGGGCTTTACCTCTATGCCTAGTGGGCAGAGAACCAAATCAGTGGCTGCTCTCTGAGAACAAACCCCAGCTGGTTCATCCAGAGATGTTTAGCACCTTCCTTCCTTCTTTAAAACAGCAGTTGGGTCTTTCATCGAAGCTTTCCCCGAGTGTCCTTCTGGCCCCTTCCCTGCTGCCTTCTGCTAGATCTTTGGCTTTCCAGCCGGCACTAACCCCGTCCTTTTGCTGGGGAGAAGAGCAGCTGGCTGTGAGGCTGGTGTCCCGGGGCAGCTGCAGGGACTCGTGCTGTCCCCTCCTGCCACTGCTGTTGGTGTCTCAGCAGAGGAATTTTTCCAGTCTTCAGCAGCTCAGAGTTGGATGTTTCGAGCCACTACACACTGTGGGTTTTTACCAAGTGCTGTGCTCAAGCTGGAAGCAGTTCCAAGATGAAACTCAGGCAATGAAATTTGAATGAAAATTGGTCACTTTCTTTTCTTCTTTAACTTCTGGTGTGATTTATTGGACACGACTGTATTTGGGAAATATTTTTCTCCTCCTTATTTTCTTGCCCCGTTTTCCAAAAGATAAAGGCAAGCAGAGGTTGCCTGCTGCATCCCAGAGTTTCTGTGCTCTGCCCAGTGCCTAGAAGGGACCTTCTCTTCAGCCCAAGCTACCTCAGAAATTGGAAAAATCAGAAGGCAGCAAACAAGGACCAGGAAGAAACTCAGAATTAGGAATGAGGAACCTCTTACACAGTGGTGCTCACCATGTTCCTGCGGTGGCCGAGTGACGGGCAGAGCATGGTACGTGTCTGGTACTGCCTTTTGTTGTGTGTTGAGAGGGAAAGGCACTTCACCCCCCCATGTAATTGCTCCAGGAGTGCTGTGTCTCGTCAGGAACTGCTTGCAAAGTGCCACCAGCCTCTGGGGGCAGGGACACAGGCCTGCGGGGACCTCCTTGGAGGCCTCTGCTGGAGCCATGGGTCAGGGAATGGCTGCTCAGCTTCGTCAGGGCATTGCAGAGCTTTTAATTCACAGCCTGTTGATGACGCTGTGGTGGAGCTTTACCCGTCCGGGACAGCAGATTGGTGCTGAAGGTTGTTGTTCGGTGGTATTACACAATGGTCTGTTATTTCAATGAAGTGTTAAATAAAATAGTTTCCACATCAGGAAATAGAGGGATGACCTGCCACGAAACCTTAGTTACGTTCTCAAGCACGCCTGAACCTACTGACCTTCCAGACACAGCACAAGGCCCATCTTTTATTCCTTCAGACTTCGGCCAGATGGGATGGCCGCAGGCGTCGTATCGCGGCGTGGCGGAGGGTCTCGTAAGGCTGTCACCTTGTTTAAATATCGATCAGAGCATGCAGGGGCCATGTGATGGCTGCCGGGGAAGCTTAGCGAGCACAGTCCCCAGGGGCTCTCCTCCGCTCCAGCGAGCAGCAGGAGCCCGTGTAAGCACTGGCTGCTCATGGGTCAGTGCTGCTTCACGAGACCAGCGCTGTAAATCAGCCCCCACGAGGAGGTCGCGTTGTGTTGGGAAGGGGGAGCCTCAGCCTTCCCGTTTGCTCAGCAGAGCCGTGCTGACGAGGTGTGCGGGGACGTGGCGCAGCCGGTGCCAGACGTGCTGCAGCCCCGTGCCTGGCAGCAGTCCCGGGCTCACCTCCGTCTGAGCCCAGCGTGGGCGTTTTAAGCCAGTGCTGCAGGAGGTTTAACAGCTTGCTGTGAGGATCTGAAGCACCCATGTGTGTGCTCTGGGTGTCTCCAATAAGGCTCAGTATCTGTATGTCTCCCATGGCCCTGCTCTTTCCCTTGGGGCGTTGCTCAGGGAGTGGAGCTGGGTCTGCCAGAGGAAGATTTTTGCCTGCCTGGAGCCCAGAGGCAGGCACAGCACGAGCAGGGCTCTCCGCTGAGTGGGGTTCGACCCCGTGTGATGCAGATTCCCGGCCCTCTGGACCTGCTGTAGAGGAACCTGCCCAGTGCCCCTCGGGCTGCCTGCCCTGGGGGTGAGTTGTCTCCCAGGCACTACTCTGGTTCTGCTTCTCGCAGGAGGCAAAAGTGGAAAAAGTAGAAATAAGAGCAATGATCTTTCCAGTTATCAGAATACTCTGGAATCTGGCTTCCAGGTGTCCTTTTTATACTGGCTCCTGGCGCTATGTGACAGCTGTCATATACTTTAGTAGCGCCAAGCTGAGAAAAGGCCCTTGTTTTAATCAGTCGTGATTCACTTCAGGGATGCATTTTCTTTTAAAAATCAATTTTGAAAGACTCGTTTTGTTCCCTGCCGGCTCCGAAGCAGCAGCGAGTGCAGCTTGGCGCAGAGGAGAGGCGAGGCGCAGGGAGCAGCGTGAGCCTGCAGGAGGGCAAACGGCCGATCCTGAGCGAGTCCCAGGCCTGGCAGCCCAGCCGAGTGACCGCGGCGTGCTCCCTGTGTGGTGCTCTCACGGGGTGCTTGTTGGGTTTCCTCCTGCCTTCAAACGAAAGCCAAGTTTTGCAAATACGTTTCTGTGAAATGCAAAGACCTGGCCTGCAGCCCTCGTCCTCCACCGTGATACAGGCAGAGGTAAGGCAGCCTGGTCAGAAGCCAGCACCCATTCAGCATGGCCACGGAAAAAATTTTTGGCGGCCTTGGCCCTGAATCGTAAACCCGACTCTGTGGGAACTCTGCACAGTTGTCGGGAGTCCTGCGAAGCTTCCCAGCTCGGTGCAAGGTTTGTACTACAGCTGGCTCACCCACAAGCTGCGTGAAATGTGCAGATCCGTGATTTTCCGCTGTAGTATGAAGGATCTTTTATAACACTAGTAGCAAGACTTCACCATTTTTGAGCCGTAACGTCAGGGATACAATCCACTGCAGGTGCAGGTGGAAAGCAGTAATGGTTTGTTTAAGGGAAACCATTGGTGCTTGGCCTTTGATGTGATTTATAGATGAAAGCTTTAAAATACAAACAAAAAGCAAAGTGGCGAAATAAGCAGGTTTCTTCTTCTGAATTGTCAGCCTGGAGATTTCAGTGCTCTGTTTGTTCAGAGAATAAAAGCAAGTGCCACGCTCTCGCCTTAACAAGCATCAGCCTCGACACGGTGGGGCCGTGCAGCAGTAACCATTTCTTGTGGGCTCACACCTGGTGGCAGAGCTGTTGTCTCGGATGGGCTGGCTCACTGTCGAAGCTGCAGTCCAGCCGCAGCCTCTTCTGGTGATGACATTAGGAACGTCTGGCTGTTACAAAAAGGGTCTGAGGCCATGTATTCGAGTCACAGCACTTTCCCGTGCAGTCCTCACACGATGTCCTCAGAAGTGGAAATGCTCCCCGTCTCCTTGCTGAGCTGTTGGGGCAGGGGTCGTGGAAAAACTGGGGCTGAGTGCATGGGAAATTACAGGAAAGTCAGCAACAGGTCCTTCCAGAGGGAAAATGTTATTTTCAGTACAATCAGGGCCAGGATTCTATTTATCAGTGAAAAGGAAAGCTAAATTCAGCAATCACAATAGCTGTTAATGAAATTGTATGGATTAATGATGATGAAGAGGTTGTCAGCTATAGCTTCTGGGATTTTTTTCTGACAACGGCGCACTTCAAGCTGTCAGCTAGCCCCTCTAATCTAAATCTCTCTCTCATCATCTGCATTTTAAAAATAGTTAGAAATAGGCAGACTTGTGTAGCCAGCAGCAGTGCGGTGTGTTTGAAAGTTCAGCTGGAATATTTGTGTGCATGGACTGGAAAGGAAAAGCTGGTGGGGGGAAAAGTGAGGAGTTGAGATGAGGAAAAAAAAAAAGCAAAAACCCTAAACCCTAAAGAGAGAATCGTGAGCACATTTAGTAGCAAAATCACAATGTCTGAGAGCCTGAGAGTAGTGTGTGGGGGACACAGATGGGGAGAGGCATGTCACAAGCTCCTCAGAGGAGTGCTCTGGTGATGGACAGCTGCACTTAGGGATCAGCAGTGGCTATGTCTAAATAAGTGGCCTCTTCTCAGACTGAGACCTTGGAAGGGTGATGATTTCAGTCTAGGTTTAACTATTTTTATTGTGTATAACCTGAAGACAGAGCAGGATGCTCATGCGTGAGAGCCATGGACCGTGACTGGTGTTTGTCTCTTCGCTACCATTAACCTGAGCAGGACCTGCACCTCACCTGCAGCGGCTTCTTAAAGCTGCTGTGCATGAGAAGGTTTTCTCACCCTAGGGCTTCAATAGTTCTGTTTCTTTTTGGAAATTGGGATAATTATTCATTTTACCTGCTTTTCTTATCAAGCTCATATATCGCTGGGATGTTGTTTGTCTCTTGTTTGAGAAACAGCTGGTCCTGCCCCGGCTTCTCGGGGACGCGCTCAGTGGTGGCTGTGCAGAGCAGTCACAGGGAGGAGATGAGCAGGTGCTGCTTGTCCTAGCTTTGATGGCTTTACAGATATCATTTAACCTGCCTGCTTAAATTGCAGAATTTTGGCTTTATGAAAACTTTGTTGGATTTTAAGAGTGTTAGTTAGGAAATGAAGGTCATCTTGTCCCTCTTCTGAATTTAGTTCCAGTGTCATCTTATTTCTTTTACTGCAGGAGTTACCCAAGATTTCCCCTTTTCAGCTTCTTTCTGAGCTGAGACTCAGAGGTAGAAGAACAGCTGCTCCGTGTGCTCACGTGACTGCCAGAGCGTGTTTTGTATCAAAGCACGGAGACATTGCACGTGTAGAAGTGAACGTTCTCCAAAAGTGTTTTTTTCTTTTTTTCCTCTACCTTGCTAGTTCACTAGCACAATCACTTCTTCATAAACCAGCATCGTATCAGCAAGGCTACTTGGCACATTTAGTGAGGTTTGAAGTGCAGTTATGCTCTATGGAAGTCATAAATGACCATAAGTTAGCGCCGTAGAAGTAATAATATGGAAGTGGCCTCCCATATTGTCACAAGGCTGAAATATTAAGGGTTGGGAGGGAATTGCTGTAGTTCATCGCTAAGTGCATAAACATCCAGAACAAGAGGATGGAAAATGTCAGGCCAGCGCGGTTGTTTTGCAAATGTGCCAGTGTTATCAAAGCTCTGGTAGTCTGTACGAGAACATTTTTTTTCTAAGAAAAAATAGGAGTTGTAACTGCATCTTTAATGGCCAGGGGATTTTGTTAGCATATTAGTCATGCCTCTGAACGGTGGGCAGGCTTTGTCTCCTCGAGAAGGCCCCGCGAAGGTAATCCTCACCATCTGGAGAGATGTAAGACCTGAGAAGGCCTGGCCTTGGCAAAGCTGGGAGAAATTATCTTCAGGTGCTTTTTGTAGGAGGTTTGCTTTCATTTGTGGCCTGAAGCTTAAAGAACGCAACGCTTGGTATCCTTTGACTATGAGTCCTTTGTCAGAGCTGAAAATAGACCTGGTAGAGCTACAGACATAAACGCTTGAATGATTCAGTCGCCTCCTTGTGAGCCCCATCTTTCCCCAGCCCCAGTGAAACGCCATCTCTCTTGTTCAGCATTCCACCAGGGGCACTTGGGTGTGTAGGGCTGGATTATTTTTAGTTGTTGTCTTCTCCTGCAGGCCGGAATAAAAGGGCAAGGTGGTTGTAGGAATTCCCCCTAGAATGCTTAAAAACACAGCAAACACTCACTGAAGGCTCCTGGGGAGGAAGACAAAGTTTAAATATCCAAGTTCTGAAGTTTTCACTTGTGTACAGAGTACAAATGTACTAGTTAAACTCTGTGGGCTGAAATGATGCAAAAACACCTGTTGGAGATTTAAAAAAAAAAAAACTTGTGGAAGCCTCGTACTTGTGGAAGGTTTGGAAGTCCAAAGTGACGTGATAAGCTTTCTTCATTAAATATCAGCGTTGGTAGAGCAGATCTAGAAGTTGTTAACAAGAAATACATCTTCAGCTTTGTACCCAGCACAGCCTCCTCTGGCAGTGTACAGACTTGTTCGTGGCGAAGCAGGCTTGAGATTGTTTTTCAGAGCTGCGGTCCCTAACACATCAGAAAGTGACCCCTGGGTCAGCTACAAAAAGACTGAAAAGAAACCGTGCAGTATAAAGTGAAAACAAGTAAAAGCAAGAGAAACATTTTAAAATTTAGGCTTATTTTGATGTGGATGTAAGCACAAACTGCTCTGGCAGCACGGCCAGCAGCAGCTGTCTATTGTTCCCCTCAAATCCAGCTTAGGTTACTCTTCAGTGCACGACTGTTTTGACTGCCAGGTGATGTCTTCTGGCCACGGGAAGATCTGGCTCCTTGTCAGCTGAGATCTAAACTAGAGCAGGGATTAGAAAGGTGCCTGTGCCCAGCCACACACCACTCTCCTAAGCCACCATGGTTCTTCTACGGCGCATCCCCCCTTGTACAACGTACTCTGGTCACACTTGTGTGGCCGAGGGCTGGCTTACGTTGAACTCCAAGGAATTTAATTGCACACAGCTAAAATATGCAGTTTATAGAAACAAGCAATGTTAGGGGAGGTTTTATTAATTATTTCCCTTAAGATCCATTCAGGGATGCAATTCCTGCAGTTTCTCTCCCCTGTGAAATGTTTTGATGAAACTTCATTGCAAAAACAGTGCTGTACTGGGGTGGTGGTACTTGTTCATACTGCATGGGGGATCTCTGCATGTTCTTCATTATCTTGGCACACGTGAGCTTAGTTTGAGACGTAAGAATGTGCTGCTTGCTTTGTTGAAAACTGTAGTTACCTTTCCTCCTGGCTTTAGGTAGACATCTTTCATGGTGGGAGGTGGAGGGAGGCTGGGGGCCCCCCTTCATTTCAACACCTGACTTTGAGGGAACGCAGTGGCTTGTGGAGCTGAAGTTCTAGCACTCTGGAGTATCTCAGAAAATGAACGGGATGTTCTTTTTGTTCTTATGGGCTTTGTCTGGAGCTTCAATTAATTATGAGGTGAAACTCTGTTTGGACTGGGTCCAGGCATGCTTGCTTTTGGTATAAGTAGTGTAGTTTTAAAAGTCATTTGAAACTTCCTTGAAGGACCTTGCACTTCAGCTGTTTTCTTCTTAGCAGTTCTCAGAGAAGGAAGTGGATTTGGAATGTGTGCTGGTTTCAGCTGAGATAGAGTTCATTTTCCTCATAGTAGCTTGTGTTGGGTTTGGGTTGTAAGGTGAAAATAATGCTGATAACACCGATCAATACTTGAGTTGTTGCTGAGCAGTGCTCACGTAGAGCCAAGGGCATGTCAGCTTCTCATGCTGCCCTGCCAGCGAGGTACCTGGGGGTGCCCCAGGAGCTGGGAGGGGACACAGCCAGGACAGCTGGCCCAGGCTGACCACAGGGATGTCCCGTACCAGGTGGCGTTACACTCAGCAACAAAGCCAGGGGGAATTGGTCCAGGGTCTCCCCCATTGCTTGGGGACAGGATGGGCATCGCTTGGCTGGTGGTAAGCAATTGCACTGTGCATCACTTTCGTGTTTTCTGCTCTCTCCTTCTCTGCTACACTGTCCTTATCTTAACCCACGAATTCTGCTTTTTTTTCTGATTCTCTCTCCCATTCCACTGGAGGGGGGAAGTGAGCAAACAGCTGGGCAATGCTGAGCTGCCCGCTGGGTTAAACCACAACCAGGAAATTTTACCCATGCTTGGTCACCAGTGTCCCATATTTAAATGTCATAGGGTCACAACATTATATTCCTGAACCATGCTTCTATCATAAATTATCTTCTGATTGTATAAAATTGGGTGTGAGTAAAAAATGTATGAAAACCAACAGCTTAACCAATTTCCCACTTATTTAAGGAATTTACAAGGATGCATTATTTTTTGTTTACTTGTCATATAAAAACACCAGAGCTTTCATAGGAGAATTTTCCCAATAATTAGTTACTTGAGCTTAAAATAGAAACATTCTTTAATAACGAGTAAAGGGAAACATTATCCACTTCAATTTTACAAATGAAGAATGAATGAATCATAACCCCCCGAGCTGTCTAGGTGTTTGACTCTTATAGGGAATTGATACTTAATTACCTTTGATGATCTGGGCACTAGAAACTCTGATTTCTTTACTACCATAAACAGTTCACCCAAAACTGTGATTAAAGGCCTAAGGAATGTGTAGTTAACTCATAAAAAATTATGTACATAAATTCTGCTGATTCATTTCACTGTAAAGCACATCCTTATTTATTATTATAAATGAATCTCTTATGTAGCTCATGCAAAGTCTAAATGAATGCAATTCTTTTTCATTAGGTAGCTCTTTAAAATCGATAATGTTTTCTTTAAGGGAAAGCTTTAGCTGTTACTAATTTAAATCTCATTAACTTTTGCCTTTTTTTCCTAAGGCTCAATTGGAGCTACATTTTTCATTTAGATTTGAAGCTGCAGGCTACATGTAATTCCGTTTAAAATCACAAGGTAGGCAAGAGTAGGCAAGAGTAATGTTGGGTTAACAGTAATTCAGAGAACTAAAAATTCAGAGTATTTTGCATGGAGCCTACACTTATCATTTAGAAGTAAATGGTCTTCCCAGCTCACAGTTTGGAGATGCATGGGTATTTGAGAAATCCTTTCTTAATTAATGCAAGGATTGCAAAAGCCACTCTTGCCTGCACCGTAGTCTTTTGATTTATGTACATATATATGCAGTGAAAGTCTGTGAATATTTTTAAGCTGTAACCTCCATCCCTTCTCTCCATGCCTGTGTTTGCATTTCAGTTGCTTTGGATCTGGTGGGACACTGCTGTCATTCATGTATGGTGCTGGGACTATTTTTGAATATGTGCAAATAGAACCAAAGAAGTGCAGGGTCCTTTATGCCTACGGAGTACATTTCTTCTCTTCTAACAGATGGCCATCCAAGAGCAACCGGGCTGGTAGCGATGCTTTTTGTTATCTCAAGTTTGTAGCTCATTAATGAGGTGGTATTTGCCCATTTTTCCTAGTGAAGGCATGCTGATTGATCCCAGTGAAGAGGAAGAGAGCCAGTTCTCATAATTCCAGTGGGATATTTTTGAATAGTTAGTGTTAAACAATAGCAAAAATTGCATTGTAAAGGTTTATGCAGCCTTGGGCAGGCTGGAAATTCAAAACTTAGCGCAGCTTTTCAGAACAGTAGTTGTCTGGAAGGGTTCTGGCACCATGTTACTCACTGTGCATCAAAATTAGCACATTACAAACTTTTTTTTTTTTTTTAATTATGTAAAATCAGATGAGTCTTTAGAGAGATTAAAATGAGATTTGTAATGGCTTAGGAGAATTCTTAAAACTGACAACTTGACACAGCATGATTTCAGATTATCTGAAATCTGGCATAAGGGTATTTATATTTCCGTTTGCAAAGATTCTCTTCAAAGTCATCATGATGGAAATACTTAAAATGAAGACATAATAATGTCTTTAATATGTAAATCATTATAATTGCATTTCTTACACTGTCAACCTCACACTGAAATATCATTTATTTCACAAGTGACACAGGAAAAAATGTGATTGCATTTGTGATACTCTTATTTTTTAACAGAAATGTAACAGCAAGTGCTTTCACATGGGAAGAACTTCTGTTTATCAGCAATTCCCTTGACGTAGTTTGCATGACATCTGCATCTCTTTATTTCTGATTCATATCGCTGGTCTAGCTTGTGCAATCTTTCTGTCTCTGTTCCTTCTCCTTCCCTTCTCACAAAGAGAGTTTGCCTGTAGGGATGTGCTCCCCATAGTATCGGCACCCAGCGCTGTGGGATTCAGCCCTGGTGATGATTGTTGCCATCAAATTCTGTTCCAAACTTGTTGAGAGATGATTTAAAATGTATTTTTTGTACCACTAACACATATTATATTTTCAGAGGCGTCTCACTTCATGTCCCTACATGTGTGCTTTTACCCTCTCCTTTCTTCAGATATAGAGCTGGACAGAAGTAATAATAAAATCAAAAGGTTACATTAAAGAGAGTATTTTTAATTGAGAAGTCATTCATTCAACACTGTTTATGGAAATGAATCCTCGCCCTGCTCTGGCTTCCCTACCAAGCACTATTTGCTGAATTCAGCTCGCATTTAGCAGGGGCACTAAGGGAAGGAGGTGGGCCTGGGGGGCAGGAGAGCCAGAACCGGGCTCCAGGAGCCCTCCCTGGGCCTGCTGAGAGGGGCAGGAGCCCTGGGTGCAGAGGTTTGAGCACCCTGAGGAACCTGCAGCCAGGCTCGGGGACTTGGCACCCTCTGTGAACAGGGGTTGGGGGAAAGGAGAAGAGAGAATCCAGCTTTGGATTCCCTCATCACCGTGAGTTTTCTCTATTTAAGAATTTAATACTGTTTTCCATATTTTGAAACGTGGTTTGATGACTGAGAAACATACTGGTTTTCTTGGGGGCCACCACCACAGAAGCTAGTGTAGTCAAAGCCACCTCATTCCAGTTTTAGTATTTTTTTATTTTTTTTTTCTGGTTTATGAGTAACTTAGATGAAGGCTTTTAAGATGATTTTTCAGTCATCTTTTAACGTGGATCTGTGACAATTCAGTCACGATGTGCTGATGGATGGTAGGGCTGCTGGGCGGTGTCCCAACTGGAGGACATGGTGACATCTGAAGGGCCCTGGGGCCCCGGGCACTGTATCGTGTCTTGGGTCCCCAAGTCCAGCCCTCGTCTCGGTGAGGAGCTCAAAGGACTCGCCACTCTCTGCCTCGCTCCGTGTGCTGGGCAGTCCGGCCCTGCGAGCGGCAGCTGCGTGCTTTGCAAATTGAGCTGGGGCCCTTCAGCTGACAGGAGGCCTATGAATAAAATACAGGCCTGTTTGTTTGTGCCGCTCTGAGCAGGGAGAGGACAATGTATTAGTAATGAAGTGTTTGCAGTTAGTTGCTTTTGCTTACTAATAAATGAAAACCTGCTGCCAACTTTGCTTCTGGTTTACGAAGATACTGGGAAGTGTGAGGAAAAGGCTGTAAACTGGGCCCATCTGGGAGCTCTCTTCTTTTAATGGCTCTATTTCAAAGTTCAGCGTTGGGCTATCTGTTAGCCTGAAGCAGTGCCAGTTCCTGTGGGGTTTTAGTCAGCTTTTGGCCCTGGTCTGAGAGACTGGTGAGTCCAGACTTCCTGAAGGTAAGAGGAAAGAGGACAAAAGTCCCCAGCCTGTGTGGGGAGCTGCAGCCCCCGGGGACAAAATGGCTGCTCGCCTCAGGCAAGGGCCCCTCACTGGGGCTGGAAGAGCAGGCTGAGACTTAGGAATCAAGGTGCCCGTGGTCCTATAAACGTGGCCCTGTTTTGCACTGGAGCTTTGTTACTGGGGTTGTGTGAAGCTGCCTGCAATTGTGGGATGGACAGATCTAAGAAAAAGCACGTGAAGGTGAACCTTTGTACATGGAACGTGTGTTATGGAGCACAGCACTCGCTGCAGCTTGCTGCTTCACCTAGAGAGACGTCTATAACAGAGGTAGTCTTGTAAAGGTTCATTTTTCAATCATAAACCTTTTCTTTCTTACGTTTAATTATAATTGCTTGTAGGAAGGATAATTCAATATTTGCTTTAAATGGAAACAAAAGTCTGAGGAACAATGTTTATTGTTTAAAAATATCTCATTTTGAGAGCACTTCGTAATTCATCAGTGACAGACGTATTTTAGTCAAATAACCCTGTAACAATTCTATTCATAGTTGTCCTATAAAAGCAAATATTGTTTTGATTTGTAAGTGTTCATTTTACTGAAACGAAATTCAGTGTGTTCTGCTGTCAGGAGAACTCCCTCTTTAAATTCTGCTGTGTACATGGAATGGATGAATTAAAATGAGAGGAGAAATTACAACCTGGGTTAGAGCATGGGTCACAACCTTTTTGAGCCAAGACCCACCTGGCATGCAAGTGGAAGCAATAATTGGCTCACTGCGGCTCAAGTTGTCTGGGCCAGATAACAGCAGGAATGGCATAGCAATTGTGAAATGGTGTATCCAAAGGCTAATGTGCAGAGACAAAGCAAATGACCAAAGCTGGTTATTTGTTGCAAGTAAATTCAGATGAACTTGACTTGTTCCTTTATATTAATTAGCATGTGCCGATTTAAAGCTGTACATTCTCTTTTTATTTTTTAATTTAATGTTGCAACATATTTATCAAATAGTTTGCAACTGCCCCAAATCCAAAACATTAATTCTACCTACTGTGCTTATAATGAGGAATTACTTTTGTAAAGTATTTGGTTATATTCTGATGGGCTGACTGCAGCTTGGTAAACCAGAGAATAGAGATGGTCAGTATGTAGGTTAGAAAACATAGCAAAGAGTGACACTGCCACCATCCTACGTGCTCCCAGAGATGGGCATTCATGTGAAAGGCTTCCTGCACTGAGGTGTCCCAGTGAGTAATTCCTTAAACCACGCACAAATAACAAACAACCACAGGAGTAACACCCAGTCTTGAGTCCTTTTTTCTTCTTGTGGTGGGGTGTGATATTATCTGCAGGCTTTTGCAATAGTCCTCTTGCGCTTTTCTGTCAAGCAGTTTTCCTCTGCCACAGGTGGGATGTAATGAGAGCAGACCTGTGTCACTCCCCGATTCCCCTCTGCAGATAACAGAGGAAATGAATTTACCCCAGTGAATTCAACAGAGTCTATCTTCCTAACCTAATCCAAACTCAAGAGATCAAGCCCTCAAAGCACATAACCTAACTCAAACTATCCACATACTTGAATAACAGATGAAAAAAAAATAAAATAATCTTGTGCACGTACACCAGTCCCTCTCCCCCACAGGGACCAGAAAGTTAATAGTGTTTCATTCTTTTTCATTTTAAATTCTTATTATTCACAGCTCTTTCTTACAATTCTCTGCTGGGAATAGCAAGCAGTGGATATGGAGTTTCCTTATAGTGTGATTACTTGAGACTGCAGCTACCTGATCTGGGATCTAGTTTCCATTTACTTTACCTTCAGTAACTTTATTCAAAGGACTAATGAAAAGAGACTCATCAATTATTGAAATGAATTCAGCTTTGTTCCCAAAGTTTGCATGGTGCTAAAGACTTGAAAACAGTGTGTGTGAAAGTCTTTGTGGGTTAATGTGCTTGGTTGGAGAATACTAAAACTGTCTCAGAGCGTGTCCTTAAAGAGCTTGTGTATAGCCAACAACATTTCAAATAATAATTACATACCTTCAGGTATAAGGCATATTTCCAGAGTGTTGCTCCTTACCTGGAATCTTCAATAGGATAAACTTTTTAAGTGCAGTGGTATATTTTTAGCCTGTTTTACTCATTGCTTGCCTCAGATATTGTTTTCGCTTTGCTCAGAAAAAGAAAACAAGAATTGACATCTGTCTAATTAGCATAGGGGTAGTTCTTTGTACCAAAGAAGCATCAGAGGTGCTGGGAAACTTGTCGTTGTGCTTTGTGTCATTAGTTGATGCAAAAGAGGTTAAAAAAAAAAAAAAAAAAAAAAAAGGCAGCATTCATAGTGGAAAATGACAGAAAACTGATTTTCCCTTTGTTGGAGCTTATAAAGTGGAAGTATTTATCAGATTTTGTGGGCATTATGTTGAAAAAATGGGGCTCAAATGGGTTTCAGAGCTGGGTGAGCAGCTAATTAACAGTGTATTGAATTTCTACGTGTGTTTGCACTGAGGAGTTGTGTGCCTGCGTTTGTTTATAGCACATACGTTTCAGTGTTGAACGGAAAGCTTTGATACTTCTTCAGTCCAAGAAGCAGGAGTATTGTCATATAACTGATCTGGCCACTCCAATCTAAGCTATATAGTTTTCATTTAATTTAATGTTCTTCTGCTAGTGTGATAACGATTCTTTGCTAGTTATTTCATGGCACGTTTTGAAAAAAATGGGGATTCATTTACAGATTCACAAAGAAGAAAAGAAGCTTGATTGTCTGGTAACTTGTTCACCGCAGATCACCCACTTGACTTGAGTTCTGCAGGAGCAAAGATGGAGGCTGGGCAGAGATGGGAGCTTTGTAAATGAACTTTCCTACAGCTCTTCCCAGTCCCCCTGCCCCGGTGCAGGAGGGGAGCTGCAGCCGGGCAGGGCGCAGCAGAAGGGGCTGAGAAAGCAGCCCAGGCTGGGGCACCTCTCTCAGACCCAGGCTTGCGACTTCACAAAATATACACAGCATAAAGCCCTGAAGTATGATTTGTTTCTTTATTGTTCTGTGTCCCAGCTTTACTGCTGTTGTTTTTCAAGGTGCCTCTTGCATTGTTTTCTATGTGGTGGCAGCCATGGAGAATCAAGGCATTACACAAGGAATATTTAAAACCAAAGCAGTTTATAAATTCTAATTTCTGTATTATTTACTTCAACACAGACTCTTTAAAAAACCTGCCAGGTATTGAAGCAATTGGGAGAACATGGTCACCAAACTCATTTTTAGGTAAATATGCTGCATTTTAACCAGGTGCTTTAGTGCCCTCCTCTTTCTGTTGGCTAAGCAGAGCAATTCGCTGGAAGTGTAGAGCACAGCTTCGGAAGGGCACTTCAGTTCAGGTCCATCTATCTGCAGGAACATCTGACTTAGAAGAGGTAGCAAAGAATATGATGAGACCAGAGATTTCCTTTCCATCACACAGTGTGCGTCAGAGCTTCCTGTCTCCAGCAAAATCTAACTTGCCAGCTGTGATTTGCTCTTCTTCTCCCCATCAGCAGGCATTCCCAAAAATCCCTGTGATAAGGTGCCATCGGAAAAGCTGGCACCAGACCCATCAGTTCGCGTGACCGATCTGATGAGTGCTACAGGATGAAATGTCCCTGTCTGGTAACTTTTACTGACACACCTTTTTTAGCATTTTGCTTCTTCACAGAGAATTTCTGAGTCCCAACCTCATTACTATGCCTTGGCTTCTGGAAGCTAAGGATTTGTTCAGGGCCCAAACTGGCTTTTGTCTCTTCCTAGATCGATGATCTGCTAGTATGTTTTTCCTTTTGCATTTTGAGTTGAAGACTGAAATGCTTCTGGCTCTGTATGTATATGTAAGTCAAGACAGAGCAATCCGTTCTTATTTGGACCTCTGGCAGTACATATTTACAGTTTGTTTGACCTCAAAGGAAATTATGAGTGTTCAGCTGGAATCTTTGACATTTGAGCTGGGTTGTTTAGCTGTGGCCTCATATGAAAGAATGGTCAGAAAGAATGAAGCATATACAAATCTTAAAAACCTTCTAGCCCGTGCTACAGAGATTGCAAACTTTGATTAAAATTTGGAAGAAATTCAGCCAATGTATAAAGATAAGTAAATGCGTTTTTCTGCTTTATTTATGAGCCAGACTTGGAGAAGTACTTGCATGTTGATAAATCTAATGAAGTTTCTTTGCACTCATAATTATTCAACTTAGGAATTCTGAAATATTTGCATTTTTCCATGTCTTGAAAATCCCAGGCTTCTTCACTAGTAAACTTGAATGGTCTAAATCTTGTTAGAAAGCATTCAGAAGATGGAGAGGAGAGCAGAGAAACTACAAAGTCTTTGTGTGATCCTTTTCTTAGATGTTGTGCTTCTACAGCAGAACAGTCATGGTTGATGACTGCCGAACCTAGATGTTACTGTGATAGGAATCAATTATTTAGTTAAATTTGTTAGCAGGGTAGGACGAGAAACACTGCAAAATTCACCCAGCTTGAAGCATGATAAACATGTTTTTCTCTCAAGGTTGAAGGTGGTTTTCTAAGTGGTCTTCATCTGCTCCAGATAATTTTTTTTGATTTACTCTATCCCTTGGGACAACTATTTGAGTTTTTTCCTAAAAGGCAGTTTAAAATATGAGTGTAGTCAGAACCAGAAACTACAGTTCTCTTGGCGCAAAGAAGGGTAAAACTGTAACTCATGGAAGAGAAAAATGGCAAGCACCTGACCTTAACTTCATTCTCCTTCCCTCCCCGCCTGCTGTCTGAGCTTGGCTCCTCTGCTTCTGGAGGAAGTACTGTGAAGTCCCACCAGCACCCACACAGCCTGTCCTTCTCCCTGTGACACGGGTAACGTGCTCTCCACTCACTGACTCTCTCTGGCCATCACTTTTGATGTGCCCCACACAACGGCCAGCTGGTTTTTGTCTGCCGTACACAAACTGCAGCTGTTTTGAAGCTGTGCAATCTGAACCAACATGTCCTTATTATTATTATTATTATTATTATTGAGTCTCTGGTATCTATAGAGCTGCATCTAGAATCTGGTAGGAGAGGAGGCGTTGCTAAGGGTGGGATGTATCCCAAGAATGAGGGGCACTCTGTGAAATTTTGGGTTGAAGTCTTCCCAACCACTTCCTCTCTGGGGAGATGACTGTCTCTCTTCTGTCCCCCAGCCCCCTTTTTATTTTTCTTTTGGCCTCTGATGCTGTTCCTGTAACTGGACGTTGCAGAGATAAACACCTCCCGTGGATCCGATTGGAGAAGTGTTGTACAAGGCTAGAGAAGGGAGAAGGAGAGAGAAGAGACTCAGATGTCTTTCTGTAGAGTTGATTTTTATTCATTGTTGGTAGGTCAGCTAAGCTCGGGGAGCACTACAGGCAAAGACCTTCCCTTGCATTGAAGGTGCCATCCATGATTTTGAGGAGTGCCCAGAGCTGACTGTATAGTTGGAAATGTCTTCTCTGACAAGCAAATGTTGGAGGATTTAAAGAATCACAGGCAGGGAAAGGGGATGGTGGCTGGCTGGGCACACAGCACGAGGAGCAGGGAGCAAGCACCGTGGCAGAACTAATGTAGTACAGCCAGAAAGCCAGAGATGTAAAATCAGTTGTGTACGGTGAGCCTGATCTAATAGCCAGGCTCTTTGGGAGGATCACGTCCAGCCAGAGCTATTAAAGGCGTTACTGTGTTTGCTCAAATACAGGGTGTGCTCTCTTTCCTCTAGAATGAAGATCTGAAAATACCAAGTTGCCTAAAATTCGTGGGCTGTAACCGACTTCTGCCCTTCAAGAGTCCCAAAAAATCACGTGCCTTTTTGTGGGCTTCCTTCACGGTGCATCCATCGTTGTTATGTGTTGCAAACCCCAGGCGTGATGGATATCAGTTCCTGGGCTCTGCTCTTCTATGGCTAATCTATAAATAAAAATGTAACTCAGAGGAATGGTTTTCTGGCTAAATATTTACAGTCACAAGCATTTCTTGCTTTGTGCAGCAATAAATTTAACACATTAGCTAGTATATTTATTTTTTAATCATTTATTTGTAGATGATTTCAATTTAAAATGAGATTTCAGGTAATGGGCAAACATGTTTAACAATCCTGTGATATAAATTGCTGTAGGTGACAGATCCCAACAAAAATTATTACAGGCAGATTCGCAGCGCAAAAATTATTTATATGACAGCAAGCAGAAAGACAAATTACTCAGAGACTATGTACATGCCCTTCTATAATTGCTCATAAATTATTATGGTTCGTGTTAAAATGCATCTAGAATCCCTAGACAACCAGATTTATTTAAAATAAGAATAATGGCAGATTACCAGGAAATGCTGGGGAAGGATATGAGGTACACACTTGGGGTGATCGCTAACACAGGCGTACAGTCATGTTTTGTCAGACAACTTAATCTATAACGTGTCTGATGAATTCAAACCCTTCCTTTTCAGTTCACCATCTCCTCAGATTGCGATAGCCGGGACGGATAATTGGGATGGTCCTGGAAAATGCCAGGGATGGGCCCCCCACAATCAGCTGCTGCTGTGCTTGCTGGCAGCACTTCTCTCCCTGCAGGGGACACGTCAGGTCTCTCTCTATACCTCAGCCCTTCCACGTGCTACGAAATAGGGCTGTGATCAGTCAGTGGGGCCAGAAGTAGCTCTAGTGGGGCTGGGGGACAGGCAGACAAACCTCGTTTCCTTAGGAAGCCAGGCCAGAAGTGGGACAATTTTTCCATATCCTCTCAACACTCTACATTTTAGAGCATATTTCAAATAATTATCTATGTTAAAAGTGTCTAAAATACTCCCACAATAGAGGGGATTTGATCTGAATGGGCTTTCAATCAGGCACTTATTAGGGATCAGCTAATAATTGGGTAGCAGAGAAAAGATGTATGTACAGTTTTTATACAATAAGTGCCTCTCTCTAATGCCATTACTTTTGTCTTCTTACCACCCTGATCACATTACACGTTGAGAGCCAGCCCCACAAAAATGACAGCAAACTTTGTTCTCGATAATGGAGTGCTAAACTCCACCTAAGCAGCTCCCGTCACTCGCAGTGACAGCTCGGGGAATACTCCAAATTAATCCAACAAAGCTCAGGCTCCAGTGACTGACAGCGCGGCGGGAGGAAAAATCCCGGCTGCCACGTGAGCGCAGGGAGCCTGACCTACATTTTAGCCTCGACAGCTTCATAAGAGGAAACGGTCCTGGCGGTGTGTTTAACGAGAAAAACAAGGGTAAAAGTCATCTCCTGTTTGATTAGTTTTTCTCCACTGATTAAGATTTAGTTGAGGTGCTCTGTGAGACTTTTCCCTTCTGCAGGTGCCATCAGCAACCTCTAATGAATGGTTACTCCGTTCCCCATGTGCTCTCCTCTCCGTTTTCTTTTTCTCCTTTGAAAGCGCAGGTGCTGGGCTGGGGTCAGCTCGCCGTGTTGGTGACCACACTGAAGCATGGTTATGGCCAGCTCTCGCTCTCTGCTGGGGCAGCCAGAGATGGGTTTTAGTGTCTCTAGTGCCTTGGCTGCAAATCGCCATTCCGGTGTCTTTCATCCATTGCTCTGTGCTGAAGCAGTTGTAAGACTTCAGCAGCTGGAGGTAAAAGAGTAGAGAAGCACACACCAGTGGGAGAAGAAATTTTCATGTGAGAATGGAAGCTGAGGCAGATTGAATGCCCCTGAAGGGTGGCTAATGCTTCTCTGAGCTGTGCTTTGACAAGCTGTGGCAGAAGCTGCATTGGAAACAGCAGTGTTTTCAGCTTCTGAAGCTGGATTTCCGTATTAGATCAGAACCTAACTTCCTAACTCTTTCTAATCCTGACTCTGCTCTGTGATACAGCAGAAAAGCTGGCACCTTTCTGCTTGACCTAGAGGCTTTCCATGTGTGTCTGAATGTCAGTTATTCTTCACTGTGGTTTAACTTCGCTGAACCAGCAAAGTTTGAAAGCTTTAGATGACGTGACAAGATTAGATTGACAAGAGATTGACAGAATTAAGTAGATCAGATGAATTAGTTTGGATTTAAATTCCAGTTCTGGGCACCCCTATCCATTTCAGCTTACATATTGCCTTAGACTTCTGTGACTTTGCTGAACTACAGGAGAACGGAAGCCTCAGAGAGTATCTGTACGTCCTGAAGAAGGAGGATGAGCAATCTGGAGAGCTCAGCGTTTTCCTTTGACATCTCTTGCTGGGAGAACGAGGCTGTAAGCTCTGCAGTGCTTTTTAATTGTAAACTCGTGCCAGCCAAAAGAGAAGGGCTTAAAAAAGGCATGGAGTGAATATGAGGAAGCTCTGCATGGAGTACATTGAGAACCACTTGATGTAAAAGCCACCTGTATAAAATTGTTCGTGATGTCAGAACCACGCTTGAATGAAAAAAATGGGTTGGATGGGTTTGTAGACCAGGGAGACTGGCGTTCTTTTTCCAGCTGTGCTGCAGCTTGTCCGTGTCTGTATAGCACCATAGCTAGAGGCAGTGTTTTATGCGGTCCTAGCAAGAGACTGGGTTACAACACGCAGCTTTGGTCGTAATGAAGGCTCTTAAATGCATGGAGGAGAAGTGCTGAGAACAAATACTTCAATATGTGATTTTCAGGTAGCGATTAGCCAAACTTGATGCTGCCGCAGTGAGGAAGGAAATTGGGCAGGTGGTGGGAGCTGGCAGCCTGATGTGCACCATGCTGGCTGGAGGCACCAGAGGGTCTCCCTTATATTACCCCATGACAGCTGCTGGGTTAAACGGTTCTGAGTAATGGGTTCCTGGTCCTCCCGTCTTGAGCCTGTGTCAGTTTGTTTCACCAAGATGTTGCATGGAAGTTTACGTTCTAGAAATGTGTGAGCAGGTTTAAAATATGGTTCAGCCGCACAGTTCATGTGGTCACGGTACAATTAAAGCTGATAAACTGCAGTGGGGAAATCAAAAGCTCCCATTTATCATGGCTAGTTTTGAAGGATTCAAGAGAAACCTGAAAGAGTAGTAGACATAATTTAAAGGTAGTAAAAGCCATGAAAAAGTACTGGATTTGGTATTCCACTATGGGTACAAATTTTGGCACAGTACTTGTACTTAGGAAGTAAATAAGAAAATCACCTGATGAGGGAATGCTATTGAAGATGGATGTGAAATGAGCATATGAGAGGATCCAACACTGAGAGTCAGAGGATTGATGCTGTAAATGGTGAAGAGGCAACTTGAACCTTACTTGGTTGAACTTGAGGTACCTACATCAAGGATGAAGATGCTTCAGTTACACGTAGCTGGAAATGATCAATAAATTCCACAAAGTACATATTAGATCAAATGCATTGATTTTAGGCAATGTATTTGCCTACTGACAGCCTGCTTTGCTGTCTCCTTCTTTGGTTATGTTCTTGGTTGACTTTCAGGTTTCCATTTATTCTAGGAATACAAAAGATTGAATTAAAAGGTCTCTGATACATGAGGAGAATTATGTGTTGATATGTAGGTACTAGGATTATATTGTAACCAAAAGGATTTAAAAGTAATGGGAGGAAAAAATGTAGAGAGAAATAATCTTTTAATAAATTGGCTGACACATTCATTTTTGAAGTGAAATATCAAACCTTTTTTAGCTAAGAAAAGCAGTTTCAAAAGTTTTTGATGAACAGAACATCAAAAGATTCCTTTTCATATTGGTACAATATCTACATTAAGCTTGATTACATTGATAGCATGTTGTAGTTTTATTCTGTGGTGTGTAATTCTTTCTTTATAGTCTGAGTAGGCTGTAGGAAAAAAACAACTATGTGTAACTGGCTTAGAAAAGAATAACTGTCACATCTCTTACTTTTTATGTAACATAATTAGCAGGGAAATGTTTTAAGGGATAAATTGGGATCAGATGCCAACAGACATTTTCCTCCAACAAGGAATTAGTGAATGCAGAATTGTTTTATTGGGGCAAGTAGGTAAGGTGAAAACACTTGGTTTATTTATTAAAGAATTAGTGAAAGTAGATGAAGGCAATGATGTTCTAAAGAAATGGAATTGAGCTGGTCTAATGTGCTCTAACAATAATAATGTGCTCTTACAGCCTGCACGTTTTACGTTTACGTGTAACTAAGAAAACTGTATAAAATGCTTTTGATTGCTAATAGCTGCCACAGGTATATCACACTGCTCTAAAACAAAGGTTCTTTTCTTTTGATTGTTTTGCATTTCACAGTCTGCCTCTCGCTATCTTGAAGAAATATATCTGTATCTAATATGTCTTTATTATTGTTTTACTTTCAGTTGATGGTTGCATTGACTGGTCAGTGGATCTCAAGACATACATGGCTTTGGCAGGTGAACCAGTCCGAGTGAAATGTGCCCTTTTCTACAGCTATATCAGAACTAATTATAGCATGGCCCAAAGCACAGGTCTTAGGCTTATGTGGTACAAAAACAAAGGAGACTTAGAAGAACCCATTATATTTTCTGAAGTTAGGATGAGCAAGGATGAAGATTCAATATGGTTTCACTCGGTTGAGTTGCGAGACAGTGGTTTCTACACGTGTGTTCTAAGGTGGGTATTGTGTTAAAATATGACTAAGAATGTGTAGATTGTCTCATCTGAAAAATGTTTCAATTTAGCTTTCATGATTGAGATAGTCTTCCAGTTAATATTTACTCATTATTTGTCTTCTCATAATTTTGTCCATAACGTTTTGTCTTAAAATTAGTTTCCCTAGTAATTACAGTTACCTCTTGCAATAGCTATAATTAAACATTTGCAAACTTGCATTTTGCCATAAACCCTCATAAATGGATGCTTCTTAAAGCATTAAGTATTTTGGCTAAGTAATCCTTAAATCCTCATGAGTGCCAAAGGTCATAAACGATTTTTCAAAGTTGGTAATTTTGTGACTTCTTTTTACCCTTTGCTCTTAGATTTTAAAAAGCTATTCAAGGGTTTAGACACAGTTTAAACTATTCTGATACGTTTAGGCCATATCGAGATTTCTGTCTCGTTCTGAGAAAATGTTTATTTTAATATACATTTAAGATTTGTCATAACTTGAAGCAGACCTCATTTGGTAAGGTGGTGAAATGCTTGTCTCAAGTATTTTGGAACTGTTGGATGATCCTTAAATTAAGTATGTGCTGGAGCTCATGTGGATGTTGATACCAGCTCTGTGCCTAAAATGAGAGAATAAAAAAGGAGGTGTTTGTAAGAGTGAATGGATAAATATCCCTTAAATTACCCAGTTTTGAATTAAAAGGAGTTTACAGATACTTCCTCTGATTCAGTTTTAAACTATTTGGTTTTAGAGAATGAAGCTTGCTCCATCCTTGTCTGCTGTTCCATACTGACATTATATGCAGGTTTGGTGAATTTAATATAAAATATTAGCTGTTAAATAACACTGTTGAGAGCCCAGAAGTTGTGCTCTCTCCATCTCTACTAAGTCCTTCCTGCTGCCTTGTCTCAACTTGCCTCTGTTCTGATCCTGAAGGATGGTACTAAAATCTAAGTTCGTGCTGTGGTGCGTGCTTTGTAATGGGAAGAGCCAACATCCAGTTTGACTGTCAGCTGCATCTACCAAACTCACTGTTCAGCCTGTGTTGTAGCCTTCTGAGTTTATTATTCCTTTATTAGCTGCTTCATTTCAGGTTTGGGGTTATGGGAATTCCATGATTTTGAAATATTATGGGAAGATAGTGGTTTACATGTTTCAGGAGAGACATACTTTTTTCATGAGATGTAGCTGCTGTGCTAATCAAATTACTAGTTGAATACTTCTGGAAAATTTTATGCAAATCCTATGTGAACAATGAATAACTGATCTTGAATCAGATTCTGGGACACACTTTTACTTGGGAAATTTCAAAACCCTTTGCTCATTTACATGACAAAGTACTTTTGGTAACAAATGGGCAAGTTCTTAAATAATTCATACATTCTTTTCATTTTCAGATAAAAACTATATGACATGCTTCTTGGAAGGCATTACACAGCAGTATCATCTTCCCTGTCAGTTACATGTTTTTGCTGTTTATGCTAGAACTTACGTACATAATTGCAGACATTTTGGCCTTTTTCAGATTTATGTGGGAGTGCAGATTATTATATGTAGTGATTACACATAAGAGACCATATTTCTTCCTTGAATTAACTTATTTTTTCTTCCAAAAATATGGTAATGTATCCTTGCTGTTATTGTCTATAAAATTGCAGGGGGCTTAAAATAGCTGAGGAAATAGCAATAGTAATATACTTTAATTTCATTAAAATTAGGTTAGAGGTAGAGTTCTGAAATATGACCACGGTCTGTGGTAGACTGTCCACCCCATTAACTGTGTAATTTCAGCTTTCTTAATCCATTTTTTTTAGAAGGAGATAAGCAGATGTTTGTGTTTTAGTCATTAACCAGGTTCATCTGCTTTGTGAGAAGGTGAGGATCTGAGTCGCAGGCGAGAGCAGGAATTCTAGGATCTGATTTTATTTTCTAGAAACATTAACAATTTCTGTTAGAAATGCCTTCTTTTGTAGACTGAATGAATAAAGACCTTAGAGAGAACTCAATGCACTGGAAATGAAGAGGTGACCGTGTCCATCAGTATTCAACACTGGGCTTAAGGTTGCATGCATAATTGAGTCTTTTGGTTTGGGAGTTGAATTAAAAAACAAAAATGAGGAGGAAAGGGGTTTTGGTTCCAGATAAATGTAAAACTCCTGAAGTTTTTTTTTGACTGAAAGTTTTTTGACTGAAGTTTTGTCTAAAATGTGTACTTTTCTACACAAAAAGGCACTAGCGGGTGAGGTGCTCAGATGTGGTGCTAAGGCTAGGTGGGGACAAAGGGTCACAGCCCCAGATGTGACAGGCTTGAACTGGGAAGATCTTTTCTGACAGAAGAATGCAATTGAACACCAGGAGTTTCTAACAAGTTGTACACAAAGGATGTCACAGGCAATAGCAACAACTATCCTTGTTCGTTCTCCCCCAGCTTGTTGCATTTTTCCCACTCAAAGACAACTTGGCAAATATGAAAACTGTATTGGGAAAAAGGCAATTGCACTTTTCACTCAATTTCCTGTCTGTTGAAAAGATTATTCACGATTCTACTAAAATCATGTTTTTCAAGGAGCTCCTTTTCATGGTTGCTCATGGATGCTTACAGGTTCAAGGCATGCTTCATCTTTGAAGCAACTTGGAAGGAATTTGTGAGAAACTGCTTGAAAAGGATGGGGACGAGCAGGTGAAGGCAAGGTTGATATGACAATGATTTTAGAAATGGGTAAAAATTAAATGTATCAATGAATTCTTGAAATGACAGAGTTGTCATTTCAATAGTAATAATGCTTGCTTTGTAAATTAGCTCACAATACTGAATAAAATCAAAGAATATTAGAGTGGCATTAATGAAAAGATGTTGCTTCTCCAGGCTAGAGAGTTCTGATACCAGAATGTAAATGTTGCCTCTCCTTTATTAACCGGTTAGACGTTGTTACATAGGCAGATGTGCGTGTGTATGTATAACAGGGAGAAATTCATGTTGTATTAAACCTTATTGCTCTTATCTAGCAAAATATTTTGACATTGAGGTGACACTAAGATGGTAACCAAAGGGTGGTATTTTTCTCCTGCGTTAAGCATGGCCATGACATATTAAGGGATCCTGATTCTTCAAGGACTTTTAAATGAATGTCACCCATCTCCGTTGGGTAACCCTCATCAATTCGATGGAACTGCTTTGTTCACAGGTGCCTTTTTTGTCAGGGCTGCTGACTGGCGGAGAGATGTGTGTTTCATTAGGGTTCCCAGATAAATGCTGGGACATTTGTATCATGACTTCAGTGCACAATCTGGAAATGCTGCATTCTGGAGGTCTCTTTGCAGTACAGGCCTTGGCTATGCCGTTAATCTTCCAGCACCTGCCGATGCTACTTTTAGATAAAGCTGTCAGCATTTCTCTTACAGAGGTTGTTTTTCTGGGATTTTCACATCAGCACTCTGGATTGAAACATCCTTCTCACTGAAGGTTTCAGAGATGAAAGCAAAGCAAGCATGGAAGCTAAAAATGATCTAAAAGCATAGGGTGGCCTCAAAGTTCTGAGTAGGTAGGAAGTTCATTTGGCAGGTTGTAAGCTGCTTTTGCCCTCTGCGCAAATATATCTGTTCTGTGTCAAAAGGCACTGCTTTTTAAAGAGTGAAGAAGAGCAGGTCCTACTTGGATCTCCTGGTAAAAGAAGAGGAGATGAAGAAGAAATCTCAGCAAAGTTTAGCTGCACCTTTGCCCTCAGCAAGGAGCTACTTCTGAAGCTCTTTCTTCTAACTGGGTCCAGCTCCAAAATAAACTGAAATACAATAAATGCTTTGCAAGCAAGATCAGTAAAAAGTGGTAAAATGTTGGTACTTATTTGCTGTTAATTAGTTGGTAAAATAAAATAAACTCATTTCCCATAAAGAGAATCATGAAGATAAGAAGTCTGGGCCCTGAGGGGTGCATGGAAAGCTGGAGGTACATGGTGTTTGGTCACCAGACTGAATGACGGACCCCGATTTTTCTACCAGATGTAGAATAGCAAATGAGGGTTCCGTGCATGCCTGTAAGGAAGTAAGCCTGCAGATCTTTAATACCTGCATTTGATGCCAGCGAACTGGCAACAAATCGAGTTGGGAAACCTGTGTATCCTCTTCCCTTACTTTGTCCCTATCTGTACAGTTCTTAATGGAGAACAGCATTGCTATGGACATGCATAGAAGAATCAAGCCTTCATCTGGCCATCAGTGAAATATTGAAATATTCCTTTCTGAGCAGTAATAACATGGACTGATAGTAGATTTTAAGCCTTCAGGCTTCTGAATGTCTGTGAAGCTCATGACCAGCAAATCAAAATCAGATTTAGACAGCCTAGAGGTGCTGTCAGTAAAACTTAATTTGCGGCATAACCTTTGTGCTCTCGCTTCAGTGAGTGTGAAGAGGAGTTGAGGAACTTGATTCAGATGCCTACAGCCTGGACTGCAGTAGTCATCTGTGATCCCAGGAAAAGCTGTGCCACTTTTTTCAGACCACTGGAAGTCAGGCTTCCAAGTGAAAGGAAAGAAGACTTTGTTCAGGTCTTTAAGACTGAACAGGAAAATTGGACTAAATCATGCCGTGAAAATGGGTAGGGGTAAGGTTGTTTTTTCTGCAGCCACCTTTGTGGTTCTTCCAATATGTGTTTTAATACAGTCATTCTTTTTGTATCTACCCATTGCAGAATGTTTTTTGGCATTATCCAGTGCTCAATTCATGAGCAAAATTGTATTTCAAATCCATTTGAGCATCGTGTTACTCTGAAAAGGTCCAAAGATATGATACCTTCTAGTAGTCTTTTGTCATCTGATATCCAAGAGGAGCACATCTAAGTAGTTGCTGTACAACTCATCTCCTGGTTACCTCTCACACTTGCTCACTGGTATCTGATAGCTTTCACAGCTGTACTGTCTCAGGCGTTTTTGGAGAAGTCAACTACATTTCGCACTTAGAACAAGAGCATGGATACAGCAGGGCTTACTCTTCCCAGGCACTTTATGAAGTTAACATTAAATGTCACATATTAAAAACGTGTGACACTTCCCCTATTACAAGTGACAGATTCCGTATAAACAAAACCCCTGTAATAATATGGTATTCTATACTTGAATACAGTGTTAGGGCAGATACAGCATAAAGTCAGCATGATTCATGATAAAATAAAATTCATCCTACCGAGATAAAATGTTTTGGCATTATCTACATGCAAAGGAAAGTAGAATCAGAATATTTCTACTTTTCTGTCTAAAATTATGTAAAAACTGATGGTGCTCCTGCAAATCCTTTTGATGACATAGTGTTTATTGAGAGAAATCAGTTCTGTATGTTCTTTTGGCACACTTGTGGGAAACAAATATCTGTTTTTGTTTCATGGTGATATGCATGTTTCTGCTCACTCACCTTTCTTCTCTAAAGCTTTCAAATAGAAGATATCCATCCTTAGTCTTTCTGAAAGCAGGAGTTTATGTTGATGAGAAGCTGAAGGAACAGTCAGGGCTTCAAGCAGGAATGTCTGTGTTGCTCTGCAGTTGGAGATCATCCAGAAACAAGAATGAGAATCTTGTGTATTCCTTAGTTTTCCCAGTAGTAAAATCCCAGCTTTAGGTTCTATCAAAGCGAGTGGCATTATGCTCTAGTCCCAACAGATTGTTGGAGCAAGAGCTCTGAGTGCTGCAGTGCATCAGTAACATTTTGACTTGCTGTCACTGGTTGTTCATGGATGAAATGCCTTCCCTGGCGGGCTTCAAACCTTTCCTGGCTGGGAAAAAAGATACAGAGCGGAGTGACCGCTTCTTCACCGAGTTATCTTTGCCTTCAGGAGACCAGATGCCAAGATTGTTCAGCCGTCCTCAGCCCTCTCTTCTCCAGCACGTCAGGGGGGTTCATTTCCCTGCTGTTCTCCAAATAGCAAAGGAGGAGAATGTGCTTACCCATGTACCGTACCTGTTGAAACCTGCATCGAAGCCAGCTGTAACCATAACGGCAGTAGGCAACGTTGTGTGCGTCCTGGGAGAGGACAGGCAAATGGAAGTTTTCCTGAGAAAATCCATCATGCCCAAAGTACAAGGTGACAGATACACAGGGAATAAAACAGGTGTTTTATAAGTGATCTCAGTGGATAATTACTTCTTCTCTGGCAAAAAAAAAAAACTTTAGGTAAGAGAGACAGTCAGGAGGACTCAGCTGCAGGACTCAAAGAGCTCTCCCCAGTTGGCATAATGACATTCACGTCATGTTTATTCATGATAGCATTCTTTTTCTAACCCATCAGGTAATAACTTCCATTGTTTTATGTGCTCGATTGCCTGTTTACAGACTGAGGGGGGCTTGCTTTTCTTCATTGCATCTACAAATAGGACTTACATACGTGATGAAGGATATACTCCACAGGTTTTATTCCTTCAGGCAACAAAATCAGTGAGGTTTAGCAATGCAGACATATCTAATGGGTATCCTGAACTCAACCTTTGCTTTATGTGCTAGGTGTCTAATAATAAAGCAAAGAGTAGATACACTAATTCACCCATGCGTGGGTTGGAAGAAATAAAGGAGAAAATGTTCAATGCTCTCAGAACCAGCGTATTGCAAACACAAAATGATTGGAACGGCATTTCTTAATGTGTTCTTTCATGGAAGCAGTTGTTCCTGTGCCTCAGATTTATGTCATTGGTAATGGGTCTTTTCAGTAAAAGAATACAATTTAACAGTAATATACAGAGTTTTACTAGAAAATTATTAGAAAATAAATGAAAAGGTCATAGTCCTTTGCAGTAGCAAACTTTGGGGCAGCATGCTGCTTTGTAATACTTGAGGGGCAAGGAAGAAATTTTCCCTAATAGCAATCCCAGGCGGTTGTTTTGTTTGTTTGTTTTGTTTTGTTTTGTTTTTTTCTGGATCAGGATGTGTTGAAGCTGGTAGAGACCAGATGGTTTGTGAGCTTAGGTGCAGTGTGCTAAGATAGCTTTGTGTTCTTTGGGCTTCTGCATTTTTTCTCTTCTTAATTATATTTTCACTTATTTATTGCTAGTAACTAACACTTCTTGAAGACTTTAAAAGAAAGCAAGGAGTGCTGTTAACCTGTGTGATTCAACTTAAGTGCTAGGAGAGTTTCCCCTGGGCCCAATTAGTCCCTGTTATAATGACTGGCTGGTGATTGGTGTGGTTTTTGATTGCTGCTGTCATGATGCAGAGTTCAGCAGGACCACTGTTTGTTTGTGTGAAGGCAATTAGAAAAGAAGTGGCACCTCCAGGCATTTAACCGTGTGCAAATCAGGCTGTGTGCCGCTTCCTGTTCCCAAAGAGTTTTAAGAAATAGGGTGCTAGAGATAATTCCTGAGTCTTCAAATCGTGGACTTGCTGTTACAGCCTGTATCAGTGATTGCACTAGGCACATTCTGACATTTTTGTGTCACATTTCCTTCTTAATAAGGATGTTAGCTCAAATCCAAGTTAAATGTAAACTAATCTAAACTTGGGTGACATAGATCCATCTGAGAGAAACTTGACTCAACTGCTAGATCCAAACATCTTTTCTTCTCTGTCCCAGCATCCAAGAAGCCTAAAAACTCCCTAAACTCACTGTGAGAAATACAGGGCTTGCAGTTAAGTGCCTCTGGTGAGAACTATATTCCTGATGGTTAACTTGTGGAGACATTCTTGGATATCTGTTTTTCAAGCCGTCATCACTGTACACCTTTTAAAATGACCCTTCAGTAAGTTCTCAGAAGTTCTGTCTTGAATAGTGATGTTATAGTTTTTCTTCATTGTAAGACAGACATCTGGGACATCTAGAATGTTTTAGTCAAATCGTCATCTTGTCTCTAGTGAATATTGTGTGATGATTAAGTCTGAGGAGAAAAGATGTACAAAAGGACTAAAAATTCTTAAGAGCGATGGGTTAGCTCAGCACAAATACTTTTTCTACCTGAAGGAATGGGCATTTGAATGGCACTTCCGTCTGGATTCACAACACGGGTTTCTTGCAGGTTCAAAGGAGGTAGAAATAATGGAAGAATATTGAATTTTACCATGGTACTGTTTTAGCATCCCGCACTTAATTTTCTGAGATCATACTTCCATCACATTTTCTTTTACTAGGAGGATCCTGAAAACCAGTCAGGTGTTAAAAGAGATCTAATACGGAATGAGGATTTTTCCTTATCATGAATAGGAGCTGGGATTTAGAATTGCAGTTATAAAAGCAAATGAGCCAGCAGCCTCCAAGACAGGAGTGTCTGGAGTTGCACCAAGGGCAGCTATCACACACACGTGCCACAGAATCACTGTGCCTCGTGGTATACCACTCAGGGAGTATCTACTGCAATATTAAACTGTTGAATTGTTCCACTTCAGGTATTGCTCTTTCACTTGACAAAACAATAAGAAAAAAATAATGCAGCACATAGGGTTATCCCAAAACTTTGAAAACAATTGACTTGTAACCTCTGACACCATAAGTGAGAGTTTGATCTCTTCAAGGCAATAACCCCAGACACATAAAAGTTGTAGTTGCAGAGAAATAAGGTGGTGCTTGAGTGAAACCTTGGAAGAGTAAGAAATTATTCATTTGTTTTCAGGAAAGAGGCTACATTTATGTCATCTGAAAAAAAAAACACGTATTTGTCTTTAAACAGATCAGCAAACCATGAGCTCGTTGATCTGGGTGACACAATCTCAGGTACCAATAAAATGGCTTAGTAATAGTTACATCAAGTGTGCAATTTAAACTGGAATAAAATGATAAAAATTCTCATGAAAAGAGAGGAAAACCATCAACTGTTCAATTGGGTCTGAAAGCTGCTAACACGTTCTAATAGCAGCTGGCGGTGGATTAATTGCTCTGGACCTCAAGACAGATAAAAACGGTTGTTGCTGTTGTTGCTGTTGTTCATTTAATTCAGAACGAGCAAAGATAAATGCAGGGGATGGCTTACACAGACCTGTAATCACTATTTCACTAAGCCAGTGGAAAAAGTCATTAAAACAGACAGGCAGAGTGTTTAAGTCTGAGCTGTGCTATTTCTTGAGAATTGCTTTAACATGTACACTTCCCAGCTTTTGGATCTACCACCACATTAGGGTCTTAGAACTTTAATAATAATAATAAACATGGAATGAAAATTGACACTGCAATTAAAAAGAAAATAATGCAAATCCTCTTGTATAAATATGCAGTTCTAATTTGGGGCTGTTTTTCAATCTAGTAGATATAAATAAAATATTCAACCACTTTGCCAACTTCCTCTTTATGACGGTTGATAAACTTGAGAGAAGGTAGGTCCCTTGCATGCTAGAGACAAAATTGTTTTACTTGACTCTTTTAACAAACCTCCCTGACTGGTAGAAACCACAAATGCTGAAGAAAACAGTTTTGTCGAAGTCATGAATGTTTTCTCTAATTTGAATTCAGCTTCAGGGCAGATGAATTGTGTTGAATCCAAACAAAGTAAAAAATAATTAGGGATTGCCACTTCAATTTCAAATGCCCTTCTTAACCATTTCTCTGTTTCCTCCCTTTTTCTTCTTGTCCTTGCTTTGAAGTGAAGCCAAATTCATAATTTTGCTTGCTTTTGTTTTGAGACCTGTTAAGCTCCCTTGTTTTTGCCTGTGTTTTTCTATTGGATTCTGAGCTGGCTTCAGTTTGTGTTTCAGAGCCAGTTCCAGGTGGTCTGGGAATTACGAATGCCTTGCCACCAGAACAGAGGAAAACTGCTTTGTTTTAGCTTCTGGCAAAGCTAAACCTTTTTTCACATTTTCAGTCCAGAGAGTAGGCCCAGCTTATAACTAGCTCCTTGAAATAGGGAATTATAAATCTTAGTTTGTGTGGAAACATAAGACTTTACATTTTTTTTTCTTTGTACTGCAGAGTGATTCTTTCTTTTCCCCCCTCTTCGTTCCTCATATCACCACTGCTACTGCTTATAGACAAGGAAACCACTGGTGAGTGAGTCCTGTGGAGGATGAATACTTTGGATACCTTTCACAAAGCACAAACTGTTAAAAGACACACTTCAAAACTCATTGGCTTATTTCCTATACATATGGAAAGTGGGCTTTCTGCAGTCTCCCAGGTTCCTTTGAGTGGCATGTAGTCAATGATACTCTCTACTTGGAGTTGTATATGACTCAATCTCTCTTGATATTGTGATTACCACCACAAGCCCTCCAGCATCCTCCCCAACCACCTGGAAGATGCATCCTTTTTGATCTTCCACTCACTAGTTCTGACAGCAAAACCCAGCTTACTGGCTTTGCTGATCCTTCTGTTTCTTGCATGTTCCAGCTTCTCTCTTTAAATGCGGTCCCCTGTCCTGCCAGTCTGCAAACTGCTGGGAGCACTGACCTCCTCCACCGAGTTCCATGACCATGTACTGAAAACAAAAGGAGATTCTCTGTTTTATAATCCTGTAACTCCTATAATAGGCCATTTGCTTAGCTTTTAGAAGAAAAGCAAGAAATGGAGGATTCATGTCAGTCTGTGTATCTTTACTAAAATACAAAACAAACACAAAAAGCAACAACAAACAAAAACAGACATTACCAGAAACAAATGCAGCTCAATTAAGGAGAACCGTAGGTGGACACAGAGGTCATGAAAACAGCTGGAAAAGAAGATCTGGATCCATCCCAGTGCAGCAGCTTCATGGGCTTCCTGAAGGACCTCTGTAAGTGAGTTTCCATCACCTCAGTGACCTGCACCATAATTTCCATATCTAGGTTATAGAAATAAAACGTAGTGACCAATGACTTGTCTGCATTGTTGACCTATCCTAAGTTCTCACTTGAGTTGTCACCTGCTAGAGAACCCTTTATGCCTCAGGCCCCACAAGGGATGGGAGATAGTACGTTCTTGGTTGACAGTGGAACCTAAGCCACATCTTCCTGCAAATTACAGTTCAAATTGCAAATTTTGTTCCGTGTAGGAAAATTAACTGGTTCATCTGCTAATTTCAATGTAAAATGAGCATGGTCAATTCCATAGGAATCTTCTGGTTAAACCATAGGTAGTGTATTTTTTAGGACACAGTCTTGTAGCATCTGGGCTGATAGAAGGGTAGTAGACGCACAAATCTCCAAGAAAAGTGAACACAGACCCACCACCCTGCTTAGAGGACTGTGTGGTGAAATCCATACCAACCTGGGGATCAGCTTGCCTAGCAGACGAAGGAATGGCTCACATCATCTATAAGCAATGACCCTAAGGCTTCAGCTTCAAAACTGAGAAAAATGGCAAAGCTGATCAAACTGCTATTTTGTTTTGCACATAACTGAAGTAGAACTGTTATCCCAAACTGACTGGATTAAAGGAAGGCTGTTGCTTTATTAACTGGAATTCTTGCAATTGCAGAAGTTGCTCTTTTTTGAATTACCATCAGTAGTACTAACATGAGTGGCTGGTGAAGAAGCATTCATAAAGCTTTCAAGGCTTAGTGAGGGCTTTCTTCATCATGAATCTGAACAGATTTATTGTCTTGGTCATGGAGTTTGAACAAAAGTGATAGTGCTCACCAGGCACTTAGTTTTCTCAATTCTATTCAGTTCTAATTGTAACTAGTGAAAAGAGTACTATATTTTTAGGTTGTGGTTCCAGGAAGCATTTTAAATAGAAGCAGTCTCCAGCACTGTTCAAAATACAATCTAAATAATGCAAGATTGTTAGCAGAAAATACAGTACTATTAAATAACACTGAGTAATGGTCAGCTATTCAAAGTCATTATTCTTGATTAGCCTTGATCATTATTACTAAGAGCATGTGACTTTATTTCCCCCAGTAATACTCATAGTTATTCAGGAAAGTTAAATAATCATTCCTGATTTATTACTAATGATTATACATAGTCATACCCATTTTTTTGGATTTCAGGGCTGTATTTGAAAGCGTTGAAATTTTCCAAGTATGTTTTATTTTCTTACAAAGAAGGCAACCCTATTCAAACGCAACTAGGTTTAGAAGAAAGCTGACTTATGTGCCATAAATCGTAGGTATTTCTGAGAAGGCCAACTAAAATGATGCATCTTGTTTAGTTCAGATAACTTTTGTTTCAAGTAAAAGTGCAATTCATGTAGTTTGTGAGGATGAGACTTTTCTATAGCCTCTTAACTGAAACAGAGCATGGCAGTGCACTGAGAGCCTTTCTCCTCTAAGGTGAGGGACAGATAAAATACCTGCTGACTTTATTATGGGAACGTTCACGTGGTGTTGTGAAGGTAAGGGAGCAGGAAGAGGGAGTCCGTGGCAAATTCAGTATTTCCTGCAGCATATTTTCATGTCGGTGACATTTGTTGCTCATGTGGACAGTGTGAAGGCAGAAGAGGGCTAATCTGAAATTTGGAAGGCAAATTCAGCTCTGGGACCTGTCCTGCACTCGAGTGTCTCTTTGTGCCTCAGTTTCCCCGTGAGAGGAGTAGACCTGCCTCAGTCTGGCAGAAGGCCCTGTGGGGAGATCTGCTGTAAGATGCTTCAGTTGGGAGCCCCATGTTATTGGTCTGTTCTGTTGAATACCTAACTCTGATGACTTTGAAAGCTGAAGGTTTCAGAAGATCGCTCACTGATTTGCCTTGCAGATGCCATCTTCTGCAAATACCTGCTCACGGCATGTCTTTGACAAGCCATTTGCACGCTGTTCTGTCAGCACTTGTTTAGCATGAAGCTTAGAGCCATGATGAAGTGCCCCTTTAGGCCTTTTTATTTTCTTCCTAACTACGGGCTCACTTGACAGGGTGACATGTTGTTCAAACAATGCCTAAAAAAGACTTGTTATGGAGCACACAGGATTTTTTTGTTTGTTTTAATTCAAAGCATTGTCATGAGTCCATTTGGAGGGAGTAGGCATCCGGTACCATTAGTGTCAAAGTTTGACTGATAGATCGCTTCCACATGCATAGGGCACAACAAAAATTGTCTGCTGTGCCATTGCCTTGTCTGAAGTCGTTTGCAGCAGAACTGCGATGGAAGAGGTGGCAGTAAAGCCGTAATATCTTCTGCAAGAGACTCCACAGCTCCCTTTGATGGGAGTAACCACCCAGCACGTCAGATGTACTCCAGGCTTTTTGGTCATAACCAAAAGTAGTCAATTAAAATGACAAAATGATGCATGATGGGAGGAAGAGCCTCATTATATTGTCGCTTGTACTTTGTAGTTTCCTTTTAAAGGACTCTGTTTGCCATCATACCTAATGAAGGCCAGAAGTTGACAGTCTGGGTTGCAACAATCCTGTGCAAAGTGCAAATGCTTTACAGTAACACCACAACAAACATTGGTTTGGGTTTTTTATTGTGTGTCTGATAACTCTGTTAAAGATGTGAGTCTGAAGGAATTTAATTTAATCCTGTTTTCATGATCATGAGGCACAGGAGCTGTGTTGGTTGTGTTTATTCTAGCCTGATATTAAGGAAAAAATAAGCTTAGACAGCTCACAAACCATTCGCCTAGGTTTAACCCTGTCAGGGATCTGTCATGATAGAATAGGGAATGGTTTTAATTGCTAAGGGATTGCATTTTTTCAGTATTTTAAGGCCAGAATGTGTCAGCTGACTTTTACATCTGTGCTGGGTGCCCATGCCCAGGAAGGGCAGCAGGCCTGCAGGGCACTGTGAGGAGAGGCCACTTCCAGGGGCCCCACCACAGGGCAGGCCTGGGCCCAGAAGTGGTACAGGGGGCACCTCGGGGGAAATATATCTGAAAAAAAAGGAGAAAGGCTACACAGCTGTGAGGAAGAAAAGTGTGAGGAACAGCCCTGTGGCACTGGGGACAGGGCAGGAGGTAGTGGGAGGTGCTCCAGGCCCGGGGCTCCCTGCGGCCTGTGGAGAAACCATGGCGGAGCTGGGGACGTGCCCTGGAGGAGCTGCAGCCCATGGAGAGGAGCCCACGCTGGTGCAGTCTGTGAATGACTGCGGCCGTGGAGGAGCCAGTGTGGAGCAGGGCCATGTGTGTGGAGGAAGGAGCAGCAGGGAGGAGCTGTTACACACAGACCACAGCCACCATGCCCTTCCCCTGCACCACTAGTGAGAGGAGAGGCAGAGCAGTGAAAATAAGGGGTGAGGGGAAGGTGTTTTAGTGTTTGTTTGTTTGTTTGTCTTTCTCACCCATCTAAACCTAATTTAGTTGGCAACGAATCAAAATAATGTTTCCCAAGTCAAATCTGTTCTGCCCATGACAGTAACTGGTAAGCGATCTCCCTGTTTTATCTCGACCCAAGAGCTTTTTCATCTTATTTTCTTCTCCAGGACCTGTTGAGGGGGAGTGAGGGAGCAGCTGGGTGGGCAGCTGGCAGCTGGACAAGGTCCAGCTCATCGTATGCTGTAGGATTTTATATAGCAGTTCCTTCAGAGGGAGGAATTCTATCTTCATGATTATGTTTAACATCTAGCACAAGCTAGTAATAACCCTTCATCTTAATTGTTAAAGTGCTGCATACTGGTGTGAAATCTCCTGAAGTTGAGGGAGGAGGAGTGCCTGTGGCATGTAGAGGAAATGGGAATGATGAATCAGTGCTTCCCGACCAACATTTGAGGTGGCAACAGTTTCCTGTCTGTAGGCTTGTGAGATCAAAAGAGCTGCTGTGCTGGGTTAGATCACTTGTCAATGAAATTTCTGCAGGGTTCTTCGCAGTAAGCCGGAAATGAGCCTTTACGTCTTTTAGTAATGCAGTAAATGCACAGTATGACAGCCACTAGCTTGAATGTGTCACTGAAGTGTTAGCGAAGATCAGTGTTTAACAAGGAAACTTACTGTAGTAAAACAAACTTGGTTAAAAAGAATTAAAATGTATGTGTGTGGGTAAGATAAATGACATCATCTTTCTGTCCCTGCAGAAACTCAACGTATTGCATGAAGGTGTCCATGTCCTTGACAGTAGCTGAGAATGAATCTGGGCTTTGCTACAACAGCAAGATCAGATATCTGGAAAAATCAGAAGTCACTAAGAGAAAGACAATTTCCTGTCCTGATATTGAGGATTACAAAATAGCCAGTCAAGAGCCAGATGTTGTATGGTACAAGGTAACTATTGCTGTGTTGTTGCTATTGTGCTGAAGCTACACAAAACTTCCACTGTTTTAACTACTGTGCCTCTGCACCAGTTTTCACTTTGGTGGGATGTCTCCATACCTGATGCTCTAGTAGAAACAAAGGGAGGCAACCTAAAATGGAGCCAAAGTTTTACCAAAACTGCTAGCTTCAGCAACGCTGCCCAATTAATTTTTATGAAATCTGTTGGGTAATTTTACCAAGGCCATTTGAGTTTTACCAAAGTCCATTGGGTAATTTCACAGAGATACATTTAGTTTTGCTGAGGTTCATTAAATAATTTTACCAAGGTCTGTTAATTTTAACTGAAGTCTGCTAGATACTTTTATTACTCAGCAGGTAAGTGTTCTGGCTGTACCTTCTCTAAGGCCTATCAAGTAGCACACAGCACTTTAAGCAGCAGGAACATCGATGTGTTGCTGTAGCTCTGCAAGAGAACTGGGCAATGACTAAAAGGTGGGTTGTCTGTCAGGTAGACATCAGGTACCAAGACCATACCAAGGTCTTGACAAAATTTACCTGTTGTCTGGATGTGGACCAAAGTGGGATATTTGAAAAGCCGTTGGGTATGAGGAACCGCAGGAAACAATGGGGAGAAATAAAGAGATGAGAGTTGGAGGGAACAAGAAATAGTAGTTGGACAAGAGGAAGGTCTCAGTGGGATCAGTGAAATATAGAGTTTGGACTACAGGGATAAGAAGAGGATGAGTTTTGGACAACCCTTGTTCAGGTAATGAAGACAGAAATGCACAAAGCAGTTAAATCCTAAATTTTTGCTTGATTTAGCAACCTTAACATTCATAAAGATGATTATTTTCTGTGAAATAAATGTTACATGCAGAGATACAGAAATCTCACATGTTCTAGCAGATAGTAACAAAACGTGCCATAACCCACTGTCAGTATAAACAAAAATTTTCTTTCAGCCATTGAAGCTGTTTCTCTCAGCATATGGGTGAATATCTTCAGTGCTGTTCATGCATAAAATATTTGTATTCACTTAAGTCTGAAATCTCAATAGAAAAAAGGGTACCAAAGCGAAGCTGCTTGTTGCCCTGTCTACCTAGGTATTACTGAACACCTGAGCACTGAGATCTCTTTATTGTGCAATAGCATGCTGCAAAGGTAATCTGGCAGGGATAACCTTCAGCTGTCATGGAGCAGAAATCAGCCTAAGAAAGATGCATGTCCAACCCCACATCACTGATGCTCTGTGCTGTCCAAGAACAGGAAAGGAAGAGGTCTGGTTCTGTACAGCCACATGTGTTATCAGGAGGTAACACGAGAAATCCTTGTGGACACAAGAGAGCCTGTCAGTCCCCTGACAGTTGGGGAATTTGGACTTGTGACTGATGAACTGATATCAGAAAAGACACAAGTGCTGCCAGCTCACAGTGTGCAGGACTCACCCTGCTTTCCAGAAGCCTTCTCTGTGTGGAGAGATTAGTGAATCAGAGCCAATAATTGCATCAATTTAGAGGGAGTTAACTGTAATTTAAATACATTCTTAAAATAATTATGCCTGAGTAGATTTCTACATACACACCCAATACGTAATGCTAAAACATTTGCTATCAGGGCTTTTTTTTTAACAGTAGTATGAACTTCACTTCTGGCTAGAATTACAGTGCATGAAATATTTCTTTTGAAAGATTTCCACAGTTAATGCCATTGATATACACACAGCTCTGTTAGGCCCATTAGAACTGTTTTGACAAGAAGTATAAGGATTTTTTTTTTGAAATAAATATATATGCCAAGGCATGATTGAATGAATGGGATTTAACAGTAAGAGCAGTTTCAAGAAAAATCAGCTGGCAGAGGAAAAAGGTATATTACATCTAGAAAGCAGAGCCTTAATCAATCTCCACCACCTCTTGCCTACTAGTGGGATGAAGGAAGGACTGTGAAAACAATCAAAATGGCAGCTGAAGGACAATAGTTGTTATTTACCCTACAAAAAATAGAGTTGTTGAGGTGCTGCCACTTACATTTCCAGGAAGTAGCAGCATAATAGCTCTCCAATTAATTATCTGGGGAAAAGCAAACAAGCAAACAAATAAAAAACATTTGAAATGTCTATGGAGGATGCATAGGCTAGAAAAGAAACTTTTAAATTCTCCCAGCAGGTAAATGTAATGTGAAAGCAGAAAACAGCAATTAATTGATTATGCAAGCAACAGTCATATACTTGGGCACTTACTGTTTTAGTGAAATTAGTAGACCTTTGACAGCAAAATCTGGATTATTTCCTCAAAATGAAGACTGGTTATTTTTTTTTTTTTAATTATTATTCGCTTGATCCTGGCATTTTTTTTGTTTGTTCTCTGCTTTAAATAGATATCTTTATGTTTTTCTAGCTTCCTCCTTTTTTCCTTTTTTTTGTTGTTTTGTGGATTGAACTGGTCTGTGGAAAAAAAAGGCAGGATAAAAGAGGCACTTTCAACACATATTTTAAAAGCCCATATAGTCGGTAGACAAAAAGTAATCAGCTAAAATCTGGAAATGGGAGGCTTATAAATTGTTCTTTAATATGAAGTATTTTAAGTAGACAAGAAAGGGGAGTTAGTGGAACAATTTCTCACTCTAAAACCACAACAGCACAAACATCATGCTAAATCATTAATCTCTATAGTATTAAAGATATCGCCTTTTTTATTATGACCATGTAGTGTATACAAATATAAATCATATGAAAATGCATCTTTTCAGTCTCTTCATTTGTGTACTTTTAAAAATAAATATACAGACTGTTAAACTGGTAACATACTTATGGCAGGGTCTTCCCGTGTTGTACTGCAAGGGTGCATATCAGAAATATGCTTACTGTGTTTATTCCTAGAATTGTATTCCTTCTAATTTAGGATTGAAGGGAATTGAATCATGTTGTCTGCCCAGACTTCAGATTTACTTAGTCCAAGAGGTGGTTGATGCAACTCCATTGCACCTGTAAATAGGTCTGAAAATTGAGTGCAAATCAGAAAGGGCTTTACACCATTTTCCTGCTCAGATCTGTTCCCCACATGAGTCTCAAGCCATGTCAGTGTAATTTAGTAGCAAAAATAAGCTCAGATTTTTAGTGCAGCAGAAAGGATCTGGATTCTGAGCATTGTGTTTCATTGCTGTTAGCTGAAGTTCACATGCAAGACAAGATTATGTGCTTTGGAGACAGAAAGATAACATGAACACTGCTACCTGTAATGGAATTGCACAGCTTAGGTATTCTGTACTTGACTACGTTGTAACTGAATTTGACCTATTAGAAAGAGGAATAATTGCTTCAGTGCTCAATTTTCAGGTGCAAGGGCAGAAGCTCACTGTCTCGCCTTTTTACTTCTTTATTATTCTCCTTTAGAAACTGACATTGTAGATTTAGAGCGTGTATGGAGTCTCATGAAAAAAATGATATTTATGTCATTCCAATCCTTTGCTGTCATACACTATATTTGCATGTCAGCATGCTTTCTTGTTTGGTTGTTTCTTAAAAGAAAGCAAGCTTTGTTCTGTTTTGTTTGCTGTATGTTTGACACTGCTATTGCAGACATACAGAAAATGGGGTGTAGATCAGGACTGTTTATGTGAATTTCTGAAATTGGTGAGCCTGCTGCTGATGGTGATGCAGGATTGTTATTCGCAGTCTGAAAGCTTATTCCATGTTGCCGCCTTGAGAGAGGGAATAAATGGCATTAAAGGTACTTGAGTCCTAACTGTGTTGCTTTGTATGCTCTGGGTAGCAGAATTAACCAGAGTACTCAGTGTTTTAGGGAACTGAGAAAGGCATGGTTTTGTTTGTGTGCAGAACAGACTTGATGCTAAAGCTACTGCAAGGAAATAAACATATAATTCTAAGGTACAATTTTAAAGAGACAGTGGTAGGACTGTGTCCATGAACAGTGGTTCAGAGCATTTCAAGAGGTATCCTGAGTACCATTAATGTGGAAAGGGACTGGTCTGGCTGCAAAGATACAGTACATTAGGAAAAGGAGAGCGAGCCATCTCTTCCACTGTAACACACTGTACAGGACTCAAATGCTGTTCAGTAGGACTGCAATGCATAGGGACAAACCTAAATCTGACGTCTGCCTGGAAAAGTCAGTAGAAGCTGCATACCGTCAGAACCACGTACTCCACCAGATGACGCACATGTGGTGATGCTACAAAGAGCCCAGGGATTGGAAAAGGCTGAATCAGAGCTCACGCCTCATTAGATATGAGAGAAGCCACGGATGAGACACAAGATCATAAGGAAACAAGGTTTCTCAAATTCTCTTACTCACAAAACTGCTGCTGTTGGTTCTTCCTGTGTTCTTCTGTTGGTAAATGAGTCTGAAACTGTGTGCAAAGTCTGTCTCCAGACTAGCTCTTAACAGCTGTTGCCTATGCTCCCTTCAAACAGAGATGTGTTTTAATGTCCATCCTAAAATAAGGATCTTGGCAGTTGTCCGTCATGAAAAAGAGAAGATACTTAGCCATTGCTTCAGGGTACTACATATTAAATATGGCCCATGTGATACAGTGGGAATTGCTGAACTTTAAAAACAATTCTGTGTAATTTCTGTCTTCAGGTTAATTCCAGTTCCAGATCTCCATGCTTTCTGAAATCAGATTTGAATTTTAGTTGCAAAATATATTGAGGTTGTTTACTTTCGTATATAATACTGAAAATCTGATCAGGCAGCACTGTCCTGTGTCATACAAGTTGGGAAATATTGCAATGGGTTTTTGCTGTTGTTTTTTTCTGCAGGAATGTAAGCCAAAAATGTGGAGAAGTATTGTAATTCAAAAGGGAAATACTCTTTTAATACAAGAAGTCCAGGAAGAAGATGGAGGAAATTATACCTGTGAACTGAAGTTTGAAGGCAAGCTTATACGAAGAACAGTTGAACTGAAGGTTACTGGTAAGAATCCTTGTTTTATGCCAACAGAAAAAAAAAAAAAAAAGAACTTTTAAAATGAATACAAATTATTTTCACATGTCAGTGCATCTCTTTGATAGAAGTAAGTCCAAACCAAATCCCAATGGCCAAGTAGTCTCAGACTAGGAGAAATTCAGGTCAAGACCTATAAAATTCCATAGAAGATGACCACTACCGTTTGCTCTCTACAAAACCTGGAAATGCTGATTCTAAAACAAAGGGTAGAACAGACCTAAGCCCAGCTCATATGCTGGAAGAAATCCAGATTCCAGTTTCATCTTTAATGCTTACATAGAGGAAAAGCTGAGGGAACCCTTTATAAATAGACTTCTGCTAAGGTTTGTCCTAGAATGTAACACAGCCAAATCTTGAATCACTAATTTATTTTTTGGATTGATTGTTCTACGTATTTTATCTTTGGTTTAATTTATGATGGTCAACTTCTCTAGTCTAGGGTTTACCTTCACTGAAGACTGGCACAACCTATTCCTAGAATGAAGTTAGGAACATTGGGCTGTCAAAGAGAAGCACCCTGCTTATCAGGCAGTTCATACATTTTACGTTTCTGAGTCCATGTAGTAATCTAGTCAACAGTGTTTTTCCATCACTTTTTGTCAAGTATCAATAATGAATGGGTGTAAAAGTGTTGCCTACCCCTGCATTCCTTATTCCTTTCCATTCCACTGTACAGTATGACATCTATAATTATTATTTTGCCTTCAGTGTCTGTGGAACATTGAAAGTATCTGAAAACAGCTAAGATTTTCCAGCCTTTTCACACAACCATATAAACAAATGGTTAGTTGTTTTTTTTTTTTTTTTTTTCTGCCCATGTTCTGACATATGATTAAAATGGGTCCTACATAAAGTGGTAGTAAGTAGAAATGTATTCTCTTGTACTAAACAGAATTAGTCCCTATGGTATCTCTAATATCATCTTGAAATACAGTTCTTCCCTTTGTTTTCAGCAAAATCCATTTTTCTTTTCTTATCATTATTCCTCGTTTTTAAACGTGTTATTTTCCCTCTGTGCCAGACTCATCTATCATGTGATTTTTTATTGTCCATTTTGGACCATGGACAGATCTCTAAAGTATTGATTTGACCTACCTGCCCCCAGACCTGTCAAATGAAGATATAATACATACCTTGGGGATAGTTGCTATCCTAGGTAGCATGCTGGTCTTCAACCAGAATATGAAGTAAGGTTGACAAAGTGAAAATGAGATGCATCTAATTCAATTCCACATGATGGATACTCTTTAGATTGCAGATAGTGTGCTCTGCCTCTTATCATGACCTTGTAAGAACTGGTGTGTTCTCTTCATTATATGAACAGTGTGGTATGTCAATACTTAACAATCTAATGACTTTGTCCTAAACTAACTGTAGGATGTGTTAAAGTTATTTATTCTGTTGTTTATGATGTGAATTATCAAAAACCTAAGTACGAAATATGCAAGTGTTCTCCTTTAGCAAAATTCTTGAGAACCAAAAGATCGTTTCCCTTGTAATTTGGTGTGGAATTGGCATTAAATTAAATGTCCTTTAGTTCATAAGAGCACCTATGTGTATATGTTACCTATTAAGCATTACAACAATGTCAGAAATATAGAAACCATCTCCATTTATAGAAAAAATAGATGAATTTTAGCCAAACACTTTTTCCAGCTTTAAGTGTTTGGGAGATGTGTCTGATGTTGTGTGTTTGCTGGTCAAATTTCTATAGTTACCTATAATAACCTAGAAAGTTTATGTAGATGATGACCTGAATATATGGTTAGGAGATACAAATCTAATACACAGGACCATGTAAACGTATGATCACACAGCTTGGTGCTTTGTAAAGTTTCTTTATCATGTTTCTGGTTTGTTTTGGTTTATGAATTTTACATGCATGTGGTGTTAGCTTGTTGAGGGGAGGCGAGGGTGATAAAGAAAACTCATACAGCAAACAGCAGAGGATTACTTGTGTTGGGTGGGTCCTGAGGCAGGTAAGATCACAGGCTGGAGCAGGTGCATGACATATTTAGGGATTTGTTTGAAGAATATGTCTCACTTTAGGCAGAAGGAAAACTACATGTCGTTGTTATTAGCACACATCCTGAGAATTTGCTTACCCTGGGGCTAGTTCAGATGCAGGTGCAAGGCACCTCTGGAAATCATCCCGTCCAAACCCCAGCTCAGCAGGCTCAGCTCAAGCAGGCTGCCCAGGGCTATGCCTGGTCACATTTCAGATTATATCTCCATGAATAGAGAGAGGCTCTACAGCCTTTCTGGGCAACCTGTCACCTGTTGAACCACCCTCACACTAAAAAAGATTTTTCTTATGTTTAAACAGAATTTCTTGTACTGTAGTTTGTGTGCCCATTGCCTCGTATTCTTTCATGGGGGCACTGCTAAGAACACTCTGGTTGCATCTCCTTGATGCCTTCCCATCGGGTGTTTATACACATGGATCAGATCCTCCTGAGCCTTCTCTTCTCCAGGTGGACCCACCTCAGCTCTTTCAGCCTCTCCTTGTATGATAGATGCTCCATTTCCTTAATTGCATTTGTGGTCCTTCACCGGATTTGTTCCAGTATGCTCATGTCTCCCTTGTACTGGAATTGCTGGTGCACTGGGCCCCACTATTCCTGTCTGAAAACAGAGTTCTTACCAAAACACATCACCATACCAGGAGCAGGTAGGATGCGGCCGGAGCTCAGGCTGCTGAACCTGCTGCTCTGTATAAATCACTGTTGGCAAACACTGCTGCAGGCTTACCAGCAAAGCCGTGGTAGAATTATCTCTGCTAGCCTGTAATGCAGATGTGGAGAAAAGGATCTTGCCTACTGCTTTCAGAGGTTCTTTGCTCTGCAGGGACTTTCTAGTGCTGTTTCTATTGCAGTTACTTATTAACGTGCCTGAATTGACATTTGTGCAAGTACGTGTGCCTGAGTTCCGCTAACAATACAGATTTTGAACAGCAAGACCCAGTTGGCCACTGCCAGCAGCCATGGTAACCTGAAATTGTTATCAAAGAGTTATTCTGACAGGGAAACAGGCAACTCCACAGCTCCCTCGAGCAAGGAGAGCTGCACTGCCATGGGTAGAGAGGAGGCTGGGTTAGTTTCCCTGTAGCCTTTCAGGCATCCGCTAAAGTATGCAATACTTGAAATACCAGTTAAGTCATTTTAAGTTATTTACTTTAGCCCTGCAATTGTGTCATAAGTGGGGAACGTGTAGAACAGAGTTCTACTTTTGTGGGAATTACATGCAGACAAGTGATAGATGGTGATCTCGTACAGGTTTTTCTATGTGTTGCCATACTTGCTGTGTGTATGCTCTCCAAACAGGATTTTTCAGCATCCATGGGGAAAAGAGGAGGCAGAAATGAGCAATATTTGTATAGGATATGTGTAATACATGCAGCTGCTTGTATAGAATGAGTATTGTCCATCTAATAAAAATTAAAAGATCCAGAAATTAATCCACAGGTCATATAAATATTCAAGCCTCCTCATGCAACAAATAGGACCTGGCTGTGGCAGATGTTGAACCATTGGCACATAAATACTCCTCGTTGTAAGACTGGTTTATCAGATTTTTGTGTCCCAGTCAACCAGAGTGGCTCTGGCTGTGGAATGGAGCTGCAAAGACAGCATGTGCCAGTCCTTGGGAACTATTTTCCTCAGCTCCGGTCTTGCCTTTTTACTTTTGCAGACACAAATGGAAGATCTCAATGGCTCAGTTAGAGGCAAAAGGGGCGTTCATACTCCTTTTCTTCTTCCTGTGACCAAGTCATTGTATTAGCTACTATGAGATAATATGTAAGAAAAGGTTGCTGGACTCATAGCTGGAAACTGAAACCATCAACATAATATCTGCCTACTGTGAGAAATAAAAAGTAATCTGTGTCGTAATAGTAGAATAAGTAGAGCACAAATCAAACAGGTGAAAAGGCGTTTGTAGAAAGGGCTGGTGGAGTACTGTACATAGCCCCCAATGTCATGGGATAGCTACGATGGGTAAGGTATGGGAGGGGGCGATTAGAATGATAAAAGGCTTCAGAAGTTGTCATTCTTTGGGGTTTTCAGGAAAAGGCTTTCAGCCTAAAATATATGTGAAAAATACTTTGACACAAAATTTTTATAGGGACAAAATCCTGAGCTACAATACAGCACTAATAAGCAATGCCTACATCTTGCTGTTTGGGTGCATTTAAGAATAATAGGTTGTCAACAAAACTGCTTTTTCATCACTAGTTCTTCATGGGTTTGTTATATTATGCAGACAGACGTGAAACAAGTCTCATCAGCCCTTTGCACTGAATAAACATGACAATAGCATTATCACTTAGCAAGTAACATGGAACCCTTCAGTCTGTAAAAAGCAAAATAAAAGAAAAACGTTTTCACTTTGCTTCTTGGTAGATTTGTTGTAGATGAAAAGATGAGGTTAGCACCTGTGATTTAGGGTTCCTAAAACCTGAAAATTGAACAAAACCACTCAGGGTTTAATAAGAGGATAAGAGTGTATCCAACTTGAAAAATGAGAATGAAAATATAAAGATAACAATATCAGAACTTACTAATTTTTAATAAGCACCTTTTCGTGTTTTGCAACACCGCTCTGTGAAGAAATAGGTTTATAAGAAGATGGAAGTAGCTGTAAGCAGAAGATGGAGATAGGGTGGTCCTCCTGAGCAAGCAGCCAGCCCCAGTGTCCCTGGGACAGCCGGGTCTCCGCTGGCAGGCGGGGCTGCCTTGCAGGAGTGTGCTTTTCCATGGACAGCTGTGTTGGTAGGACAGTTTGCCTTGATGTGATTTGTGAACTCATACCGGAGCATTATTTTCCAAATTGACAGCAGAAGGTGGCCATCTGACCGGTTTCATGAAGTGCCAGTGGTGTATTGGAATGACATACAGGATTTACTGGGCTGCTCTGTCCAGCAGCCCTGTCCTCTGAGTTTCCTTCAAGCCCAATTCTATCTTAATCTCCATCATTTTCTTCTTATAGACTGCTAAATGCCTGGCTGTTTCTAAAAGCCATTTATACAACAGTATTTGTTTTGACTGTCCTAAATGACAAATTATTCCACATGGCTACATAAATTGAATGATTCTGCCCGAATTCACTCTTTGCTCATAGTTTTTCAATTAAATTCTTTCAGATCTCATTACACTGCTCGCTTTTCAAATTACACCTGCCACTGTTGCTAGATTTTGTGTGTGTGTGTTTGGGACCCCTCTGTCAGCAGAAGCGATTGATGGCGATTTGCTATTTTTAAACCAAGGGAGTGAATTGGATTTAAAAATGCCAACAATTAGTCATACTTCCAACAGCACCAGGGACAGAGACAAGCTACCACAGCACAAGTGAGAGTTTGAGCTAAAAAGTACATCCTTATTTTGTGGGAGTTGCTTTTCTGCATATATTAGCCCTCTTTAAACTGGGCATGCTATTTCACATCATTTTCAGTGGAAACTAGTGACACGTTGGCAGGAACCAATGGGTGCTGATCAGTGACAAATTCTCACCTTCAGTAATCTGTACGTGCACCCTAAGCCTTATCAGCTTACAGCAGACAAAGTGTTCTCAACATAGTCATGGGAATGACATGTGGATTGACAACATTTTGGGCTGTTGACAGGGAAACTGCAGAAAAAGATATTAAAGGAAATGAAAAGTGTGTTTGAACTGAACTGCAACACCTCATTTGGAATTCCAGCTATTATAAGGGATTTACTTTTGTGGTGTAAAATATGAGTATTATTATTTGCTTAAAAATCTGAAACTATTTCATGGTAGTTCTATCCTAATGTCATTGTGTTTTCTCACAAGCAGTTTAACAAATCTGCAGTGAATTTATGAAATGCTTCAGTATTGCTTAAGTAGTTACTTATCAAAAAAACCAACAGTTTAGCTCTGAAAGGTCACTGAGCTCTGAATATCATCGTACAGATGGGAATTGGATATACATAAAACAGGGTCAACATAAGACACGGGTTAAAAAAGCAGGTAGCTAAGGAGTAAAAGCACAGAAACTGAACATAGTCAGCAGAGATTCCTGAAGCAATACTGAGGACGTGCCTGTCGCACAAAGCTCTGTTCTGCAGGGATTTCTAAGTTAACTCCGAAGGAGCTTTTCAGCAGAGCTAGGTAAAATATTTGTACTACTTTTGGTACCCAAAGTAACTCTGACATCTCTGCTTGGCACTGCTCCGTGCAGGGAGGGCAGAGCCTCAGGGTCCTGTAGGAGGCCAGGTGCACTCTCACCCTCCTGTTGTCACGTCATAGGTTGTGCCCCGGAGCCTTTTCTTTGGGGATAGGATGAAGTATCAGTTATTAACCCCATTTTATCACCAAGTAAGGCAATAGTGTGTTAAATGAGCACTGTGTGGAAATAACATCTATTTCTGTTTAAGTATTTTAGTATCAGAGATCATATTGCAAGACACTATATTTCTTATTTTGTTTTGTCAAATGACTTCTTTCTGTGAACGGAGAGGTTTTCATTTGATTTGTGTGTATGTGATTTTTAATAATGCATATAGCTACTGATGTATATTACTAGTGTCTTTCAGCATTCCTGAAATCAGATGTTTTGATGGTTCCTGCTCCAAAAATGTTTGGAATTGATATTTCGCAGGAAGTTTCTCTTGATCTAGCAGAATTGTCACCAATTCCAGTTCCTGGCAGCACTGCACATCTCACCTACCCCCAAGGATCTGGAGGATGCTTGGAGCACAGGGGTATTTTCATGCCTGTTTTTGACCTGTGGTACGGGTGACAGCTGCTGGCTCTCCTCTCTTGTATTTATTTGTCTTTTCAAACACAGGTCACAACGCCTGTAGTCTCAAACAAATCTGAAAATATTTCAAGGAGGGCCATAAGCAGCATAAATTCTCCTGATGAAACAGACTTAAAAGCACTCCAGAGCAAAGCATGGTGACGTGTATGTGATAGGACGTGTGCCTGGCCTTCGGAGTTTGCTCCTCCTCCCATACTTGCATGGCTGGTGCTGCCAAGGATGGGAGGTGTTTGCTGCATTTGGAGCTGTTTCCCTGCTCCTGGCAACAGCTGCTCCTTCTAGAGAGCTCTTTTCTAGCTCCAAATGAAAAATTTCCCTTATTGAGGGTTCACCAGAATTGTATCACATCTAAAGTGGTGTTGAGGCTGTCTGCAGCTGTTGGACCCAGGAACACGCCTTTCCTTCTTGCCCTCCTCTTCCGACTTGGCAGCTTTAGGCCTCCCTAAACAACGTTCACTTCACTGTCAGTGCCTGGCAGTTCTCTCAAACCTCAACATATGGCCGAGGGTGCCTGTCCCCGCTCATATCCCGTGTGAGTGCTCTAGCTGGAGCTCTTTCTTGGCAGATGTACAGTTTCCAGCCAAAGGCCCAACTGTAACGCTCACACCACGGAGGGATGCAGGGAGAAGGGGGGTCACTGGGACTTCCCTGAGGTTTGCCTGCTCTCCACGTTGGGCTTTAGGTACTATTCTCTTGTAGCGTCACAAGCTAAGCTATAGCTGTTAACCAGCCAGAGCAGGTAAGCCCAAAACCATGTAGGCATTTTCAGATTTTCATCAACCATAGCTTAAACAGCTAGGGCAGGTAATAAGCTGGGAAGCATTACTTTGTGCCATGCGCCAGTGGACTGCACTTAGAGTGGTAAAAGCAGCAGGGCCCTTTCCTTCTGGAAACACATTTTAGCATTTTTTTGTAACAGGACTTTTAATATTGTTTTAGTCCAAAAGAGAGAATAAATTTAAAAAAAAAAATAAATAAATGTAGAAAAACTTATTGTTGGGGTGAGGGAAGGATTTTTGCAAGAACAAAAGGGGAAGATAAAAACAGTTTGCTTGTGGCTACAGTTACAACAGCTGTGAAAAGGAGAAACTTCTTAAACTCAGAAAATAAATCTGAAAGTGAACAAGTTGAATTGCAGAAATTATGTACTTCTGGGAAGGATGCTACCGATCATTTTCAAGAGAAAATCCTCCCTGTTTCCCTCCTAATGTTGACACGTTAAAATACTTAACATCTACGTCATATCTGAAGTGACATTTTCTTGCTGCTGTAATATACACATTGCCATGGCAAGACTTCATCCCTTCTCTGTTTGCAGTATCTTGACAGAGTCAGGGAATCGCTTTTTTATTAAATGCTAAGGACAGAGAAAACCCACTCAAGTTTTTACTGACTTCAAAAGGCCATTAGTGGGAGATATTGTTCTCAGCAGTTCCTCTGTTACATTTTCATTAAAATGATGAATTATGTCTTACAGTATCTTGATTATCTGAAGGAAGCCTTCCTTCTTCTGACAGGAACCAAGTCAGAAATGAGTTAAGTGCTGACAAATATGTTACTAAAAGACCAGGAAATGAATTTCACAGCTGAGTTCTTCAATACACTGAAGAAATAACTGTCTATTTAAAGCAACATATAGGAAGTGACAAAAATGAGACTTTTCTTTTGATATATTTTATGTCATTTGTATTAATATTTATCAAGGTTTGTGTTTTGTAAATACTAGATTTCCGTTTCTTACAGTGAAGTATTTATCTTAAAGCCTGGATTCTGACTTGTTCTGTGTCTGGCCAGCAGCATCCCATTACCAGCTGTAGACAGCTAAACATGCTTCTGTGGTCAGAGCACACTTAATAGCCAGTAATTTCTCTAGTGCCTTTCATTTTTCCTAACTACCTCAGGCAAACAGTGTGATCCAGAAAGAGAAATGTGGCCATTTGCTTTTGGCCACATTTGGAAAATGGAGCAATTTCTCCATCCCTTTCAGAGCGCTCCTTGTTCAGCCACACAAAAACCCCACTATAAATCTTTAGGGATTTCTGTGTTTGCAAAGAGTCAACAGGAAAATTAAAGCAAGATCAAGGTATCAGTACAGTGCAGGCGTCTGTTCGCCTGGAAGAAGTGATACACGCAGTCATGTTCTGTCTCTTAACATCTCCTTTTCACCTGACACCCAGCAAGGTCCTGATAAATTGACCCAAGTGTGCTGGTTTCAAGGGTGCCTCATCAGAGTCAGCAAGCCGAGGATCTGGGCAGCGTCTGAAGATGCACGAGCCTATTCCTGGATGCTGTGTGAACTGTGCCACCGTTGAAGTGACAACGCAATATATCCACAAGGGTAAAAGCTCCTTCATTTCAGTCCCTCAAATGATCCAGATTGATGGCTTTCCCATTCACCGGAGTGACCTGTTAATACCGGGCTCATGAAAAACGAGTTTGGAAGATAAACATTAAGTATTACCTCCATATTTCCTGGAGAAAGTACAAGTTCTAAGGGCAATGAGAAATGTAGCAATATGCTGCAGCCTATGAATTATATATAGTGTCAGTACTCCTGGCGCTTTACTTACAGCTTCACAAACTGCTTTCCTAGCTCATGAACATGCAAAGTAATTAGAATGGCAAACAGAGTTAGATTTTATTGACCTGTGATGCCCCCTAGTTCTCTGACATGTTCTTGAACATCATCTAGTGTTTTTTCCTTCAGCTTTAAATCAGCAGTTTGTAGTTTGTAGCATCGGTTATTTGGTATTTCTAATTTATTGATGTGGACAGCCAAGGCTTCCACGCTTGTTATCGGTTCCTCATTTATCCGCTGATCTGTCATTGTGCACAGCAACTGTAGCTTGCTGAATCACTTACTATATACTGTAAATGTCAGATATGAGCTCCCCCTTTAAGAATTGCCTTTTATTCTGGGAGCTGCTGAGCCACATTCTCGAAGTGTATTGTGCTTTCAGTAGCAGAGGTGATTTAGTATAAATGATAGGATTGTGGTTTTTTTTGCCCACAACAGCGAGGTAAAACACAACCACTGAAATAAACTTGTACATTTTCATTTCCTATATGAAAGAGGCTTCCTTCATCACCAAAACGTAGGCTGGATGCTCATTCTTCTTTATTAATAATAAATAGGCAGATAGATGCACAGACATGGAGTAACATTGCCCCTGAAACGATTTTGCTAATGGTAAAATAGATACACATGAGCGAGCAGATTGCTTTACCCACTAAAAACGTAGCCTTCCCACCCTCCCAGAGATACACTGCACATCTTGAGTAATGTTTTGTCTCCTAAGTAATGCGAGCATAGGAAGCAAAGACTGTCTACTTCCTTTGAAAAGAGTGGGGAAATTTTAATAGGCGAGCTGCAGCAACTTTGGCTGGAGATTAGGGTTATGTTTTCTCAGCACAATGCTGACGCCTTTCAGAGCTGGTTTATGCTGCATAGCAGTTGCGGTTGAATATCTGAGATGAGAAGTTCTGCTGTGGAAGGAATAGTGCTCACTTCTGAATTGTCAGCACTATTTTTCTTGCTGCACTTATGTGATTCTCAAAGGTGTCTTATTCAAGCGCCTGTTTGGCCTGACCCTGTTTAGCTTATGAGATCTGACAGTGGTGGTATTCCTGCAGGCTCTGATGTTACTCTTATGATGTTCTCCAGAAGACTGAAGCTAATAACTTACCGATGTTTGTTCTGTGTCGTGCAGTTTTTAAGTTGAAAGGACATGCAAAAATATGTTTGGTGTGTTAAGTATCCTATCTGTCTTTCATACAGTGGAGCAGCATGAAATACTTGTTCTTAATTTTTATCAGTACCAACCAAGCTACTTTTTGCCTTTGCTGGCATTATTGACCTCTTGTAAGCAGGAGAAAAATCTGTTCAAATAAATTTGTATTTAGGTGCTTATGGTTCCAGTTTATCTCAAAGAACGGGTAGCTACTAGGTTGCGTTCAGCTTTCATGTACTGACATATTTAGTGTATGTGTTGAGTGGGTTTTGCAATGCAAGCATATTTCAGTAAATAAAATCAATTTGCAACCAATGGGAAGGGAACAGTAAGTGATTTAACTTTTCATCTTTTTCTTCAGCTTAAAATGAAAAGCTCTCAGAGGTATTGTTTATGACAAGCCCTGTGGGCTGAAGCACTCTGAAAAAGCCCAGGAAAGATAAGGAGTAGAATTGCAAATCGAAGTGATTAAACAGTAAGATTAATAGACAATATAGTTGTCAATTTGGAAGGCACCTTTGGGCTCTTATCCTCTCTGTTTTTTTCTGCTATAGCACAGCTAAGGACCAAAAGAACTGTTTATGCTAGTAAAGGGCAGTGTGCTCTGTGTGGGCTCCAATTCTATTTTCTCTTGGCTAGTGCCAGTTCTCTTGCGTAGGGAATTGCTCTAAGATAATTTCGTAATGGCTTGAGATGCTAAAAGGTTTCTGGTTATATCAAAGCAGACTAGATGCAAGCACCAGATGGATTTTCAGCTTTATAGAGTACCTACCACAGCAGGGTAGAGTACCTACCCTTCTAGCAGGGAAGGTACCAATTTGCCACAAGCCACGTCTGCCCTTAGGACTTCTCTGGAATACACTGACATGCTTCTTTTTCTTCTAAATTGGAAAGAGGTGCGTCTGGAACAAGGGAGCTGTGACCCTTCCATGGCTGTGACAGCTCCGTAACCTCTGGGTGCCCTTAGAAGCCAGAGTCAGGCAGATGTTTTTAAGGAGAATATTGTTTTCTAGATCTGTGCATTTATATGTGACTATGTGCAGTGAAGTGATCTGATTTAGAGATGTCATTTGAGTTGTGCTTCCCCTGGGACGCAGCCTAATGCAAACAGGCACCTTAATTTGTAAATAAAACAGCAACGAGAGGTACGTGGTCCGCAGGTCTTTGAGCATGGCATTGATGACAGAACGCCAGGAAGGGGCCATGTGATACTGGGTTGCATAGGCAGAGAAACTGGTGAAAAACCTAACCAAAGTGTCCTGTTCTTGAAGAAATGTGAGTTTTCTGAAAAAAAGTCATTTTGTCAAAGAGGAATTTTAGCACTTTGCCACCTTACGAAACACTTTGATGATGTCCTCGTCTTTTACAGGTTTCACAGAACCTATGGGAAGAAAGGTTTTCATAGTTTACTCATATATAGAATTTAATTGATAAATTTGCTTAAAAAAAAAAAAAAAGTTTGAAGCAAATTTACTAAAGGAAAATTTACTAAAAATTTACTAAAGCAAATTTACTAACGAAAAATTTGTCTTTCAAATTAGAGGTTTTTATTTGTCTTTCATATTAGAGGTTTTCCATACAGGACAAGTCAAGTTCCTGTAGATTATACGAGCATGACTGAAGCTGCGTGGTGAAGCATGGAAGTATTTCCAGCCATTCCCTCAAGGACAGTTGTCAAGGCATGCATTCCAGAAAAGCACTCACAGAAGCTGGGCCTGTCTAAAATGTACATGTGGTATAGTTCTACCTATAGGGAAAATACCATTTTTTGGGTTTTATTTCTGATTTCTGCTTCTCCTCCTGGCTAACATGAATAATTCCCTTCATTCATAACTATTCCCTGCTCTGGCATCACTACTGGAATTGTGTATTTCATAAACAAATACTGAAGTTTGTTTCAGTTAGATTTTGTGACGTGGGAGAGAGCTTAATGTGACCCAGCGTGCTCTGAGGATAAGGATGAGGAAATATGTAAAGTAGTTTAATGTAAAAGATATTCACTGGAAAGAATTAAAGATTATTCCTTTTCATGAAGTTGCGGGAGGGTCAGAGGAACAGCTTTCTGCATCTCTGAGATCTCTAGCTACTTGTCACCATCTCTCTATTCCCCATCAGCCCAGACCTCATTTTAATATTCAAAATTGTACCTGTTTTCTTTTTCTAGTCCTCAAAAGGGCTTTAATTCCTTTCCTTGTTCTGCTAGTGCTCTAGCTGCTACAGCTGTTGCTGTCACATTTAATAAGGACTTTGTAGGGTTTAAATATTGCATTGCTGCACCTGCTTGTCTTTGGTGTAAGAAAAGAGCTTTGTTCCTTAAGATGAGGTGCTCCTCGCTGGCTCTGCTGCTGACACACGGGTTTCAGCTGAAGGTGACAGGAATTTATAACTCTCCCCAGTGTGCATGAGAAGCTCCCTGCAGCGCCGGTGCTGCCTGGCACTATAATGCAGCCACCGATGGAGCTAGGAGCTTGCTGTGCCCCGTGCTAGACTCCATCCAGCACCGAGCCCTGACTTACCGATTTGTCCCAGGGTATCTGCAGCCTCACGTCTTTCAAGTGAGAATTTCCAGTTGACCACATTACAGTTCCTGACGTGGCTGTTGTACTGTTACTCCAAAGTTGTGGTTACATAGTTCGCATTTTCAACTCCATAGTGATAATGTAGTGCCTTTTATGCAGTAAACAGGTAACTTTCCCCTGCTCGCTTGCAGACTAGGTGCGAAACAAGGCAGCAACAGGGACAGCAGCTCGACATTTGAAAATGTCAGGGGGAGGATGAAGTGAGACTAAAACTTGATGTCCTCATGCCTACAGTAACTCAACTGCTTATTGAAATACTCTTCTCCCCAGCCTTGAGCTCTGTATGTGTCAATCCAGCTGAATATAATTGGAGCTGTTTACTTTGACAGGCAGTGAAAATTCAGGAAAAACATGGAAGAAAACACTCAGCCCCAGATCTGCAGTGTACTACTGTGTGCCCTGCTGTGTGCTGTGTATCTACCCCCAGCTTCCTTCCCTCCGAACTCCTCCATCCCTCTGCACAGCCAGGCTAGATATTTACATTCATTCGCGATGTTAAGCTGTGCATTAAAGAAGCCCATTTCCTTCCTGAAGCTATTCATCATCTCCCAGGACCTTTGATGACATCCCCTTCCTTTGATTCTGAATTGTTCTCGAGCTTTCACTATGACAGAGAGTGATTTTATTTTATTTTTTCTAACATAACAAGAGAGGTTGGTCTTTTTGGAAGGGTTTCTTTTGAAGTATCCAGGGGTGAAAAGAGCTGAGCTGCAGGACAGAAAGTATTGCTAAAACATTACATTTTAAAAAATTGATAATAAAGTCTAGGTTAAAAAAGAAGTTACTGTGCAATGCATATATTTCCATCCAAACATTACAGGCTGTTCTTTTGTTTGAATTCTCTGGGCTATGAAGGAAAACAGATGAGTGCTCATTTTGGTAAAGATACTACATTTCAAGAATATTATCAATTATTTTTGTATACCTCGTGGCATGTTTCTATCCTTTAAATAGGATTGGTTTTGGCTTAGCGTGCTCGTATGGCTCTGATTCTGCTTTAATTTACAGACATTTGCGTTTCTCTGCTTTCGCTGTTGGTAGCATGCTTGGTGAATAACAGCTTGCTGGGTTTACATTATGAAAATAAGAAAAGGAAATGAAAATGCAGATCCTTATCTGCAAGCAAAGATGCCTAAATTAGAGCAAATCTTTTTGTTGTTCTTATATTTGCTAAATATAAGGCGTAGTCAAATCCCAGAAGCTGAGATCAGAAACATCTGCAGTACAACAAGGGGCGATTCGGGTTCTCAAATCCATGACATGGCCGTGCCCTTTAAACCCGGACCCAATTACAGTGAAACCGGAGCAGAGGTCGTTTCTGTGTTTGCATTTGAGGAACTCCGTTTTAATGCATGCTTTCGTGTCCAGCTGAGAACCTCCCACCATGATGTGCTCTATTGTCGTGGAGGGAAAAGAGGGCGCCTCCAAAGGGCAGCTGCAGTGACCCAGCATCAACAGTCAACAGAAGATACCCCAAAGACGAGGTGGAGAGGAGGCTAAAGCAGGTGCCTAAAAGCAATCCAGAGCTTCAACTGGCACAAATCAGCAGTAAAAGTCTACAAGACAATGCTGCTTTGTACTGATTGAGGGCCTTTATGTTTAATCCTCGGCTGCTTATTACAGAGGTGGGTTTAAAGAGTTGATCTTGTTCATTTAGAATCAGCTTTACGTTTGTCAGGGACCTTGCCACAGGAGAGGGCATTGCAAGATAACACAAGTAACGAGCGATTGTTCTTCTCTCATCTGAAGGCCTAGTGTAGCAATTACTATTTAAAATCATTATTTAAAGCGCTTGCCATAAACCCTTTTGTAGCAGGACCACTTTTGAAATATTAAGTGCTATTTTCCTTTCAGCCAGAGAAAGGACTGGGAGAGAGATGGAGTCACCTGAAAGCATGTGGCTGCAGTTTCTTGACTGAAGCTCATTTGTCAACGTAACGGATGCGCTGCTGTAGGTGTGGGGTGGTGTGTGTGTGCTGCACATCACTCCAAGGGCTGTCCCGGAGGCAGGACAGTGCTTGCTGAAGGCTCATTGCATGGTCTGGACACACGCACAGGGCGTGCGTTGTCTGAGCAGCTGCTAAAATTAAACTTGTAGGCATGACTTGTTTTTTACAGCCTCGTTTTGCTTTTCTTAAGGCAAGGTCAGTTGTTTGAGAGGTGGGAGGCTGAGACCTGACCGGCAAGGTGGTTGGCCGTGCTATCCTTTATACTGGTTCACGCGAAGAACAAATTCATTGAAATGGATACTTACAGTGGTGTAAAATTCAGGGGAGGTAGGGGCTAGGCTTTGAACATTATGAAAGTATTTTTTTTTTTCTAATTTTGACCTTGGTTTTGAGTTTCTGACCTTCAGAAGAGAAAAAGAGCAGCTGAAGAGAGATTTTTCTTGCAACAAAAATGGCAACAGCAACATAAACTCTGGTTTCTGATCAAGCCTGAGAAATTTGAGCCTGAAAGGGGAAGGTTCGTAAGTCAATGAAATGGCACAAGTTCACACACCAGGTTGCTCTTTAGTAAGTGTAGTGGTGTGTGCACTTGTAACCATCGTAACAAGGGCTAACATGCGCCTGCCAAGGAAAACTAAAAATAACAACACAATGTGAGAAGTGTAGGAGATTAAAAAAAAATCAAGTGAGTAAATAGTGAATGGTTAGCAAGAAATCCATTGCTGTGTGAAACTGAAATAAGAGTGTTTGTCGTGTTACGGAGTTGAAGGTGACCTGGACAGTTAGTAGCAAAAAGTTAGGATGCAGAAGCAGCCATGTTTATTAAGCTGGTTTTATCCTAGGGTAGTTTTTGATCTAATGGCCATTTGGCCAAACTGATGAGTTTGAAGAACATTAGGAGCCAGGACAGCCCTCCTCTCTGCGCTTGTGCTGTGGGCGTGCCATCCCTGCACTCGCTCCCTTGTGTCACGAGGGACCAAACAATCTGAAGTGAACAGTGTGGGGTCCATTAATGGTAATCAATTATAATAATGGCTTCCATTAATGTTAATCAAATATAATAATATGCACATTGGTCTTCTGCCAGTTGAGCATTTGGTTCATCGCATGCATACATGGCAGTGCTGGAGAACAGCTGCTTGCATGCATGGGCTAAAGAATTAGGAAAGGAACAGGTGAGGGGAGCAGGCTGAAAAGAAGAGCTTCAATTTCTGTGAAAGAGAGCAAATCTTTGGTGAGTGTTAAGTTTCCTTTACCACGGAGAGCAAGCTTGTCAAGCCATGCTTTGTTCCAGTCTAAACAGAAACATATGCACTTCCAGCTGTGAAGATTATCACACAGTAAACTAGTCTCAAGTGATTTTGCTGCTTCATTTCATTTTCATAATTTTGGAAGCATACCACAGCAAAGGCCTTCATTATGGACTAAGTTCAAACTAAGTTTCAGGTTTTAAAATTGAAGTCATTTGTGAAATCACCAAGATTTAAAAATGCCCCTGAAGAAATGGACAGATGAAAAATGCATGTTATGTTAAAGAGTTCATTCAGAAGGAAAACCGAGGGGAGGGCAAAAGAGGGGAGGAAACGGTTGTATCTTAACAGCAAAATAGTTTATCCACTTGGTGTTGGGACTGTCTTCTCACCTCTGCAGGGTCGTAAGGTGCTCACATTTTAAAATAAAGGCAGAGCTTGGAATGTTGTGGTACCGGGAGCAGGCGTGCATATCTGACTTACTGCGTATTGTGGAAATGATGCTCTGTACCCGAGTTTACTTGGAGCTCCTCATGCTCTGCCTCCTCTTCTTCTTCATGATGTAGCTCTCTGTTGAGAAGCACTTGGTGAGCTGCTTGAGCTCTGGTCTTGGTTCTGACTCTTAACTCCCTGATTCTCAAATGTCAGGAAGGTACTAATGAGCCTTAATTGATTTCTGTGGGACCAAGGCTGAGCCTGTTGCCCACCCCTTATCCAGTTGTCTGTTGCTGTTCAGCAAAACTTAAGCGTTTTATTCTCCTACAAGTCAGTGAGGTTTAAGCACAATGCTTAAGGGCTGTCGCATGGTACAAAACTTTGGCTGAATAGGGAAAGATCTTCAGAGAGGCGCTATGTGTGCAAACCTTTACAGGGGCTGTCTTTCTCCCAGGGCTGCCTCTGTTCACCTCCAGCTCGACTACGTGAGGCCAGCGCGTCAGAGAGCAGCTTTTCCAGCTGTGACAGCACTGCGACTGCCACTGTCATTGTAAAACATACAGTCCCTTTCTCTAATGCCCTCTAATTCCAAACACTTGAAAGTATATGTGAAGCTTATGCCGAATCAATACCCTGCAAATAAGGAAGCTTTTCTTACAGAGCTGACGGCAGAAATGAATGCTTGGCTCTTGTGTTGAACAAAGTGTACTTGTGCAGCAGTTTCATCTCTGAATGGCATCTTTAGCTGCAGATACTCAACGCTTAAATGGCAAAAAACATGCCCTGTTGTTAAGGCCATGTTGAAAATAAAACTTGTCTTGTACTCGTGTACCGAGTAATAAAGATAATTAACTGTTCAGAAAGTGCTACTACTTGAATTGGGCCTGTCTTCATCTCGTTAAAATAAATGTATTTGTTAAACACGCACATCTTTATCTCTTATGTAACGCGAAGAACAGAGACGTATCACAGATCTGCAGTGCCTTTTGTGCTGAATAAATTCTGTGTGACAGGCACCAGACAAAAAGTGATTTATACTGTGTCTTGTAACGGGTGGAATAATTAACAGTGGTGGCATCCATCACTGCTGCAACAAGATCCTCTCAGAACTTTTCCCCTGATTCAAAAGAAAAGCAGGAACAAAACAGAGGGAGAGAACAATAAAAGTCAGTTCCATGCTCAGCTCTTTCAGTTGGCTGTGCCTGATTTGGACACCTGATGAATGATCCGTACTGCATTAGGAAACTAAGAAGCTTAATAACGTGGGCACAGTCTGCACTCAGTTTGTTGGAAATTAATTCTGCAGGGGTAAGAGTAAAGGAAAACTAAACCCCGCCACTGTCTATGACATTTGAAGACAAACGAGTTTCTGCGGGAAATTTTGCTTGCTGCCAAGACACTGTCTTCACTGGGAGCATGCAATAGTTAAAGGTCTTGTAAAAGTTAGATTCAAAATTAGCTACAAGAGGTATTAAAAAAAAATACACAAGCAAATCATTTCTTGGCTCTGCAACTTACTTCTGATTTCCACCACCTGTTAACTGGCTGCTTGGAGTTTTGACAAAGTGAGACCTGCTGAGAGCCTGGCTCTGACTTCATATCTTCAGGAATTCTCTTCATCTTCTCTCCTCCAATTTTAAAATTAACTTGTGGAACGGCCATGAACTGGGATTACTGTTATCTCCTGTTTCCTTTGTAATTTCAGCAAAGCTGCTTGCCCAGTGCAGTGCCATCAAACCACACGGCAGTGGCAATCCACTCCAGCAGTCCTTTCTGACAACAATACGGGAGCAAAGCAATGCTGCATGAGATACGTAGCATGCCTCCGTGCAACCCACCCTCCTCCTCTATGTCTTTCTGCACTTCTCTGCTCGTTAAAAGCTAGGTTAACAAATAGAGGAACAGTAAGACACTGCGTAATGCTGTATAAGACATGAAGATAATGGCTTTTGGAAGACTGCTGTCAGAATCAAGGTCACTGTGATTATTCTTCTTTCTGTATTGAAAGTAAAACACATCGTATGTATGGGAGGCGTCCAGGAATTACTAGGTACAAGACTTGTGAGAAGCTCAAGTGCAGTATGTAAGTGGCTGGCTGAAGATAATTAAGTTTCCGACCATAAATCACAGGTATTTATGCTAAGTAAGGTTAAAAGAGCACTTGCATCTTGGGCTCCTGTCGGTGGACTGATCAGTTCCCCGAGCACTGATGTGTTCCTCAGCACTTTTGATGGAGCATCATCTGGTGTGACGCAAAAGAGAGAGGAAAAGTTTTGAACCAGCCGGTCAACCAGCAGGGTTCCCTGCCCAGAGCTCTTTTCTTCTGTAAAAAAAGAAGCAGGGATTCACAACGATACCAGAGTGTTAGTTGATCTGACCAAAGATCAAATGAATATCTGAAGGAGGGTTTGTGGTTCAGAGGATCCATCCGTGCTGTACGAAATGTCATCTGTGGCTTTGAAGCCGGGAGGTCAGGCTGCTCTATCTGCTGCTGGGCAGCTTGGTGCTTCCTGGGGCATCGCTCTTTCATCTGCTGCTGCATTTCCCAGAGCCCCAGCGAGAGCGCACACATTTTTCTCAGCAGTGAAATGCTACTTTTGTGAATACTGTTTCCATCCTGCTTCAACTGGGAAATGTTTGGAGGCCCACTGTGTGCCAGGGACAACTCTGTCTCCTCCAGCTCAGAGGTCTTAAATAATCCTAATGACTCCTTATGCCTCTCTGATGGATCATTCCTGCCTCTCTTGGTACCTCTCCTGCTTATGTTTCCCAGCAGGTTATTATACCAACTGTGGGGAGCGTGGGGATGCGCAGGAAGGATCCCGGTACCCGCCCCAAGGAGTGTGAAGTATAACACACGTGGGGCTTGTAAGAATGTCTGCTGAAACACACAGGAACAGGGAATCCTCCCCAAAGAATCAGCTCCTTTATCTGCAGGCCCATGAAGTTTTAGCCTGGTCTCTGTCAGACAGTAGGTGTTTGTTTTTTTTCTACCCAGGCTCTAAAAACCTGCATTAGCTTTCCCCATACACAGCAAAATACGTACGTAACACTATGGTTTCTCTTCCTTCATCATGTGTCAGGGGTATATCACAGAGATCCTTGTGCTGAGACTTCCTAAGGCTCCTTTCTGGTGAACTGTATCCATCACATAAAAAGCTGTTTGCCTTTCAAAGATGAATGTAAGAAGTTAAACCAAAGCTTGCGTTTAATCCTTCTGCGCAGCCAAAAATTAGGCTGAATTGAAATAAAACTCAGAGGCTAGTCTCTATGGATTGTGAACATCGCACCAAAAGCCTCAGTAAGGAATTGTGTAATGATGACATTTGGCGGGGTTCAGTGGGTGCTGCGTGTATTTTTTTTTCTTTATTGAGAAATTATTCTGTGTGATAAGAACCAGCACTGGTGAATTTAGTCTGGAAAGTCCGCAGTATCTGAATTCAGAGGAAGAAACCTAGGGAAAATATTGCGTTCACTTTTAATAAAAGTGCACCATCACTTACGTGATTTGGGGGTTATTTCCACAGTGCTTTGAGCAGAACAAAAATCCCTTTCAAACAGGAATCTTTCTGTTGATATAATTCAGCCCCCATTCAGATGGAAAAGGAAGAAGGCCGTTAGTTCTGTTGTCCTTGAAAAACAGTGGCCTTAAATTAAGAGGGATTATTTCAGTGAAATACAACAGAGTGAAGAAACATAAAACTTCTCTAGTGGCCACTGAAATTCAAAGCACTCTGAGGTCTGGCATTAGTGCAGAAAGAAATGTAATATAAATGTGTACACGCGGTCTGTCACTGCTCCCATGCCATACTGGTTCCGTTCTTAGAGCACATGCAGCTTTCTGTGAGTATGTAATTACTTTGCTGACTGCTAAATAATAATGTCATTTACTGAGTTCATTTAACAGCAGACACATAATCATCTGTTCAAAACAATTATGTAAGATTCTAGTTGATCTGAAGAAAGTCGTATAGCTTTTTAGCCTATAATTAACATACGTACTTGCCAGCTTCGCTTTTGCACGTAGGGATACGAGCAGTTGTGTATTTTATTACATTTTCTCTTTGCTGGGAGCATTCCAAACACCGCAGAAAGCTGTGAAGGATTTGCACACGTACTGCTGTAACACAGAGCTTGAAAAAACAGAAATATACATTGAGCTTCTATGCTCAATGGGGCCTGGCTCAGATATAAAGCCTGCACTGCATATACATAGCTAGCCTTTAAGGAACATACACATTAATATACATATATATATGGCTGCTCCCTGAGGGTGCAAGTGTCTTGGGTTTTAGTGGCCATGACTCTTCACCTGTTACCAAGGTGCTTGTGATCGGAGCAGACGTAGCCCACGCTGGTAGAGAATGAGTCTTTGTCCCCCACTAGTGGTTGACCCAGGATGTTAAAAATGTATCCCAGCTGGTTGCAGGTCTGGTTGCAGGTAGCAGTAGTCCCTTGTTGGGGTTGATAAGCATCTCTGCATGCAGAGCTGATGCTGCCACAATGTAAACCTTCGGGGTTTCGGCTCTGCTGCTCACCCTACTCAACTCATGGCTTTGAGCGAGTTATTAAATTGAGATTTTTCCCTCCCAGCAAAAGCTCAAGCCTACATAGTGCTTGCACAGTGTGAATCCATGCTTCCAGGATTCTGCAGGTGGAAGGACAGAAGCAAAAACAAAGCTGTTGCCATCTGCTGGGGCTGCGACTCCTAATTCTTCCTGCGCTTGACTTTGACTAAAAGGTTTTCACGTGTCCAACTAAGTCACCAGGTAACCTCACAGGGTGTTTTAGCTGGGAATGTGGAGGCGATTGTAAGAAAGCCCATGCCATGGCGAATAACTCTGATGTCATTGGTAACCTTAGGTAATGCAGGAGTGATTCATTCTGACTTAGATTCCTGCCAGTCCTAAGGTTTGGAAGCGGGGGAGGAAAAGTGGCCGTATACAGTCGTAAAGTATTGCAGTTTATTTGTCCTGCATCCAGACATTTTACAGAAAGATGATGCCAAATTCAGATCTCTCCTGACATCAGACACATGGCAGTGGATTCAGAGAATTTAAATCAGTCAGCTGAGAGTGCGAGGAGGATTGGTGACGACCTTCCACTTTTGGCCTGCCACTTAGGGTTCAGAGGCTAGGGGAAAATACTGTGCAACACCTGGTCTTGGGCTCCCCCAGCTTCTTCGGTGGCAGCACAGAAAACAAGGCTGTAAACTGTGGTAAATAACATCAGAGTCTACTCTTTACACTACCTGCAACATAAGCACTCTTATTAGAAAGGCATCTCTATTCAGGGAGTTCCATACGAGCATTTTTTCTTGCTAGGGAGTACAGAGTTCTGGATGAGAACCGTGTGATTCAAGCCCATCCAGAAATTATCTGCCACAACAGGAGCAAAAATTTGATAGAGCGTCCTACTGGTGTTAAATCTCTGCGCAGACAGTCTGCGGCATCATTTTATTAGCAGACTAGATATGGTGTTAAAAATTATATCTATTATATCCATCCCAGAGGCATTCATTCAGAAGGGAGTAAGGGAGCTCAGCTGACAAAAGGGATTTGTCCATTCGGACATGCTGAAGGGCCTTGAGATAAGAAGTAATTCTAACATAAGCAGTTCCTCGGTTAAAATATTAATTTATAGGAAATACTTTAAAAATAGGTCTTTTGAGGAGATTTTATATGGCTCAGGGTTCTCATTTTTAGAAGCTTTAGAGCTTACCTCACCTGGTAAGAGTTTGCAAATCCAATCCCAGTGATTTGTGTGCCCCCATTCACACTTTGCAAGGGATAATAATTTCCTAAGGAAGGAGCGTGTTAAGCACAGCAGCCCTAGGAGCAGCTTTCCCTTGTATAGCACCTCCCTTTGCGGAGGCAGCCTGCTTTGCTCTGTGGAGGAGCCCTGCCTCACCGCTGCTGCTCTCACCACTGTCTCTGCAGGGGCTGGGGATTTGTTGCTCCCTTCTTCCATCCGACCTGGCAGCTGGATTTCAGCTCGCTGCCTGTTTCAGTACATTTGCACAATTAATTCACAAGGTGCATGATCAGGTGCTTTGCTAACATTTGCATTTATCGCCTGGGCTGCTGCCTGCCTTCACTGCTGTAATTCCTCCAAAGAGCAGGATGTTTGTCTGGCACGGCCCATTCTTTCCACACCGTGCTGCCTCCTGCTTGTGTCTCTATTACCCACTGGAGATGTGGAGTGCTGCTTCCAGGGCTGGAGGAGGAGGTGTGACGTTATTCTGCTCTTACAATTTGGTAACGGGAAACACTGAGGAGCTGTGAAGGCTGCTGTGCTTCTGTTGAGCTCATTCCTTAGTTGGCACAGAGTTTGTCACCCCTCCAAATGAGCTCTGAGATCACCTGTAATGTAGCTTCTAAACCCCCTGGTTAGCAGAATGCAGGAGGGGAGTGTATTGGTTTGTCCTTTACCTGTTTTTCTGGTTACTTCTTGTTTACTTTTAGCAGTTTCAAATAATAGAGAAGATGTCAGGAACGTAGTTGCTAGGAGAAATCTCTTCAAGAACTGCTTCTGTGTTAGGAGATTTTTGATGTTGGATTCTCAGCTTTTCAATGGTTGAAGCCACGTTTGTGCCTGCTTGCTTCCGACTGCAGATTGAGAGTGCTTTTAAAATTGTGTTTAAAGATGTCATTTGTAAGAATATGCAAGAGAATAGGATTGTGTAAATAATGTATGTAGCCCATTTGTCAGGGATGAACTGTAGAGAGCTTCAAGTCATATTTTACTCGGCATCTCTCTTGAGCTTGCTTTTGGGGACACCTCACATTGATCTTGGTTGCACAAAATGAAAAGAGCCATCCCAGATCTCTGCGGGGTGCCCCCTGCCCCTACGGTTACATTTGAATTATTTTCATTTGCAGAAATGGAGAATAATTTCCTTAAAGGTGATCTGGGAAATTAAAGGTTTTTCCTTGCTTTGAAGCAGTTACGAGGCCAAAGCCTGTGGAAGTTCAAGCACTCAATGAAGTCCCATTTTTTCTGTGCTCCTGATGAAAGTGCTATTGCATTTGGTGAGACGTTCCCAAGTAATATCTACTGTTTACCCAGTGTTATTTGCTATTGTCTGGGCAGAACATGCTTGCCTCCCCAACCTGCAAGAAATATGAAACTTGCCTCTGGCCCCTTAGATTTTTTATTAACCTATTTTTCAGTCCTTAGTGAGGAAAATCCTTTTCTTGTGTTCCCTCCTCAGTGCTGGAAGCGGCAGCAGTGTGGTCCTGCCAGCTCGCAGCCTCCCCATCAGCATGTCCCTGATTACTACGGGATTTTTTTGTTCCTCACAGTGTGGCTCATCCCGGGGGCTAGAGTCAGCCCCAGCAGCCCTCCCACGACGTGTGAGAAGCTGTTATTCTCTGCGGTGCCATGAGCTGTGCCTTGAGGTTTGTTTCTCTTCTGGTTGTGTGCACAGAGGTAAGGTACAAGGTGTAGTGTGATACAAGACTAAATCTTGAGCTTGTTTTTTTTGGGAATAAGACCTGGAAGCCTCTTCTCCCGTTGCACACAGGCTGGTCTAGTCAGACTAGGGAGCCAGGCCTGGAGATGCGGGTGCTGGTGGCTGCAGTAGTGCCCCAGGGTTTCCCTGTGATGGGAGGCTGAAGAAGAACAGGAGAAATAGGGAATTAGGAGCACCAGCTCGGAGGCTGGCTTGCCTGCGAAGGCCCAGGAAACCTACCTGCAGCTCTGAAGTGAAAATGCAGAATAAAATCTCAGGCGGGGAGCACTTCCCACAGCCTCAGACACAGGGAGGCACAGCAAGGAGGAAGAGCAGGGCATGTTTTCTTCATTGTCTTTACAAGTGATCTCACCTAATATTACGCATACACATCCTTTTCCAGGCATATTTTGTTTGGCTTTTTCCATTTCCCCAGATGCTCTCTGCATTGGTGTGAGCAAGAATAGGTGCATAATTGCTTCACGTCCCCAGTGTTCATGCAGAGCTGAAGCTTTGTGTACGTGTGCAGACAGACACACAGACACTGCTGTGCAAAACCAGGATAATGAAATACTGCAGGCTTAAATACTGGGCATCCACAGCACAACTATTTCCACAGATACAAGCCATCAAGCTGCATATCAAGCTGCCTAACTTGACTCACACAGAGCACTTCACTGTTTGCCATAAGGAGCAGAGGCTTTTGAACCCAGGTGTAACGCTTTTAACAAGGAGCTTTGGGAGGCAGCAGCACCCCAGGAAGGGCCCTGCACTCTCATTCTGATCTACCAGAGTTGTAGGCTAAATGGCTCTGTGCTCCCACTGGCGGTATGGTCCCTTCAGGTGGTTTTTCTCCTTTTTATTACCTTTTACGACCATTGGCTATCTCTGTAGTTACAGAACTACCAGAGTGATCTCTCATTATGCAATTCGGCGTATGCATAATTATGAAAGGGTAGTGTGTAATTTATTCATTCATTGAGACAGCCCAGTGATAAAATCCACAGCTGCTTCTTTCCCTGGGAAACCCTTTTTTTTTTTCCTTTCTGTTTTTGCAGGGGGTGAGTGGGAGGTGGGTGTGCACGTCACACCAGTGCCGGCGCCAGAAGAGGCCAGGGTGGCTCCCTGCGAGGCAGCCTGTGTGTGGATGGCAGGTGGTGCCAGGGCAGTTCTTTGTGGGTGTGAGGGCTTGCAGGATGCACATGGGCCTTGTGCCACTGTGCCCTGGGTGTGCAGGCACCAGGACCCCCTGTGCGCAGCTCAGTCCCTGCCCTGATCCTTCCAGCACTATTTATTGTGTCTCTGTGCAGCACCAGCACGGGGCACTGCTGCCCACTGCCTCTGCTCCAGCCAGGCCAGGACCAGCTCTGCTCTCCCATGCCATCAGAGATTTTCTCTGTCCCATAGCCCAGGTAAATACTACACCAGCGGTGGGTTTGTACTTCTCCCAACAAATGGCAGCAGAGCTGCCTGCCATGCTGCCTGTTTCTGCCCCACCACATCAGGTGCTCGGGGAGGAGAGCACAGGGCACTCGGTGATTGCTTCATTTTTCTAGCGATGGCTCCTAGCTAGGAAATAGCTCTGGTACAGCTCGTCTCCAATCCAACGTACCAGGGCCGGTTCCAGGCTTGGTCCTTAGCGCAGGCTTAGCAAGCAGCTGGCTGTAGGGTTCAGTACCGAATCCAGGCTGCTACTGCATTCAGGTTTTGCTAGGGGAAGAGAAACATGAAACAAAGGAGGCCGATGAAGTACGTCTGTGAATTGGATGTTAATGCTCTTACAGGGCAAATACTTGAAGGATTGAGCTGCTCTGTTGAGAGCAGATCTGGTCATAGGCCTGTACGGGAATACAGCGCCTTTTAACTCCCATCTTACTTCCATTTAGAAGTAATTAAATGACTTTCAGATTCAAATGTGAATTATTTGGTAGTGATTTAGATTTTCATACAGACAAGGTATGAAAGTATACCTTTTTATTGTAGCTACATTTTAACAGACATTTATAATAAAACTGAAGTATTGCTTTTTATAGAAGCTTTGGGTATTTCTCGAGAGCTCAGTACAATTGGGACTTATCAGCTCCAGTTCTTAACATTAGCAGCTACATTTTCACCCAGCCTCATACAATTCCGCGTGATAAAAAGACAGAGTTAAACTCAAAAATACGTATTTAATTGATAAGAAAATCCATCAAAATCTTTTCAGTGAGATTTCTATTTTTTGGACCAGAGCAGGACTGACTTGATAGCCCCACGTGGCAGAGGATGTAAGGGAAGCTGTAGCTTAAACCTGACCTCCCAGGGGACCGCCCTTACTACCAGATCACTAGCGCTTCTCTTGCAGCATCTCCTGGTTATTCAGTGTTCTGGGAAAGAAAGATCAGTGTTTGCTTGTAGGTTGGACACAGTTTTAGGAGACTGTTCCCTGCTACGTACTTGCCAAACTGAATTGCCGCTTTCTGATTTCCCTAAATCATTGCAGCTGTGAAGAATGGAAAATGGATATGGATTGTGCTTGACCCAGACTCAGTCTCGGTGTGTGCACTGCTCAGATCAGCCTTTAGGATCCCTTGGTGTCATGGCACAAATTACTTCAAGGTCTAAGAGTCGTTCCATTTAATGCTGTTGTCACAGGTGATTAACATCACAAGCATCTTCCCATCGCAACCTTTCCTTACCCTCTCTCAGCTACAGAAGGGGAATTGCCTCGTGCCGCCCCTGCTCTGGGCTGACTGCTCGCTGCGTGGTGGTGCCTGGAGAGGGACAGAGCCCTTCTGCTGGGAACTGTGGCTTGGGAACAGATCCCGGAGGCTGCTGCAAATGTCCTGTAGTGCCTGGACCTGACAGTACAGGACAGCTGTGCCGCGTCCCACGAAGCAGCAAGTCTCTCACCAGTGTCAGACAGACAAGGCTTTGACTGAAGTCCAGAAATCTTGGTAACTCAACACTGCTCTCGATTATCAGAGCAAACTTTGCCCTCTCTTTAATGCTTTGAGTGAATATTTTAAAAAAGTGAAGCAACCAATTAATTAGGGAGAAGACTCCTCTCTGGCAGTATCTCTCTCCCAAGTCTTAGGCATTATTTTGTTGTCTTTAATACCTCTTGATTGCATCTTGTTATCATCTTGTCTTGATTGGCTTTGTGGCTCGTTACACAAAAAGGGTGCTAATCTTTGTTAATTAGTTCCTTATTAGAGTCAATTGAGATTTGTAGCACAAGAAGCGAGCTGTATTTCTGATGATAAATAATTGGCTGCCAAGGAATTCTTAGCGTGAAATCATGCCAGTATAAGTGATGATACTTTAATATTTTATGTGTTTTTCTGTGTGTTTACTACGGTACTTCTTGGTTCTTCCAGATGCTGTTCCCAAGACCTTTTCTCTTTTTTTTGTCTTTTCTCTTTTTTTTTGTCCTGTGGTTGCCTTACTGGTTTGGGCATAGCCTTCTTTTCCAAGATACTTCTTTCCATATCACATACTATAAATTCACTGCTTTGTTGCAGAGAGCTTATTTCATTCACAAAATTGTCTTCCGTGAATGGCAGGAAGTGCTTTTATTGCTTTTCACACTCGCCTTTGTTCTGTGCTGCTTTTTGCTGCGTCTCAGAATTGGATATTATAAGGTCTTTGGTGAGCATTAACACCCAAAATGTTTTCTGGAGAGCTGGTAATAGGAAATGAGACATAAAATCGCAGCACTATGTCAGGTCAGTGGGAGCTCTGTTGGCTCTGGCTGTCCCTGTTTCACCCGACGTCCCAGTCTCTGCTCCGTACCTGGTCCCGCTGGTGAGGAGCAAGGCCTCGTGCGTGGCACCGCTCGCAGCTTTCCCAGACATGCTGCTGCTGGCTCAGGGCATCCACCCAGGAGACGAGGCTGAACCCACACAAGCCCTGTGGCCTGACAGCAGGGTGGCACAGGGGTTTGTTGTGGGAGGTAAGAGAAGATAAGCTTTACAGCATTGATCCATATCAAAGCAAAGAAAACCTTAGGAGCTTGAGCATCTTAAGAGACCTGTATTCCTACCTAACTGCTACGGTGACACCTCTGTGCTTTATTTCTCCTCTATAAGATGGGAATAGAGACACCCTTCAGGGCAGCGATGAGGTGCCCTACAGCAACCTAAAGCCTCAATACGTGGACCAGTGCTAGTAGAGAATTGCCTCAGGCCAGAGCAGGCCCCTCTGCAGCAGGTCTTGGCCCTCCTGGCACGCTGCTACGGAGAAGGTGGCTGCTGTCTGCCAACTAAACCAAGCAGCAGCAACAAGCTCAGTGGGAGAATGCATGTGTAACCTCCAAGTTATTTTTTTATTCTATTTGTAGCCTAAATGCTTGTATCTGTTTGATCAGAGGGCTGGAGCACCTCTCCAGTGAAGGCAGACTCAGAGAGCTGGGGATGTTCAGCCAGGAGAAGAGAAGGCTCTGGGGAGACCTCGGTGCAGCCTTTCAGTACTTAAAAGGGGCTTATAAAAAAGATGGAGAGCAACCTTTCACTCAGGTAGGTAGTGATAGGACAAGGGGGAACGGTTTTAAGCTGAAAGAGAGGAGATTTAGATTAGATGTTAGGAAGAAATTCTTCACTCAGAGGGTGGTGAGGCACTGAACAGGCTGCCCAGAGAAGCTGTGGATGTCCCAGCCCTGGAGGTGTTCAAGGCCAGGCTGGATGGGGCTTTGGGCAGCCTGGGCTGGTGGGAGGGGTCCCTGCCCATGGCAGGGGGTGGAACTGGGTGGGCTTTGAGGTCCCTTCCAACCCAAACCATTCTGTGATTCTGTGATATGTTTTACTGCTTGTTTTCTATTTCCTACATTATGGACAGAGCCTAGAGATACCACCCAAATATATACTTTTTAATTTGCTTTTTATTGTCCAGCAGTACATTCATTTTACAAAAGTAACAGAAATATTGTGCTCTTCTAATAACACCCATAGAAGAGCTGTTATTTGTGACTTTTGCAGAATCACATTTATTTTAAAAATTGCTTTGAAACAGTGGAGGTGCATTCTGAAGCAGGTTAACTCCAGTAAGTTATACTGTTGAACCTTTAGATTTTGCACAAAGGTCAAATCTCCAATATTGCTAAAATCCTGTGGGACTTCTACCTTCAAGGCTCTGCAACTTCAGTTCTGTGTGTTTGCCCCCAGCTGCTTGTTCTCTAAACAGCAGGATTTATCTGGGTAAATATTGAAATTCAAAGATGGACCTGTGGGAATCATGCTCAGTATCCATGGGGTGTGATTGCCCTGGTGTAGTTGCTCTGTTATTCCCGTTCTGTGCCCAGTTCCACTCGTTTGTCCAGTACATACCTGCACAAGGACGTGTACCAGGCAGATGCTGATGCCCCTCCACAGACAGTGCGTCGGCAGCAGCACAGGCTGTGCTCCGGCTTTACAATTAGTTCGTAGAGCAAAGAGCTTTTAAAAGTACTTACTCTACCTGCGAGTGATACTGTTCACGCTGTGTACAAGTCTGTAGTGCCTTCTCCTACAAAATCCTTCCCAAATTTAATTATAAAATTGCGTTCTTGCATTGCACAGCACGTATCCTGTTTTGTACCCATTCATCTGCCGCTCTGGTTACCCATCGACCTCTAACCTCTGTACTGCACTGTGCAATCTCTGGTCTCGTCATGGAGCTTTCCATCACGCTTTGAAAGTTTTACCATTTCTTTTGAGCAACGCAGTTTCACAGCTAGATTTAAAAAGTACAAGAAATCCAATGCTTACAGATAGGCTGACCTCTGGGCATTCTGCTGTACCGCGTGGTGGTCGGAACTCTCATTTGAAAAATAATGCCGTGTTACTGCTCAGGGATATGCACCACGTCTGAAATAGTTCCGGTATTTAAATTACTGAAGAATCACAGCACATCTCAAAACTATTTTTTGCTTTTGCGACGCTGTGTGCAGAGGGATGCAGATTTAAATAGTGCATAAAGTATTTTGACAATGAAATATTTTTGAAGACGTAAACTGAATGTTTGTGAGTTATGAGCTTTAGCCTCAGTAGTCAGAATAATGCATTTATTCCCATTAGTGCAAAAGAACTCATAAATCAGAGTGGCAAGATACAACGATACGATGCTCACAAATGCTCGCGTGTATGCAGGTGCCAGTACTTTCTTTCTCTCAGCTGAATAGTTGTGTTTCGGTCATTATCTTCAACTATGTTTGTGAAAATCAGTGTAGATCCCACTGCAGCCTAGTGAAGTAAGCTGCTTAGCTCCAGCTGACTGTAGCCCATAGTGACAAATAAGTTGGGAACCTAACAGCCTTGAACATTGTATTGATAGGACAACTTGTGGCAATTTCTCAGAGATTATTTCTGTTCAAGTTGGAAAACCGAAGTGAATGAAGACACAACCGGTGTGGGCATGCTCACTCTTTCCAGTGCTGGATATTCCACCCGCGTGTGCTGTAGCGCTGTGGTTTAACCCGGCAGGCAGCTCAGCACCACACGGCCGTTCGCTCACTCCCCTGCAGTGGGATAGAGGAGGGAATCGGAAAAAGTAAAACTCGTGCGTTGAAATACGGTAAGACATCAATAGGACAGAAAAGGAAGGGAAAATAATAATACTCAAAGTGATGCACAACAATTGCTCACCACCTGCCGACCAATGTCCAAGGAGTCCCTGAGCACCCTGGACCAACTCCCCCTGGTTTTATTGCTGAGCATAACGCCACCTGGTACGGGACATCCCTGTGGCCAGCCTGGGCCAGCTGTCCTGGCTGTGTCCCCTCCCAGCTCCTGGGGCACCCCCAGGGACCTTGCTGGCAGGGCAGCACGAGGAGCTGAAACGTCCTTGGCTTAGTGCAAGCACTGCACTGCAACAGCTAAAGCATCGGTGTGTCATCCATGTTATTTTTCTCCTACATCCAAACCATGGCATCGTACCAGCTGCTGTGAAGAAAATTAACTCTGTCTTAGTTGAAACCAGGACATCTAGTCAGTGCTGTCACTACTGGGGCACAGAATTCCTCATAAAATGAGAAAATGGGAAAATCAGCGTGGGGGTAGCCATCATTTGGATAGCTGTGTATGTAACGCTGTGCTTTTGAAGCTCTCCTTTGAAACTTCCTGTGAGATGCCTTCAGTAAGCCGGGGTCCAAAGTGTGATAAACGTCTCGCACTGAGCAGCTTCAGCTGAACAAGCTGAGTGCCGTGGAGCCAAAGCCAGCAGTGGCTGGAACTGTACTGCCTCCCTTCTTTGCCTGCTCCTTTGCAGGTTGTTGATGTGTACGTAGAAGTTGCTGCAGGGTTCAACAGAAAATGTCACCCGCAGTTGAGTGAAAGGTGCGCTTAATCCAGGAGTGACCAACTGCTAATTAGCAGAATTTAGAGAATGGGCAGACAGCTGCTCCTCTGTATCCTTTCTGAGCCTTTTCTCTGTTCTGGACAGGGAAATATGTGCATAAAATGAGCATTATAGTCCAACACTGGAAGCAAAGGTGCCATCAAGAGGACAATTCCTGTCAAAGGAAGACTCCTCATCTTAATGATTGCCTATCTGTCCAGTTAAGAACATCTTTACAGTGAAACTACGGAATTAAGCACAGTGCCGGACAAAGTCAGTCTTGTAAAATGATAATAATTAAAAAACAGATTACAAAAGAACAACTTATCACCTGGCATTTAAAAAATGATGAATCCTGAAGACTATCATGAATAAGACAAGGATGCACCCCTCCGAGAAATACTTCAGGGGATTTCTTTTAATAAGACCTGAAAAATCTGCCTTGGGCATAAGACCACAGAACCGAGATCTGAAAGCCTTGAGCTAAGTTTCTCTTTTGCCATTGTAATGTGACCCAGCTTTTGTATTTAATCACTGGGTATGAGGTAGCTACAAGCTCCCATCCCTCAGATAACTTTTCAGAAGTTCCATAGTTTTTATTTCATCTATTTCTCATCGTGGCTAAAAGGTTGAAAAAGTTGTGAAAGCCCTTTCTCAAACATTTCTAATGAAGAAAGGCACTTAATTGGGAACTTCCCGATCCCAGTTGTCTGCTAGTGGCATTTAAAGGGGAAAACATCATTAAGATGTTTCAGTGAGGTGCCTGAGGGAAGGTAGGGGAGCTGAGGCCCTCATCTCACAAACCTTAGGTAGTTTCATGCCAGTGGGAGCTGAAAGTGCTTAGCCTTGTGTGAACAATCGCAGATTGCAATTTACTCCTGCACAGAGGGCTGCTGAAAAGGACCTGGTGGTTACAGTGGATGCCAAATCGAAAATGAGTGTGTTCTGCTGCAAATTGGGCAAGCCTCGTATGGAGAAGCATTGGGAGGGGTAAAGTCAGCAGATGAGTAAAGAAGACATTTCATGTCCATTCTGGCTTTCTGCTTGTTATGGAATAATCAGTGTTGCCGTAATGATTTTTTGGGTTTGATTTGGAATATGTGTGCTATCTGATTCTGAGCATGTTTGCCTGCATTAGCTCCCTCGGAGTGCTCTGGTTAGAGCTAAATGCCTGAGCTCACCTGGAGAATACTTGAGCTTTGCTTCTATAAAATGTATGGATTATTAAAGAATGGGCTTCCAAAGCACATTTCCAGCCGTGGCTCCATGTCACTTTGAATATCCTACTGTAACACCGACGACAAGCCTGGACCAGCACTTGCCAGGAAAGCAGTTGTAATAGAGTGTTAAAGGTGAAGCTGATCCTCCTTTGGATTAGGGGAGTGATCTCTACGGGTACCTTGCCATTTTCTGTCAAAGAGATTTGTCAGCCCTCAGTAAAAGGCAGCAATGATAATACTTCTAGCTGCTTTTATTTTGCTGCCCATCACTAGTTCTACTCCCGAGGCCCTTTCAAGCACTGCCGGTCTCTGAAGCATGGCAATCTGTGATCACATCGATCTCATTTAGTTTTCATAACACTGAATGTCCTGAGTTGCCCAGTTATTTGGCAGTTAAAATTGTAACCAACAGTTGTACAATTGGCTTTAATGCACAGTTAGGTGTTTCAGATGGGATCCTTTGAATAAGTTGCAGGTTTATGTACCTTTTTATTGTAAAAATCTTACTAACAGGAATGACAATTTGTTTGAGAGTCAGTAATCTCCATGCTGTCCTCATGAGGGCAAATGACATTTCAAAATATTAGATTTAAAAATGTATAAAGACCCTGCACCCGAAGTACTGCCGAAAGTCAAAAACATTGTCTGTTACATTCACGTCTTGATTCCAGACTCTCTGAAACTCCTTTATGAGATTTACTGCTGCAGTTTTGCAGGCAATCATGATGTATTAAATTGTTCATGGGTATAGACAGGCTCGGTGTGAACCTTCAGAGCAAAACCAAAAGGATTATGAGTCCGAGTTTGGCTGGATAACATACTAAGCATCTTTGGAAGTTACTGCTTCCCACTAGTATCGGGGTAGTATCACAGGATTTAAGTCACAAGCGCGATTAAAGAGGGGTTGCTTTGTCTCTATATCTGCAGTGTCACTAGGGGAGGCAACACATACAGAAGGCACTTCGTGAGGGTTTTTTGCTCTGAGTTCTGACCTGCATCCGTGAGAGATGGTTGGAGGCACCAGAATGACACCCTCTGGATAATTTTAGGCTTACGTTGGTTTGTAATGCAGCGTTTGAATCAACTTAGAAAGATCACTTTCTAAAGTGGCGTAGCATTGCACGCTATCGGAACTAATCTGGCAGCTGGTACTGGATATTAGGTTTCTTGACTTTTTCACCCCTTATGTCATTCTGAAACAAAGCCTCTGATGGCATTCATGTTTATCTTATGCCTTGAATTAAAATATATACATATATTATAATATAAGGTGAGTTTCAGGCAGTAGCTTCTCTCATCCATGGACTTGAAGAGCATCTAAGACAACTCCCAGTTGTGTTGTATACTCTGATACAACACTTACTGTGGTGTTGAAATGAAGAGACAGCCTTTTATGTAGATGTTGCACAAAAATGGCAAAGAAAGCAAGACAGGCACTTCGCTTTAGGCCTCAGTTGTCAGTTCTGAAGCTTCCATATTGGCAGTACACTGATTTTCCTCCCTCCCTGTGCAGAATACTTTGAGCTTAAGGAGATGAGTTGCATCCTTACAAGGACACTCCTCGTACTATAGAAAATGTGTGCTCACCACTGGACTCAGTTGTTTTCTTTCTAAGATTTGAACATGTCACAGTTTTCTCCCCATATATCTTTTGTTAGATTATTGAAATAAAAACTTCTGTGTGGCTCAGGCTTGTAGGACTCTGATACAGATCAATGTATCTTGTCTTCCATCTAGAGAAACCTGTTACCACTTCATAGGGTTAAAAAGAACAAATTCCTCAGGTTGGAATGAACATCACTGAACTCAGATAGCTGCATTCCTGCAGAGACATGGAAAACAGTGAAGTACAGAGTACAGACCTCGACAGAAATCCTTTCTCCACTCATATTGTTAGTTTCATAATAAAAACCAGATTCTAGAAGGGATCTCAAGGTAAAATGGAACTTAGGGCATGTTATAGGCAGATGTTGGATTTTGTGTTAATTTAAGAATGTTGGAGGCTGCTGACTGGCTTTGCTTATATACATATATATATGTATGTATGTATTTCCCATAGCTTCTATGTGTATTTGCTCATGAAATGAAAATGGAAACCTCTGTTTACCTGTAAGTATGGCTGCACAGCTCAGGGGCGTGCAGTGGCAATTTGCTGGCACTAAGGTGTTTCCTCCTTCCATCTTTTCCTTCTTCCATCCCTTGACCACATTCAGGTCTGACATTCTTATTTAATTAAAAATACTGCAGCAGCTCGTGCGTCCTGAGCAATTAGAGGCTCCCAGCTCCAAGGACTGGCACTCATTGAACTGTACACAGTATTAAGGGCAGGAGGGCCGTATGTTTGGGATGGATGAAGCCATCCTCATGTAAGGGGCCTCGGAGGCTGTATCTGCAGCAGTGAAGGAGCCTTTTGGTCATCATAGCTGAATCTTGGCTAAGTCAAAATGTTCACTTGCCTGCATGTTCCCCCTGTGCTGGTGAACACCTATCAGCATAATGAAGCATGAAATAAGAGCCCCAATTCTCAGATGAAAGAATGGAGGCCGTTTTGCATTCATCTCCTACGCAGGCATACCGCTAGAGTTTGATCAGTATCTCTGAGATGCCGTGGAATATGTACAAAGCCTTCTGTAAACCTCTGTGCTGCCAGCTCCCGTGAAGGCCCTGAGGACTCCGTCTCTGCACGCCCACACACCTCAGCACAGGGACTGCAGTGCCTCTTCCAGCACAGGGGTAGGCGAGCGGCACGTTTGCTCGGGCTGGTAAGTCTGAGGGCGTCCAAAAGCCCAGGCTGCCTTCTGACACGCTGCCACTCAGGAGCTAGTAGTTGTTAGCCACTGAATTTGTGCTTCCCAAAGGAAAACATCAGGCTTTGTCACCTACACAAATGCAGGGGTTAGAATTGCTCCCCACTTTCTGTTGTTTTCTTTTTCCCTATTTGAGTTTTCTTTCTCAGCAGAAATCCCATTTAGCTTAAGCCTGTTTTTTTTTTTATTATTATTATTTCATTTTTCCAAAGCATAATGTCAAGCTAAAATCTTTTGCTGTTGCTGCTGCTGCTTCTTTGCAATGTTTTTAAAGTTGAAGTTAACCTTCCTATTAGCATTTTAATGAAAAGAGATTCTACCACTTAGACAAGTTTTGTCTGCTTTCAAATTTCAGCATAGTAATGGTAAGAAATGCTGCTTTCCAGGGCTTGCAGATTCCTTCTTTCCCTGCAGCAAGGCTCTTTGTGTTCAGCGGTACAAATAAGGACAGCAGGGGATTGGCAGGGATTTCCCAGGTCATCTGTTCTAGTCTTGTCATTTATAACCACATCAAGTATTTCCCATTATAAGCTAGTTAGTCCCATTATAAGCTAGTTAGTCTTGTTTTAAATGAAATAGCCTCTCTTTCTGTCCCTGCTTTCTTTAGTCTAAGCTTATTCTATGTGCTCACTCTTCTGGTGGTTAAGATGCATCTTCATAACTTCAGTGAATTCGTGGTCAATTATAGCCACTTGTACCAGTGCCAATGATGTCCTTTAGCTGAAATATTGTTCTTTTAAGTGAAGATGACTTTCCAAATAGGATTTTGTTGCTGTAGTCCTCCCTTCCAGACGTACCCTTGTGTGGCACTGTATGGGCAGCCCTTTCCTGAGTGGGGATCTGAAAGTGGGTCAGGGCATTGTGCGCCTAAGCAGACAATATTCAATGTACTGTCAGCTTTCCAAAGGTACTGCAGGGTCTTTCTAACACCCTCCCAAAATAGTGGAGGTTAAGTCATGTGAAAACTGAAGGGCAAGCAGTGGATTTGTTATATGGGCAAGAATTATTTATTAAAAATTCCCAAGACAATAAAGACTTTAAAATAAGGCTTACAATAGTAGCTTTGCTCCTGCCTTGCTACGGCTTCCACTAGACATTAATTCCATTATTAAAAATTAAAGTTGTTTTATTTATGATCCTGTTTTCTTGGAAGACACCTATTGATCAAAATAAGCCTTGCCTTATTAAAAATTCAGAGCATTATCTGGATCAGTTGTCAGGCTAGGTATATTAAACCAGAAAGCGTTTTAACACTAGCGTGTAGAAAGCGATGTGCCAGGGAAAGGAGACGGGGAGCCAGGCACACCTACAGACTGTATCCCCAAACCCAAAGCACTGTCAGGCACCCCGGGGCAGGAGCAAGCTGTGGTGGGGTGTCAGCGGGGCCACGGAGGGCGCCTCGGTGCATGAGGCACCTCTCCAGCCACGTGCCATTCATTATCCAAGCTCTGGTGAAGTGCAACATCTGCAATTGGGTGCTCACAGGGAGACGGGATGAGAGCTGTTGGCTCTTTACGGCACCAGCTGGAAGACAAATGGACAGAAAGGTACAGGTGTCTTGTGAATCAGTTGAGTAACAGTGTGTTTGGGGAGAAGGTTGGGTTTTGCACACGGGCATCTGATGAGGCTGGGTTAAAAGACAGAAACTTCATGAAAAAATGCTAAACTGGGTAGGGTTAATGGTGGGAAAGACCTTGACAAGCGGGCAGTGTGTACTGGTGAGACTGAGAATGAGCTATTGTCTGAGACTAAGTGGGAAGTGGAATAATAGGAGGCCAGTTCATGCAAGAAAGAAAGCCTACAACTGATCTCCACAAAGCGTGGAGGATTCCTCCTTCCAAAGGTTTGATGTGGGAGATACAGATAATAGTTTGGTTTTATCCAGACTCCGCCAGAATATCATTTATTTAAAAACAACAACAAAAACCACAAAAACAAACAAGCAAACAAATCCCACAGAAGTTGAGGCTCTAGCTACTGCAGCTGTGAAGGAAGCTTTCAAAACTAACATGAATTTAAATTAGGAAGTTTTTATCTGCCTGAATGTGATGCTTGAAAATAAGAGTCATTTCAGGCAATTCAATGGCATAATGAAATAATGAGAACATCGTATGAAATTATGCAAAACCAGGGGAAATTCAATATCCTGAAATCCTACACTCAGATTAATTAAGTTAATGGCAAGGTACAAAAGGGCACAAAATTTGGGAGATTGTGTAGGACTTCAATTGGAAGGGGAAGGTGAGTCTTTAAGTGCTGTAAGGCACCTTCCTCAGTAGTTAAATGTAACAGCTGGGGGAAGAGTACTGATTTCCCTTCCCTTCCCTCACATTAGTTTTAGATTGGAGAAAATAAAATATGCTTCAAAGATGCTGTCTTAATTTTCCAAACAAAACCAGGTAACAATGTATTTCATGTAGGAAAAATGTCGCTCCAAGACGTTCATATTTGTGCAGAAGAGGTATATTACTGGTTGTTTTGTTTTTTCCATCTAAAACTGAATCTGACATTAATTTACAAATAGTTTCAGGCAACCAGTAACTCAATTTCTTTTCCTTCGTAAAGTATTTGTCTGAAAAAATTAACTGCACTTCTACCTTGACTACTTGCGAACTGCTCAGTCTGCAAACAGCGTTAAAGTATGATGGGGATCTCCCAGCTTCTGCTGCCTCTCGTTTTTATATAGAGACGAGATCTGGGAAAGGATGTTAGACACCCAAAACTTACAATGAAATTTATGAATGAAAAAAATATATGTACCTAGGCTACCAGCAAAAAGGAATGCCAGGAATCAGATCCCTTGCTGTCAAACTCCTACCCCCACAATCTGGCAACTTGAAAATCAGCTGCCCAGTTTTACTCTCCTTGGTGACAGGCTGCTGGGCCAGCCCTCGGAGTCATCCCACTGACCCCACAGAAAGTGGAGAAAGCTGAAGCCCGTAACGGAGCAAGACAAACAGCAGCATGGTGATCATCACAGCAAAGCTTCTGCTTGCCCTTACTGTGCTAGCTGGGGAGTGCAGCCTCATCTCTCACAGGGAGTGTCTTCAGATGAAATTTACTTCTCTGGAGGGACTCAGACTGCAAAGTTCCCTGATCTGAGGGCTTTTCCCTGCTCTTAAAGCTATGTTCCCCCTGCAGCAGTCTCAAATTCTCTGATCAGCGTGAGACAGGCCTGTAGCTGGAAACTACAAGAGAAAAATTGGCTTCAGTGCTGGTGGAAGGCTTGCTCCCATCAGGGTGCCCACGCCACGGCTCTCAGCTTGCGGTGAGGAGCACCATGCGGTTAGAGGGGTGGAAGGAGGTTGCTCCATTGCACTGCTGGAGATCTGGTGAGCAGTTCTTGGTGGATTCCTCTGTCCCCAAGGCAGACTTTGCAAATACGCTGCCACAACAGAGTCGAGCACCAGAAAGGAACTGCATGTTCCTCTGAAAACACGTTGTTGAAGCCTGTTCATTGTATAAAACAGTGATCAGTGTACAAAAGAGACAGCAACATCTCCTGAGTAAAGATAACCTGAGGAGAAAGAACAAGCAGGTTTGCCTGTCCTGGCCAGCCCAGCAGGGTCATAGTACAGATTCTGCCTCAGCCCCCTGCTCCCAGTGAGCACGGAGCCTCCGGACCCTGCTTCTCTCCTGACTCACACCTGGCTCTATCGAGCGAGGTTCTTTAACCTTAACAATGCAGCTGCAGAGTTATCCTGTCTCATTCATTTCCATTTCAAGAAAACATAAATCCTCTTGCTAAGTCATCTGCCAGATCACTGTAGGCGTTGTGCTGCTCAGGCCTGGCTGCTCAGGAGAAAGGCGATTGCCTGGGAGGTAGTTCCCGTGTTAGTAAAGGGAACATCAAACTGCGGGCCAAACAGGGAGAGACGGTGATCTGTGATAGGAATGTGGGTCAAATCTGGGAGGAAAATGCAGGGGAAGAAGATGGGGAGGAGAAAGTTTGCAGTTAGATATCAGTCCATTGGAAGTGGCATCATTTAATATTGCTAGCAGGAAAACGTATTGTTTAAATTAATGGAATGTTTTATGGGGTGCTTTTATACAGCAATTTGGTGCTCATGGTGAAGTTTTGAGTTCAGAAGTAATAAAGAATATTCCAGTGTAAAATATGCTACCTTCAACGTTCATAAAACCTACCATACTTTAAAGGACCCTATCCCAGTCACATCCAAGGAAACCGAAGCTTTACCATTGACTTCCATAAAAGCAAGGTCAGCTACAAGATGATCAATTAAATAGGATTTCAAGAATGATTTATTGTCCCCACGATATTCATTTTCACCCCATTAATGTTGCTTTTCGTTACTGTGACCTTCAGTCTTGCAGAGTGAAATGTTCCTTGCTCCAAACCGTGCCGTAACACGGTGAGACTGCAACCAGCAAGGCGCTGATCTGAACCCACCCGGGCAGTACCAGGGGGCAGGGACTTTGTGTGCTTCAGTGGGCTCCTGGCCAACACCTTGTGGTTTGGGTCAGATAAATGCTCTGCAATTATAATACATCAGTTAATGTACAAGTTTGAGGGATCAAAATATTTTAAATAAGATCCAACTGCTTGCCGATCATTTTAATACTATTTCAGTGACTACATTATAGCATCCAGACAGGTATTTTACTGGAGGGCAATTTGTGGTTTGCTTTCCCAAATCCAATCACATAGCTTTGGACCTCTCAGACACGTTGAAATCAAAGGGCCAAAGCCAGTGGAACAGGGATTCATTTATGAACCACGGATATCACAGACCTTGGAAATGTTGACTTGCAGCTTCATTGAAAAATGGAGATGTTTGATGCAGTGACAGATAATAGACTATACTGTATTTTCTTCTTGTATTGCTGTTTGAATTGTATATTTAGTGAATTAGTCATGATTGATGATAGTGTTTTAAGGACTTGCTAGTTCTTCCCAGGAAAAGATGGCATATTTTAACTATATTAATGGTTTGAGACTTAAGGATAGCACCATATATTTTTGTAATCTTTCAGCAGTGAAGCCACAATTTATACAAATGGATTCACTCTGTCTTTAGCTCAAGCAACTCTGACAAAAGATGTCATTTGAAGTAATGTTGCTCATCATTCATAGACAAAAGCTTAAGGCTACATTGCTTTGATATGAAATTGCTTTGGAGTTTTCCACACCTAGCAAGATCAGTTCATGCTGTTAATGATAATTTAACTGTTTTCTGCAGCTCCAGATTAGACTTCCTTTGAACAAAAAACCTGCTTATTTACCAACAGAAAGAGCTATGCTACCTTGACAGGATGTAGGAGGAGAAAAGAAGCATTGCAGCCACAACTCGGAATCACCTGAATGTCAGCTCTGGAGCAGTTACAAAATAGCGCTGGCATGCGTTCAGCCAAAATAGCCCATTTACGGTGCCGTGCATTAGATCCCTTTGTAGCACCTCGGTAAGGAAGCACATCATTGCAGAGTAATGGCAAGGGCCAGGAGAAGTCTTTGACTTCTGCTTTGGCATGAAATGGAGCCCAATCCTGCGTTTGTAGTCGAACGCTGCCTTTGTTACGATAGCAGTGATGCACATATAGGGACCCATCTCTGGGTGGGTAACAGTAATCAAACGCCTGGCACAAAAGCTGGTTCTTAGACACAATCTGAGCATAATAGTAGATTAAGAAGGACATTCTGCCCTAGAAGTGTATTGAGCATTACTGTTGCACAGTGGTTTTGCTTTTGTTATCCAACCCTTTTACAAAGCCACTATGATTTTATTACAAACAAACAGAAAAGAGTCCTCCCTTTCTCCATTTAATCCACTGGTTCTGTCAAAAGCAATGGTGCCATATGCTTTGTAGGTAAGTGCCTATTTTACAGATGTGCTGATGCACAAGGATTTTCTGTAATTATTAATTAAAATCTGGGAGAGGAAGTGACAATATTTTCCACCTGTAATGCTGCATTTAGATTTTCTCCATGTTACTCTTGATGAACAAGGCATAATCTTTTTTTTTCCTGTAGTAAATAAAACCTGATTGATAAATATGGTGGGTCAGGAAGACGTGATGGATATGTACATGCTGATTAGAGAGAACCACATGTGGGGCATAGTGCATTTTAAAGCCTGCAGCAGAACTGAGAAAATGTTTCAAATGGGGGTAGGTGACAGGTAAAACAGTCACAGGTACCTGGGGCAGTTACCACCGCATGATGAAGATGGCAAGTAACACGTCCCGTACTGTTTCCTACACTGTGAGTTTGTGCTCAGCTTCTCCATCAGCCTTTCATCTCATCCTTTGGGACAGAAGTGTTAGAACTGGTCAGAAATGTATATTTTTATTTGGGGAAAAAAATGTGTTTCCTTTTCTCAGATTTTGCTTTCATTTCACATTGGAAAAAAAAAACAGTTCTCAGAATTCCCATATAAAGGCGAACCTGAAAAATGCCATTTGGGAAGAGTGTTTCAGAAGGAAATGGAAATTTCAGGGTAGCATTATTGGAAAACTTGTGAGTTGGGGTGTCCTCCTTCAATTCCTTCCTTTGTTGCTTGGACATCTTTCCCTAAGCTGTGGCAGCAGCAGTACATAATGATGTATCAGAGAAGATATACAATGGCAGTCAAAATAGTATGCTGAGTTTTCTTTGAATGATGTAGTTTAAATGTAATGGCATTTACTAACCAGAACAGATTGAATCGTCTTGTTCTCTTGTTGAAAATGTCAAAGCAGAATCTCAAATTGCTTCAACACATGACAAACAGAAGTCACTTTCAACAGGAAAACGACGTGTCAAGCAGGTTCGTTACAACAAGATGACACAATTCCATGAAAAATTTCTCAGAAATCACATTCCTGCTGCAAAACGTGTATCTGGCTGCTGAAAATCAGCAGCGGAAAACCTTGAGGCTGGGAACAGCGGTGAAGTGCAGAAGCTAAGGGAAGTGATCTCTGTTCTGAGCTGCTTTACCAGCAGTGTCCCGGGGGCTGTGAGGGGTACGAGCACTGCTGATCGCTGTCCTGGCAATCAGGTGGAGAAACAAAAATCCCCTCCCTAGATGCCTGTGTATGTACAAGTGATGGAGGCAGAGGCTTTTGTTGTTGTTGTTGTTTTTCCCATAATGTAAAAATTATCTCTCTCTGTTAATAAGGGTTGGGGGAAATATACTGAGGCAGGATCACGAGGCAGGATAAACAATAGCAAGTGTATCTCTGATTACTTTATATGCCTATATTATTCCTGCTTTTATTCATTTTCCTTCTAATCCATACACTAATGATATCATTCTGCCCAATGTTTTCTTAACGGTGCTACAGGTGTTCAGTAACTACTACAATTCAACATTTCTTCTGCAGTAAAATAAGGGAAAAATAATAGCAAAATCTGATGCAATATATTGTGTAGCTTTTGAAGACAAATTAGAGACACCGAACCTCCATAAACATTGCATAAACATTTTAAGAAAAGGTTTACTTTGTCAAGGGTAGTAACACTTCTCATTACTGTAGCAAAGCCTCCCCAGCCAGCGTCTTAATCCAAAGAAGGCATCAGAATTAACAGGCCGGATGGGGCAGGGTGAAACCTCCTCATTAATCACCGATGGAGAGTAATCCATTGGCAAGAGAGGACTTAACAGAAGTGTCCATATTTCTTATTCATGAATGTTGTAAATCTGAAAAACTTAGAATTGAATTTTCATCTAGAAGTTGTTTGCTGTGTGCCAGCTTTGAAATTGCGGTGCTCCTGCTGAACATCAAAGAAGGCTGAGCTGTTAAACAGTGCAATACCTAATTATGTCCAAAGCACGGGTTTTAGATGGTCTCTACTGCCTTTGAGACTTCAAGTGAAGTGTATTATTAACGCAGATCTTCAGTAGCTCTGTCCCCTTCTTTGAAAAGCTGCGTGCAAATCCTTGGTCTGTAAGAAGGGTTTTGGCTGCGGGCTCTCTCAGGGCACAGGGAGGCTTGTGGCTGCCTGAGGCAGCAAACCAAGGGAGGTGAGAAGGTGGGGCCGGCTCCTGCCGTGCCTGATTGTGGTGCGCGTGGCTGGGGGCTCCTACTGAGCTTGGAGAGGGCTTTCCCTAGTCCCAAAAAGAGCATCCACAGTTTTGCTTAGCTACAGTACCTTAGGTGAATCAGTACTTAGCTGGCATTCATCGTCCACAATGATTCTCTTTTGATATGTTATCTCTGTTTAATACAAGGGTTTTAGTTCAGAAAATAATGGATTGCTTTGAGTTTTATTAAAATAACATGTGAAACGTGAACACTCCATGTTAGCTCACGTTGCTGGGGTTGTGCCGTGGCGCGGTAGCTCACTGCACACGAGTGGCCACATCGATGATGGAACACGAGTTGGTTGTGGATGACAGGGTTCTGGTGCTCTGACTTCAGGTTGACAAGAACGATAGCTTTCATTTGCATGCAAAGCCCTCGGCTGTCCCTTTGAGATGGATGATGAGATCTGGCTTCATCCGTCACCACTTCTTTACTTTTTTATAAGACAAAAAAAAAAGGATTTAAGAAATCCAAAGATAAAATGTCGTAAGATGTTCTTTGTAGATCTCCTTGAAATGGAGGGCTGCTTCAACGCCCAGAGTCCAAGAGAAACATTTTGAGTGCAGGTGAAATGATGTATCCTTTGTGTTAAACACACTCAATTCATTAAATAAAGCACACTCCATTTGAGATTTTCATGAATTATATTGCAAGAAAATGCAATTTACATTTAGCAACAATTTATTACACTTTCTCTGTTTCTCAGGAAACTCATGCTCGCCTCATAAAAGAAAGCTGCAAGACCCACATTTAGGAAGAGAATAAAATGATCGTGCATAATCATATCCAATCTGGGAAATTTATAAACGTGATGAAAAGAAAGGTGTGTCGTTGGCAACCGCAGGAGTGTGGAAATCTGATATCGTCAGCGAGAGCCCTGCTAACACAGAACTGTGCCACTTCCCAGTGCCTACCCCAGCACGGCCCCAGTGGCAGCACTGAGAGCAACCCATGCCGCCAGTGCCACTGCAGGCTGTTAATGGCTCACATCCAGAGATGCCTGACACTCAGCTGCCACTGGCATTTCACGTGGGTATGGCAGGAATGTTGTCAGAACAGCCCTGGTGTAATTATGTTGTGATAGGCACCTTGTAGGATTCTGTCATCTGTACTTCGTTCATGTGCAATCCTGCTGTCGTTTCTGTTTCACTTCTCCAGAGTCCTCCTGTTACGTTCTGTTGCATAAGTGCCATCAGAACCTCACCATTGCATTTTCTACAGCCCCACGTGACTTGATTGCCTGGTAGGAAGGGGGCAGAAGGTCCTCCACAAATCTGCGAACTGGAGGAGCCAAAAAATCCAAAATTCTGTTCCTTTCCACTTTTCTTAATATATTCATGAATTCAACAAAGCTTCTCTAGCTCCTGACGCTCCTGCCCTTCTCCCCGCAGTAGTTCCTCCATCTCCATATGCTCTGAGAGCTTCCTGTGTGCAGTAGCTGAAGGCATCTTAGGTGAGCAGACTGGCAGCAAGACTTCAGAGCCTGGCAGAGATGATTTCACAACGCAATTGTCAGCTGCTGTTGCTGATTTGAAACAGACACCCTGTGCTACAAGGCATGACCTTGCAGCAGAAGCTGTTGGAGCAGCTGGCAAGAGCAGGACAGACAGACGCAGCTCGTCAGTAAGGATTTTCGCTGCTCTCAAAGTCAAGGGGGCTACAGGCAGGGCCAGCTTCTTTTTGGTGCCAGCAGCAGGACTTCCCAAACACGGGTCTGTTCCAAATTATCGAGGGCTTAATGGGTTAGAGTCAAACCCAGCAGTAATGATCCAAGAGTGTTTGAGTGCTTCAAAATTCATTTGCATTTCAGCAGAGACACAGCGTCTTCCTTAAAATGGTGATTGTGTTGTCTCTCTCTGTCATAAAAACAATTAATGTGATAAATTCTAATTATTTACTGCTAATATCAAAGGGCTAAACTCCTTCTTGCAGGAAACTGCCCCACAGAGGCAGACCAAACAGCGCATTAAAGCACTCTTGATCCCAGGTAGTTTGCAAAAAGTGATGATCGTGGTGGTGGAGGTGAGGCATCCAGTTGCTGTATCATTTCACCCCGTTGTCCCCAGAGATGCAGTTCTTGTTTGAATAGGAATAAATGGAGCAAAGCTCTTTGTCACTGGGTAACGACTCCTGGCTTCCACACAAGTTCTGAGTTTACTGAGTTGGAGTTTATTGAGAATGAGGGCTGAGCGTTTATCTTCAAAGGTGGAGACATTTATCCTGTGACATCGTTTAGTTGCGAAGGCTTCATTGCTGTTACAGCGAGTGACGGATGGAGGTGCGATCATCCTGCCAGCCTGCTGCTGCTGGGGCGCAGCACGGTGGCTGGCTGCTGAAGACGCGTTGTGACTGACTGCTGCACCGCCACAATGCAGCTGAGCAGGGAGCAGGGACACAGCCTCGTGGAGCTGCATTTTTATGAATGAGCTGCTTCACGCGGTTCTTCGCTGCTTCTCACCTTGTGTGGTAATTTACTGCTGTGCCCACTAAATGAAAAGCGATCCTTCTGATCTGGTAGTGACTCGCTGCTGAACATGTGCTGGAGGCTCAGTCCCCAGAGGACAGTTATTAGGAGCCCAAGTGGGAACCCCTGGCTCTTCAGACAAGCTTTTAACTCTGCGAGTGCACAGCTCAGTCCCTGGCAGCCAAGCCGGTAGCTGTCACTTTTGCATTTACATCTGCACAATTGGCTCACACATTTGCTGAGGTGTAAGCAGCAACATAACAGAGAAGGCAGTAGCAGGTCAGGCCTGGAGCATTTTCCTGTCAGCCACTGAGGAATCTGCTGGCATGGGCTAGGATTTCAGATGAGCCCAGGGGAGTTAGGTGCCTCTTTCCAAGCGGTGCAATGCTGCTCTCTGCTTCGCAGCATTTGCCCTCTGCTTAACGGCCTCATTTAGCATTTCGCACACAGCTCCATCTCCGTCTCCGGTGTGAAAGTTACAACGTCACTGCCAAGCTTGTTGGATGCCAAAGCAGATCTAAGCCATGCCTGGAAGCGTGTGTATTTGAACTAGGAGCGAACAAAAGCTTAACTTGGGGTATGAGCTACTTTCAGATGAAGGACTTGGCATGCTGTTATTTGCCCCGGAGGATGCTATTCAAACACATCAGTTCTGCTGTCAAAAGGTTAGCCAGATTCTTGTTTGAGTGATACTGGAGGCTCTGCGCTAATTACTGGTGGGAAGATGCCAGATCCTTTAATTTAAGGAAGTAGGCTGGCATGCAATTGTCTCGTAGAAGATTTGAAACAATTTTGTTAGATTCCCTGCGTTCTGCTTGATATTCGGATAATTGTTCCTTTCGTCATTGCAAATCACACGAACACATGTCCAGGAGGTACATCCGTAGCAAAGTTACAGAACAGCAAACGGGGTACATCACGACAAGAGGAAAAGTCACTGTCCACACCAAGGGAGAAGGGAAAGAGGAAAAGCTTTCCCCAGCATTTGACTGATTCTTAGTCATACACGAATTAGTATTTTTACACTTCTGCCTTCAGCTCCCTTAGGTGAGCTCTCTGGTCTGGAAAGCAGTTCAGCAGTGCTGTCCCAAGAAACAAGCCCTCCAAATCATAAGCAGCTGTATTTGAGTGGGACTGGCTTGATGCTGGTAGAAGTTCGGGTGCCTGGGGCTCAGGTGATCCCAGTTGGCTTAGGGCATGCCTTCACCTGATGTTAAATTCAGAAGTCGTAATTGCCTCAGCTGCCTAAAAATTGCAGTTAAGGGGCTTGTCTTTGTAGCAGCAGTCTGAGTTGTTCCTGCCTGTGGCTGCTGGGAAGGAAGGGAGCGGAGAGAGTGCTACGAGGCTGCTGCAGCAGGAAGGTAGGAAATAATACAGGGAATTGAGCTGTCTCAGGTAACTAACTGAGGGAGCTGTGCTCACTGAGATGCCTGGTAGTTTTCTGAGCTTTCAGCCCTTACCCCAGTCCTAAGGCTGTCTCTTTTCAGCTGCTTTGTGCTTTTTCAGGAGAGCTCATTAGTGTGTTATGTGCAAGTTTGGCTGTGGAATGAGGTGTTTTTGAAATGGTAAGGCTGAGGTGGAGGGAAAAAGTGAGCTGCTAGGCTCTTGTACTGCACTGGCACTTAAAAGCAGGTGCTGCTTCTTCCAGGCTGTTTTTTTTTTTTTTTTTTTTTTTTTCATTTGGTTGGTCCTGTGGGTAGCTGGATGCTGCCCCATGCAGCTGGTCCCGCCTGGTGTTACCCCAGGACAAAGCACAAAACCCTGCGTGAGGCCCCCCCTCAGTCTTAATTCAGTGTCGTAGAGCTGATACCTGCACAAGCAAACAACCAAAGCCAGCCCAGCCTTCATGGGATGCAGTCTCAGGAGGGCAGGTCAAGGCAAAGAACTGCTTAGAGCACTGTCTTGGTGGACTGAGTGTCTGGGCAAGGCAAAAAATCGATGCTTTGGGGAGCCAACATGTCTGTGTTCCAGCAGCTTCGCTGTAGTAGTACCGCCGCTCGGAGCAGCCCAGGAGCGTGTCGTGTTCCTCGGGATGTGAGCAGCTCACAGACAGCTCTGTCCCCGCTCTCCCCCTGACAGTAGTGAGGTACACGCATGCTTCTCTGCAGAAGTACCGCTGAGTCCTCTACCGAACAGGAAGAACGTTTGCAGTGCATTTCATTGTTGTAATTTCAAGTGGTTTTGTGGGCTGTGAAACGAGGGTTGGCTGAGAAGGCATAATGTTGCTAGCTTCATTAAAGGCACAACGGCATAGTGACAGCTTTAACTTCTTTTTCTGTCTCCCCTTTTAGCAAGGCTGAAGATCAGAGGGCTTCTGTGATCTATGAAATTGTCCAGGGAACTCACAAAACTTCTTAGAGGAAAGTGCGTTTGCATAGAGGTTGTTTGTGGACTTCTGTCAAGTACAGAGACCCTGTTTTAGATTAGAGTTCTTTGCAGCTGAGAGTATCTTGCATCTTCTTACTGCTTAAGAAGGACCAAAAGAGAATTTCACAAGGTGAATAAGAAATCTGTTGTCTGACCTCGAAAATAAGGATGGCTTTTGTTTTTTATGAAGGTGCCTGGCATTGAAGAGCCGGCAGTTCGCTGCCTTCTAGGCTCAGAATCCCCCTGGGCCATTTCAGCTCCTGCGTGCAGAGCTCTGACGGGCTGTCAGCTCCTTATAACTGTTACCCTCCAAGAACAATATGGCCAAACAGAAACATTTGGAGTGTGATACCCAGGAGCACGTTTAAAAAAACATCCAAAGATCCAATTAAAGCGAAGGGAAGCCGGGGAAGCCCTGCTTGGGGTGGGCTGTGAGGGGTGCAGCGGGAATGAGACGCGCAGAGAACATGAAGCATGGAAAGCCTGAGCGTGCTGGCACCGCATGGGTGCAGCTTCCCCAAGTCCTACAGTGCACAGAGAGGAAAAGTTAGTACCAGAGATGGAAAGTAATAATACAAGGAAGGTTTAAGGGTAGCAAAGGACTAAGGGGAAAGAGCAAAGTGATGGTACTAGAAAATGAAACTCTGCTGAGGGTCCTCATGAAGTGCAGAGGCCCACGCTCAGCTGAGGTGTCAGGTTTTGGGAACGGGGGCTTGATTTTTGTCCCCTCCATTCATTAGACTTCCACCCTCAAAAAAATCTACCTGGTGTATGAAGCTGCTTCGAATTGTATTCTCAAGCTGATCTTTCTCAGTCTTTGCTTTCTTTATGAGGTCTTGGACATGTGCTGAATTCTCACCAACAGAATTTCCCATCCATACTTCCCATTTATCTTTCATTCTGAGTCCTTCTTGTGGTTTTAGTTGGATTGAGACGCTGTTTAGATACCTTAGGAGATTCCCGTGTTGTCCTTGTGGGCAAACTGTGCCAAGGGTTCTTACCAAGGCGTGGTTTGGATCAGAAGCATTGGCTGTTGGCTTGTTACTGAAATGTCTGTTTAGGGACAAGCAAAGCCTGGCTGAGGTGTCAGTGGAAGGAGCTCTGTTTTCATCTAAATGAAATAGGGAGCGGGTTGTGCTGACAGTCACCCAATTTGTCACCTTCTTCAGATGTGGGCTTAATGTTGTGCGTGTTGAAGATCCTTTGATAGCAGAGTTGAGCTGCCTCTGACTTCACACAGCTGCCATTTGATCGCTGCTTACCAGAGCTGCTCTCACACGTTAGTGAAACGTGTGACTGCTGCACCTCTGCTTCAGCTGCTCAGCTGGCTTCTTTGAAAGCCCTGGAGAAGGTGAGCTGCAAGATGCTGCTGCAGAGATCTCCTCCCAGCATGAGATGTCCTCCCAGCTCGCCACTGAGCTCAGCTCTGCTGGGAGCACAGGGCAGGAGTGTGCGGAGCTCCCTTCTCCTGGCTGGGGAGACCTGCTGCCTGGCCAAGGACAGCTCTCGGCTCCAGCTAGCAAAGCTCTGGGCAGGCTGCTTTCCTATCAAACCAGTAAGCGCTGAGGCTTCTGAGGAGCTGAGGGCAACTTTCCCGTTATCTTTTATGGAAAAATGCAAGTTTAGTTTGCGAACTCGGATCAAATAACTTCAAGTTTACCTCAAAACTTTTTCAGTTAAAATTGAGCACTAGAAGTGTTTAATTTTTCTGGTACAAGATGCTGAGTTTGTTTAAAAATAAAAAAGTAAAATAAAAATCTCCCCATATTATATACGTATACTTCAGGAATGCTTGTTCTTTTAGCTCAAACTTACACACGCAGGCTGGCAGAGCTCTTAAGCTGGATCAAGAAGCTGGTGTCCATAGCTGTACCGTTCGGTACGAGCATTGCCCATGACTGCCTGCTCAAGGGGGCACCTGGGTGGTGTTTCCAACTCTCCCAGTAGAGAAACCTCAGGATAGAAGCAGCAAGGTCCCTGCTTTGAGAAGAGCATCCAGATGCTAGGTTCTTTCCTTTAAGAATCTAAATACTGCATTGGGGAAACTTAAATGTTGGGGTTGGTCACACTGGAATGATTAGGTGGGTGTTGCAAATGAATTATGTCCGTAACTTTACGGGATGAGAACCTGAAACGTTTGATGCAGGTATTGTACGTGGATTAAAAATGACAAATGGAGTTCCTCTTGCTGCTTTGTGTTAAGAATGTAACTCCTGAAGTTATTTATTTCCACTTTATCAGTGGCCACTGCAGCCCCTGGGAATTGAGCCCTGCATTGGCAGCGTAGCAGCCAAAGCAGCAGTAGTAGGTAATAAATGTTTGCATGCCATCAAGTGTACAAACATTTGGTTGCTTACATGACACAGCTCTTCTTATCCGGTTATTTGTCTCAATTTTTCCATTACGTTTTCTCATTTTCTTTTCTAGCTTTGCTCACAGACAAGCCTCCAAAGCCATTGTTCCCCATGGAGAACCAGCCAACTGTTATAGATGTCCAGCTGGGTAAGTCCCCTTGTGGGAATAATAGATCCTAAACTTCCATTCTGGTAGCAGATGGGGAGAAATTGCAAGTGGTAAGAAAGGTTCAGTGGTGCTGTTATTACATGCAAATCAATCTGCAGCTTCTCATTTGTAACTGTAGAATTTTCCATCATGGCGATTTCAGGGAGTGAACTTGTGTAACATCAGGGGACAGCAGTACTAATTGGTTACGCTGGGTATTAAAGTGTATAAATATATAAAATACAAAGTTCTGCAGCTCTTTTTAACATGTGGTTGATAGAGCAACATGTCTGCATCGGTGCTGTATTGATCTGTAGATGTTCACCCTAAGACAAATAGTCTCATAAAAGAAATGCTGATTCTCTTAAAAGTTAATGGAAAACTGCATTTTCAGGTGGTTCTGAACGTGTACCAGAAAGGGCTTTTGACTAAAATGGCTGTATGCTTTCCTCGTTCCCACTGTATTTTCTTGTGTGATTGCATAGCTCTGAGTCTCAGCTGGCAGCACGTATTTTCTCTCGTGTTGAGAAACTCTGTTAGAAAGTTCTGCTAACTTTGGGGAGCTGTGAGGCATCGTGATGCTGGAAGAATTGCTTCGCTTTGAAGTTCCAGAGTGTTTTTTTTTTTTTTTTTCAGTGCCTTGAAAGTACATTTCTAATTTGAAGAAACATACGTGGAGTTACTTTTGAGGACTGTGTTGCCACTAGTTTAAATTACAAAGGATGCATTGCAAATGTGGGTTATTTACTCTGTGTTGAAGGGGTGCTATTTGCTTTCTTCTTCAGCTTGATTCTTCCACTCTTATTGCAAAGTTGGGTAGGGTTCAGTGGTGGAATAGTCTTTAAAGGCAAGCAGAGTCAGGATGAAACATGTAAGGTGGCTGGTGAGTGCAGTAAAGCCTTTTGTCTGTGTGACATCCTTGTTTTTAAGCTAGGAGCCTAACGGTGTCAGCAAAACACTTCAGGTGGCATTGAGTATTTAAAAATGGGGCTTGAATTCCTGAATGTGATTCCTGAATTGTGGCAATAAGGAGACTCATTTGTGACCCTAGCTAATTTTTCTCTCGTGTACCTGAACTGACTCAGGAGTCTGTCAGGACTTGCCCAGGGAAGGAAGGCAGCAGGGGAGCTGGGAAGCAGCCAGTGCCTGCTGAATCCTGCAGGCAGGTAAATGTGTGTGCTCACGTTCCCTTCCTCAGAAAATCCTGAGCAGAAATCAAGCCTAAAAGGCAAAAACACAAAATCAGTCTGAGGCCACGCTCAGAAGCCCCACAAAACTGGCAGCAGAACAGTCATCAAAGTTTGGATCAGCCCTAAAGGCTGAATTTGGTTTCCAGGTCCAGCTTGTTAAAAGTCAACTTTGTAATGATTTCCTCTGGGAGCAAACTGTCCCCGCATGCAGCTGTGTAATAAAGGCACTCAGAAGCCCATCTTTGCTTGCTGCATTTTTATTCTGTCTTCATTTCCTATTCCAAGTTCCTCCATTCCATCAGGACTCTGTTTTGTACTGAGCTTTTTCTTTCCTACGTGGAAACATTTTGTTCTGAGTGATTAAAAGGGGTTGATTTAAAATAAGCAAAATGAAAACAAGCAGAACCCCTCCTCTCCTTGGAGACGTGGCTCAGTAATAGGATTTTGGAATATCTCTGTAGGGAAATAGAAATCTTGCATCTTCGTGTGCTGGAATGTATTCCAGGAGTTGTCCTCCAGGATCAGGGAATTTGCATGCAGGGCTTCTCCTCTGGCGGGGGAATGGTTTTGGTCATCGCCACCAAGCCATATTCAGTGTGCTGTAAGAAATTAATGCCTATGAAAGAACCTGAGCTTCTTCCTGGAATACGCAGTGAAATTTGCTGTATATCTCTTAATTTAAAATGGCAAATAGATAGAGCTAGAAAAGTCCTGGGGAACACCTTCAGCTCTTGGCAGGTACCTGTGGATTGGGCCTTGGAAGCCACGCTGACCTCTGCGGTGTGCTGCAGACCCCGTAAGGACTGGGGCTTTGGAGGAGAATCACTTGATTGCAGGGAAGAAACACAGCATGAAGTTCTAAGTCAGGTCATCTCCTGGAATGCCTTTCTGAAATCTTGCTAAACTGTTAAGAGTTTTAACAAGTGGCATTCTTCTGAGTTGTACTAGACATGAAAGCAAAGCCCCTCTGAAAGGATCCGTGCTTCAGAGGGCACTCAGCCCGTGGAGCCAAATCATCCCATACGCCTGCTTTTTCAGTGGTCGTGCAAGCATGAATGCGCCGCTAAACTACAAAAGGAATGGAGTTTAATCCACCTACTTGTTCTGAGAGATTATTTTACATTCTGTTGGAACACTAATCTTTAAAGAGATGGCTGTCTTTGCTTTATGAGCAGAGGAGATTAATGGTTATTTAGGGGCTTTATCCTAAATGATTAGCACAATGCAGTGCAAAATCTTCCCAGAACTCTAGGCAGCGGCCTGTTTAGCAGCTTGCTTGACCTGATTGCAGACTTCAGAATTCACCTTTTGGCTTTCCTGTTTTGTAAGAAGGTTCAAATGAAAATAGGTATGCGCAGTTTGTATTGACAGGGGATAAAAGAGCTCCTTCAGGCATCAAACATGGCCCAGAGCCTGCCTCGTTCTTCTGAAGGAGCATGCTTGTACTTCTTGCTTGTTCCTTTTTCCTTTGGAATTTGGCAGAGATCAAAACCAACCCTGTCAACCCTGTAGTGGGTTTGCGTCAGGAGCAGAAGCCAGAATTTGCTTCATTCTTGTGTTCTGTGTTTGCTTGTGGTGGAGAAATAGAGGAAAAGAGGAGAGATGATGAGCACAAAAGAGCAGCCATGAGGACTAGAGAAAACAATTCCACAGTCTTGGAAGCTTTATGAGGTCAGATCATCACTTCATCTGTGGGCAGACCTAGAAAATAACAACAACTTGTTTATTTTTTGTTTATGTCTTCCTTTTCTTAAAAGGGGGGAAAAAAACACCCCCACTTTTTTGTTTTGATAGCTCTTGGTTTCGGAGGACAGCATAGTAATAGTAGTTTATTGTATGACAATACAGCAAGTTTAATCTTACATCTTGATTGGAACAAATGTACTTTATAGAAAGAATAAACATCATGTTTTTGCAGATACAAGCTTAATCTGATACTATCACTTTCTGAAAAATGATATTCCTGAGTTTCTTCATTAAATTAAAATCAGATTTGATTGTATGAGCCAAAATACACACAGGTCTTCTGCCCAGGAGACAGTGTGGCTTCAGCACGAGGCTCTGGAGATCGCATTAGAAGAGTTTTGTGCCATGCATCCTTACTTTTCTGTTTGCAGAACATGACAGTCTCCCACGTAAAGGTCTGCATGTGAACTTCCTAAAGCTTAGGACAGTGTGATTCAAAGAAGTTGTTCAAAGACATTTTTTTTGCTGTTGCTTTGACCACATAAAGCTAGCTGCCTATTTGGGTTGTTTGTACCAAATCGCTAAGGCTAGACCACTCCTGGTACGAGTTAGAGTAAAGATCAAAACCCCTGTCAGGAGTCTCCCGGCTGCGGTGCTGTAAGTTTTAAAGATCTCTCATCTACTTTTACACGCAGCTGTTCTGGCAGTGAGAGCATGCTGTGCTCTAAGTCTTAAGTGACTTGTTGGTGCATCGCTCTGATTTCTTAATTTATTTTTTTAATTCTTTTTCAGCTAACTTTATTCACTGCTAGTACTTTGTGAATGTGGAAGGAGAGAGATCCAATCCTTTGAATTCTGATTACGTGATTACAGAGTAGGTCTCTCCTCTGCATAATCGTGGTAATACAGAGAGGCTGGTGTCTGCTGTAAAAGCAGCACGGCAGGAACATGTGTTTGCAGAAGAAAAGAAGCACACTTGTGCTTTGCTGACTTTGGGCTGGACAGAGCCCTGTAAGAATCGTGCAGGAGCTGCACCTTGCTAGCTGACGTAAAGGAGCTCCCAGAGTCACCTAGCCTGCAACACTGCTGCTGTTTTACGCTTGTGTGGTGTTCTTCAGAGTATTAAAAAAGCTGAAAATACCACATCAAAGCAGATGCTAGGACTTCCTGTTCTGTTCTACAACATGCAATGCAGTGATGGCAGTGTGAAGGTAGTCTTTTCCTTATGAGCATTTATGGAGGGCTAGGTGAGACTGGAATTAATGTTCACGTCTACACTAAGTTGATCGCTTTGGTATCACTGACATCAAATGAGGTGCTGGTTTTATTTTCAGACATTTACTTTAGAAAAGTAGCAGGAGTTTTAGAAAACAAAACAACAAATATCTGTGTTAATTCATTTATTTAATCCCTGACACTTCCCTTATTTACCTCTCTGATTTCATGGTAGTTTGTGTCCAAAGATGCTGAGGAAAGAAAACGTGTAGTTTATGAGGATTCTCATTTTCTCCTAATGGCTGACCTGGTCAGAAAGATTTTGTTTCTAGAAGATTTAACAGTGCAATTCCATGAGGCTGACTATTAAGCAGATCAATAGAGCTACTGTAAAACAAGCATAAGAGAACATACAAAGCTCTGGTGTCTGCTGACAGGTATAGGAATAGAATAAAAATAGCACTTAGAAAATAGTGAAAGGTCCTTTTTGTCGAAGCGCTGGCTCCGTGCTCTTCTGTTGAGACTTGGAGCTCTTGTCACTTGTATGAAATGCTGCAGCAACCCAAATACGGATTTACAAGGAGATCTTGGCACTGGTGGAGCAAGACATGGGCACAGAAGTGTGCCCGACGTCCGGAGCCGGTGCCTGAGTCACCCCAGAGCTCGGTCAAACACGTCCTGAAGGCTCAAACCTGGATAGACCTGGGAGGGTTTTCCTGGGAAAGGAAAAGGCATTCACATGTTGTAGAGTGAGTTGGGTGTCTCTTTTAGGATTGAAAGGGTGGGAGGTAACGTCTTTTTTCACCCATTCTGTGAGAATGCCTGAGGTGTTTGATGTAGGTGTCTTCCCCTCTGTGTCTTCCAAAATTAAAAAGGTCTGATTAAGGTAACTTTTCAGATTTGATTTCACCAAATAGATCAAGCAATACAACATCATAAGCATGTGAAGGCAGAGCCTTATAAAGAACAGCCTTGACATGAGATACAGCGTACATGTAGGTAAACTCTAATAAGGAATTCAGGTAGCAGTCAGCAATGCTGATTATTTTTTTTCTGTTGAATCCAGCTTTTTTGCTATACAAGTTATTTTCCAGCTAGACTAGCCTGTAAATGTTTCTCCTGTAATACAGTCTGGAACTCCTACTAAAAGTAGTAATGCTATACGTGGAGGAATGGGTGCTTAAATCACAGGCAGAGCTCTCCCCAGAGCCTCAGTTGCCCTTGCCCTGTTCAGTGCCCGTGTGTGGGGTGGGCGAGGCTTGCCCCCGTCCCGTCCTCCTGCCCCGTGCTGTCTGGGTGGCACAGCCCAGCACCCCATACCAGGGACCTGGGGCTGTGCACACTGCGTGGCCAAGGAGAGCTGGGGCTGAGAGCAGAGAAGGTGTGTGCCTGCTGTCCCTGCATGCCAAGCCCAGCAAAAATGGGTCCCCTCTGTCCCCAGTTCTCCCACAACATCCTCATCTCCCAGCCATGTCCTCGTGCACTCTTGGTGTCTGGAGAAGCAAGCCAGGCCCCTCACTGTTGTGTCCTTCATACCTTCCAGCCGGCTGCAGCTCTCTGCTGTGCCCACCTTTTCCCAGAAGTAAGCTGGGACTTCCCCTTCCTTTCCCCCAGGAGCACAAACCCCAGGCACTTCTCTTCTCCCTTAAGCAGCTACAGCTGTGCTGTATAAATGGTCCGGACTCCTCGCTGGAGCCTCACTCCCTCTCAGCAGTGCAAACTGTAACACCAAAGGCTTGGTGTCCCTGCGCAGATGTACATGAAGGAGCCCTTTGCTCTAGGGAATGAAGAGAAACCTGAGCTATGCTCTTCAGGAGCCGCCTGCCCCTGCAGCACAGGGATACAGCTCCGCAGCTATTTCAGCCCTACGTGCCTGTTGGGAAGGGGTGCAGGATTTGCATCTATTACAACCATTTTGTACTAATCTGCAGGGAATATTAGAGACAAATTGTCTGACATTTAGGTTTAGAAGTAGTTTCCTAAATACCCTCAGTGTATTACCGCTAATGCTTTGATGCTAATTTGGTGCGTTGTTAATATCCCTGCTTTTCCCGGGGATAATGGAGAAATGCTGTACTTCAGAGACTCGAGGCTGGCTTCTGCTGTTCAGCTGGCATAAATCCTCAGTTGTTGTACTTTTGTGTGGTTAATTCAGATACATATGTGAAGCGGAGAGCAGTTTGATACTTGCACAGATTCTTCTTTGGCTGTAATTGGCTTGGAAAGGTAAAGTCCAATTCTGGGAAAGGTAAAACTGAATTCTGGCTCCCAATCCATGTTTTTCACATCCATTTGGATCCGTTGGATTGGCATGAACGTGTCAGAAGGCAACGTTTGGCACTTCCAGTATTTTCTTGTATTTCTATGAACTATTTATTGCTTATGATGATTTCAGTGGTTGTTTCATCAACATTATGTATATTTGAAGGACAAAATAACACTGTATGGGAAAAAAAAACTGAACTGATGTTAGACTACCTTGTGGTTACATTTGTAGTAGCACTGCTTTAGATAAATATTGTGTTTCTTTTAATAAAAAAGGTAGTAAAGAAGAAACACCCTGGTAAGTACTGGTTTACACATCTTCAGTGGCATTCATACAGTGGCAGTAACTATTATGGCAGAAAAATGACTCAAGTCTTCTTGGACCAGTAAAACTGTCCCTGAAAACGGTGATGATTTTGTGGGGGTGTTCAGGATGTTCATCTTCAGCACTTCTCTGGGACTCAGCTGTCACTAACAAATGTGAGCGTCGCTTTAACCACCACAGGCATGCAGCTGTGCTGGGCTTGGCTTACGGATCTCCTGTCTGGCATTTGGGGTTGCTGCCTTTGGCTTGTGCCAGAGAGACAGGCATGAGTTTATTTCTGCAAAAATGAAATCCACCTTGGGGGACAAGGTGAGAAAAGACGGTCGTACTGGAAAAGGGGGAAAAGGGGGTGGGGGGGGGGGGGGGGGGGGAATATGGCTGTTGATGAGAGCAACGTTTTCTTACTCTGCTGGAGTTTTGCTGACCTTGGTTTGGACTCTGTGCTCTTTTGAAGTGAGGACAGTACTCTTCTGTCTCCCAGGAGCGTTATGACAATGAAATCGAGTGGTATCAGAGAAGCGTTCTGATACGAGCACGGAGTACAGATAGGGAAGAGTCACAGAATATCCCAAGTTGGAAGGGGCCCATGAGGATCAGAGAGCCCAGCTCCAGGCTCCACACAGCACCACCCCAAAACCAGGCCCTATCTCTGAGCATTGTCCAAACGTCCCTGAACTCAGGTAGGCTGGGTATCGTCACCACTGCCCTGGGGAAGTGGCCTGGCTTCGGCCAGGACTTTCCCTGGGGCCCTTACCTTCAGGATTTTGAGCCTGGCTGCAATCCCAGAGACAACCGACTGCGCAGTCCTCAGCCATACGCCGTTGTGCATTGAATGTCAGGCAACATTAGCGTTCCCAAAGAGAACCACGGGGCAAAGTTTGCGCTGTCTTCTGGGCTTGTTAGAAACACTGTCACTGGAAGGGATTCATGTTCTGCCATTTTACATTGTGTCCACAACATTTGTCATGTGAATGAGTTATTAGGCTGTGAATGCCTCATATATTCTGTAAATTACAGGGTAGAAACATTCAGCAGTACTATTTTGACCTTTTCAGCATTCTGTGATTTGCTGGGCATGCCATTTCCCATCTCTTGTTTATGGCTTCACTAAAACATAGGGACGGAGCCGAGTGGGCAAACAGTCAAAACATCCAGGGCTGCCAAAGGTCAGGGTCGTGCATCACAATGCCGCTGTTCAGCGGGCACCGACCATTAAAATCTGGAGTAACCATTCTCATGATTTCTTTCTTCAGCGAAGAATAATGGAAAATTGTACTTGGTAATCTGTTCCAAAGGCAACAGCGCAGAAAATGAAGAGTGATGGCAGAATTTTTATTTCACAAGATTTCAGAATTTTAGTGTCGTCATCTTGGAGGCCACGGAAATCTAAGCTGTTGTAGTCCTTCAAAACCAAGGAGGAGAGATTCCACCTACCAAATCTTTGCTGCATTTAATCCACTTGATAACTTCTCTTAACTTCATCCTGATACACTTGCATTTGTTTCTATTGTACAGAAACAAATAGCTCATTTTAGGAAATTGAACTTTGACTGTTAAAACCAGGCTGATTTACTGCTCTTATGGGAGACGTTGCCGTCCAATGAAGTCAAAACGAAAAAGGTTTGAAGCAAAATTTCTCTAGAAATAGAGAGATACTTTTACAAACTGCTGAAGACATATGGTACGTGACTTCTCCATGCCCATAATCAGATGGAAAGTAAAACTGTATGAAGTAGTAATCTGTGGAAAAGTGCTTGAGGCCCGCTGTTTTCTACTGCGCGTTTTTAGTTTAGCAAACCAGTTCTGCAGTAAATGACTGTACCTTTCTCATGCTGAGTGTGTTTTTGTCATCTGCTTATTCTCTGGGAGGCTTATTAATTTTACCATGCTTGGCCCTAGTCCCATGAACAAATTAATATGATTAGTCATGAAAACATCCCGTGAGGTTTCTCTGCTTACTCAGGTGTGGAGTTACCCCGGCTCAGAGGAGCGTACAATTAAGTGCATAACTCTTGGAGCAACGCTTTATGTTTCTCAAATACAGATCTTTCTGATAGACTTGTATGCTGTATTAATTAAAAGGCATAAGTAAAATTAATTTTATATCTAGCAGAGTCTTAAATCTAAATGATCTGTGTACAGCACTGCTAGACGCTCAGTCCTGAAGCTGCATGCTTTGCTGCTCAGATGTTACATAATCCGTTGCAAACTCAGAGCGTTTTCCACATTTCCCTGATCAAACTGGGTGGTTTGAGGTCAGAATATTAATACTTGGTCTGCAGGTTTTTTTTTCTTTTTCTAAAAAGCATTAAGTGTGCTGTTCTACCACGAGTGAGCGGAGTAAATAATTAATAGCAAATAATGTATTTCATGAATTTTGCTCCTTTATGTGAAGGGAAAGATTGTCCATGTGGATCTTCCCTCCGAAGCCATTCAGATAAGTTCTGGAAATGCTTTTGGACTTGATGAACTCTTAAATAGTTTTTGCTAAGTCCTCAGCATGGGGGATTTGCAAAGTAAAACCGCTTTGATTGGGCAGGCTGAAATGAAGCTGTTTTCCTGATTACATTACTGTTAACTTTTCAAAAATAGTTTCCTGTTCTGCAGGGATGGATTTAAAATCAAATTTATAGAAAATATTCTGCAGTCTATCGTTCAAATCATTGATACTAATAAACGATCCAGGCAGAAAAGTGCTCTGCTGGAGCATTTGAGCCTTTGCCCTGGTAAAGTGAATGCATGAAGAAGAGTAAGCAGAGGGTTTCATTGTAAGCATGGTGGATATTTGTGGTTAACTTTATCTGAATTCATCTGCCTTTCATGCTTCACTCAGTTTGAAAACTAAGTTCTGGAGGCTGCCCTGTTTGCATTAGGAAATCAGCTTTACTGAAGATCACTGCCGAGGCACTTCTGTTTAGGATTGCAATTTGGCTTTCGTAAATATCATCTGGCAGAACAAGCGCTGTGTAGATACCAAATAGTTGTTTGCCCCATGGGCTCCTGCTTCTGAGAGGGGGTCTGTTACATTTTTGGCAGCCATTCAGATGCCACAGGCAAGTATGCTGCTGTTTCAGAACTTCAGACCCCAGCCTATCGTGACCCAGCACATCCTTTTAACATCCTCTTACAGCCTGACCTGTCTCTTCTGAAACACTTAACTCAAAAGACTTTGAAACTTGTGGTTTCGAACACTAAAATTGTCAGCAAGCATTTGGGGATTACAAGCCATGCTTTTGCCTGTAAAAAAAAAAATAAGTAGGAAATCCACAGACAAATTACAGTGTGTAGCATATAATAACAGGCACGGTAGTCTTGGATTATTTTAGAACAGCTTTTTTAAAAGAGAGACCAAACAGTTCCCTGGGAATTTGCAAGCATCTTTTCTGTGCCGGTTTTCTTCCGGGTCCTTTGTTCATGCCTGTCTTCTATAATACTGTGTGCCAACTCAGGTGTTTTCCAGTGTGTTTGCAAACCCTATCTTGCAATGTATTTGGAGACATTCAGGTTCTATCTTTACTGTGTGATGTTTCCTGTCCTCTGTAAGCAACTTGTAAGTACAGGTAGGTAACGTTCTTGATTCCTGTAACGTCTCTTCTGTGGCTGTTTGCCTTACGGTGTCAAGCACTAAAATCCCCTTCAGTTTCTGCTCATCTAGTATTAAAGCCAACATTAAAATTACAAAAATCTCACGACTGAGGAAGCTTTGGGGAATTTCTCTGGCAATTAGTAGCTTTAAATGGAGATACTGTGCTCCAACTTCAACATCTCAAAAGTGCATTCATTTAAATATGTAGGGAGCCCAGTTACTAGTAGGGTGGCACATGATGATTTCTGGCACAAGGATTCAGGTGATGGATGGGAGGAGCCGAGGTTCTGAATTATGACTGGGGGTGCTAAAACAGCAGATGCCCAGGCTCAGACTAGCTCACGGTGCTCTGTTATGAGACAAGCCAAAGGTGCTTAGCCACTTAGGTCTAGACAAGGTGTTTTTGATTGCAGGAACAAGCAACCACTGTGGCATGTCTTTAAAATAAATTATTTTAAAAAGTCAATAATAAATTCCAAAATGAAGACTTTTAGACTAACATATTTGGGGGTAGAAGCAGGTCTGGAAGAGGGGATGACATCTTGTCATGAAATATTCAAGAATATTTTCATTTTGACTCAGAGTGCGAAACATTGTCAAAAGTGTAATTTAAGCTCAGACTTTGTTTAACCCAATTATCTGTGGCCAATGTCATCAGACTGGTGCAAGCTTTAAGCAGACCTAGGACTCAAGTACTTGGTTATAAATGAGAGTGATCTCTCCTGTACGAGACTAAGCCTAGTCTCAGTAACAAATGGAGTGTTCCTGCTCTGACACTAAGCTTCAGTCTCTGAAGCTCTTTGTGTTCACACTTCTGGTGGCATGACTAAGGTATATTTGGTCTAGATCTTTGGGAATTCTGGAAATGTTTTTTTCTTTCTATAATGGAAGCCAGAGAAAGCTTTTTAAATAGTTTTTTTTTTAAAACCAGACAATAATAAATGATTATGAGATCAAAACAGAACAGCTGGCATGAGTAAAAACTTGTATTTCCTTGCTATAACCCTGATTGAAATCACCAGTTTTCAAAGCTGATGCTGACTCTGTTAAATCTAATTTAGTTCCTGCAGAAACGTAACTGGGAAGCAAACGAACATGATCTCTCAGCAGAATGCCACATCTGCAGTGCCAGGCACATGCGTCCCCACAAACACCTGTTTTAATAAGCAGACAGTTTGCTAATGCTCAGTTATGCCCACAAATAGCATCTGTTTCTGGCCAGTTGTCTACCTGAATAAAGCAGCCTTCTTAATCAGTTAATCAGTGAAAGCCTCTGTTGCATAACTGGTCTGACTCATTTTTATCTGGAGATGGGAATTACCCACTCCGCTCCCTACCCTTACTATCCTTCTTGATGGGATTGGTAGAAAACAGTCTGCTGGAACACAGATCCCCCCTCCTTTCCAGGCATGTAGAGCAGTCAGAGCTTTGGGATATGTGAGTAGTAAAAGTAAATGCAGCTTTAGAGCTGGGTGTTATTAAAATACAACTTAGGCTGAATGATAAGGAATGATGGATCAGTGCAGCTCCGAGGGCATTCCCGCAGTGAGTATCACTTGAACATTGGCTCAATATTAGCAACCCAGAAAGGTGCCCAAACTTTTTTAGGGGGTTTGAGCACTGGTGAGGTGCTTTAGAGGAGTTTCCTTAACAGCAACACCTTCCTTACACCTGGCAGTCAAAACCGCCTGTCAGCTAAAAGGAGCCCAGGCAGCTGATCCATGCACACCTTGCATCACACAGTGCCAGCGCCCTAAAGCGGGCCCCCCACTGTCTGTCTGTGGGGCTTGATAGGAGCCTGGAGTAGAGGCAACAGGAAGGACTTAGTGCACTCAGTTCTTCCCTAGAAAAGTCTTGTATCTTTAGTCTGAAACTTCAGATCCAGTAAGAAACTTTGTCCGTGGCTGTGCATACAGCCTTCCAGCGCTAGTAAAGGGGCAAATAAAACTACTATATTATGGAGCCTCTGAGTAATGTCCTGCCTTGGAAGAAAACAGCCTAGTGGGAGTTGTAGTGGTGAGGAGGGGGTCCTTTTTGGTTTTCTTTCTATGCTCCCTTACTAGTTAGTAGGGCTGCACTTGAACTGGATTCAATTATTAAAGTATTTTATTGCTTTTCTTGCTAAGCATTCCTGTTAGGGTTACAGCCATTGTATTTAGACATAAGAAACTTTTGACCTCTGCCTACGCTTGTAATAATAAGTAATGTATTGCTTATTTATTACAAGTACTATTAAATTGATTATACAAATAAGTGGGTGGAAGTGAGAACAGCAAGTCAAAGCAGTAAGACAGTGAGATGCAGGCATTTTTAATTTTTTGGGAGTGGTAAAGCAGCTGGCCCTCTACTGACTGCAGTACCATGAAATGGCACAATATAGCCAGGGAGAAGCACATCCCTAACCTGCAGAAAGTGAAACTGTCACTTAAACCTTGCAGCAGAACTTTAAGTCAACCTGTGCTGCCTCTCACTAAGTTCCAAATCCCAAATCTTTCGTCTTCCCTGTTAGTTCTGTCCAGCAAATGGTGTGTAGTGTGAGGTCAGTGGAAGCCAGCCCGAACTGCTTGGGATTTGATTTATGGTCTACAGCAATTGACCTGCACAAATCACTGGGAAAGCAACGTGGTTCTGTGGCCTCTGGTTGAAAAATAGGATATTCACTACTTATTCATTCTTGCGTTACATCTTCAAAAATAAATATTCATGCAGTTCAAACTCTGCGTAGTGGGTGAGGAAGCAACCCTTAAGTCTCATCTGAGCAAGCAGCAGTCAGTGTTTGCTTTGAGTCCATAATGCACCCTGACAAGGGAGGTCACTGGCAGGCAAAATAAAATTAATATTGAATAAAAACTGAAACTCTGGGACAAATTTGCAATGTTCTATTTTTATTTTGGAGACATCTGAGCTCACTGGGATTTTCTGAATGCCTCTCGCCAAAGCTGCATACTAAGTACCCGGAAAGAAAGTGCCACAGCACAGAAGGGATCTGGCTACTCCTTGTGTGCAGAGCGGAGATTTTTTCATTTCATCCATCATTCACAGCCTGCTGCAGTGCTTCCAGAACTTACCGAACGTATCTAACGTAGGGTGGAACAAGACTGGTTGCAACATGCTCTGCTGTCACTCTGCCTCCGAACTGAATGCTGTCAGTCTGTTTGTAATTGCTGTTTTTAGTAGCATCATTAATCCTACAGAATGTTGTGTGGCTCTTTACAGTGCTCCTTAGGATTTGCAGAGTTTTCAGAAGTCGTGAACTGGAGCTCTATGAATCACAAGACTGACTTAACAATCAGACTCGAGAGTTTTGCTTTTTTGTTTCTTGCAACTGTAGGTCTCAGCCACTTTTAAACTTCCTCCCATAAGTACATCATTAGAACTGCACTTCAAAAATAAAACCCTGCTTCTCCATATCCCACGCTATATTGTGTAGTGTCTGCACTAACGGATTAATGGATCTTTGGCTTTCCAGATCATCCACTTCTCACCATCTGCACAACAGAAGATGTACAGAGTAGCAGTAGAAAAATGGAGCTGGGAGTTGCTGGCTTAGTACAGGCTGACCAGCCCCGGGGGCTAGGGTGGATGAGCTGATCTCTGTGTACCCTTCCTGACTCAATATCCATTGTGCTATAATGTGAGAAGCTAGAGGTTTTAAAAAGAGCAAGACTCCTGGTAAAATCCAGAGAGATGAATTTGGCAGTGTACATCATCTTTTCTTTCTATATTTCCATTAATTGCAGCTAATGTAAATTCCATAATCAAATTATTAAAATGGCTTTCATTTGTCTGCTTCTTAACTGATCTTTGCTGTTAGCGTGCGTGCATGGAGAGAGATAATTGCCTGTAGCCCTCTGAATTACCGAAGCTTTTGTGATTTCTATCAGTAGGCAGGTCCTCAAATGTTTATGGTACTTAAGGAACATGGTGAAATCGTGAAACATGTAGGTATGGCTGGAAATTTCTGACCTTTGAGTCAGCTGAATTTGGGTGACTTGACATTTGTTTTGTTAGTGAGCCAGACTGGAGGTAGCACCGAGTTGAGCTGCTGGCATCGTAGGGCTTGGCTCTGGGACTTGGCTTTGGGCTTCAAACCTTTCTGAGTCAGACATGTGGGGTTTCCAAAGCAGCTGTTACATCCATGAGAGGCACGTAGAGCAAACAGAAGAAAACTGCTGTTCAGTGGCCTAAAGGAGAAAGGTGGGCTTGTGGTCGAGCAGGGTGAGCTGGCATGTGGTTGGGTTCATTGGTTTAGATGTTCGTATTTGTTGTTTGAGCCTGATGAACGCTGTTGGCATTGTGAAGCTTTTCACTGCAACAGACTGAAGGCCTGCTACCCCTTTACCTTACCGTCCCCGTGATACTCAGGCTGTTCAACTCAGCCTGCATCTGGCCTGATTTTCAGAGCTCCTGCTTCACAAAGTGTTTCTCTGTCACGCTGCAAGAGGGCAGGGGAGGGGCAGCTCCTAGAGGCAGAAGGAGCTCACCCAAGCAAGCTTCTCTTTCGGTCGTCTTTGGACATGGCCTTTTTCCTGCTTTCCTTGCCACTTTCTGAGAAGGCACCAAGTTGTAGGCACTGCTCGGCCCCGACCAAGTGCCTAACTCACTGCAGTCACCAGGTGCACACCGGTCGCCTTTTGTCTTCTGTAGATCAAGTTGGTGCTACAGACAACGAGGTAATTATCTTCTCATCCCAGGACTTCCAAAGAGTCACTTCAAGGCCATGCTCGGGAGCGATCTGGCAGCCATGGCAGGTGCTTACAACTGAGTTAACTCTACCAGTTTTTGTAGTCAGCTCTGTCAGCAGGTGCCCAGCATTTGGATCATCTAAATTACTGACAGAGGATGAATAGCAGTTCAATTGGTGGTTAAGTTTAGGAGAGAATCCAGAAATTGAGATTTCTTGGGGTGGGAGGGGAAAAACGAGGACTACAATCTTTCTGCTTTAGCACAAATCTCTGTCCTTCACCTCTTCTTGGGGAAGAGAGTGATTGGCAACTCTAAAAGGATAACTTTGTGGCACCTGCGTCTCTTTGGAGCGATCCTTCTTTGAGTCCGACTAACGCCTTGTGCTACATCAAGGTGGGTTTTCAAAGTCATCACTCCTTGCAGATATTGCACTCTCCTGTGAGGACAGCGTCTGTAAAAACACAAAGCTGCAGGTGCCCTTTGCAGCACGCGCAGCGAGGAGGTTAGTTAGTTCAGGAGGAATTATATGGCAACTTCATTTCTGTGCTCACGGTTCCCGTGCCTTGTGAGATGGAAGTCAAACGTAAAGAACCATTTTCCAAAAAAGAAAGCAAACAATGATTTAGCAAATCCATACCCCGCAATTCAGCATTCAGGCTGTGGACAATGGCAGCATTATGTCACTGTCTTACCAGTGAATGTTGCCTCTAAATTTGTACGTTCTGAGGATGGGAAGTGAAGCAGCTTTTTCTGATAAAAGAAAGGCTGGTTGTCTTTGATATCATAGATAAATGCTTGGATAGTTACTTTTTAATTGCTTTATTGCCAGAAGTTTTCAATGAAGCCATAAAAGAGGAAAAAAATGATCAGCCTAATTGCCTCAAGATGGATATGTAATGCATAAATCTCTTGTTTAATGGGTCTAGTAATAGACCACCTGTTTCAGTTGCCTTTTCCCATTCAGAATATGAATGAATGCTTCTCTCAGATGTTCACAAAGAGAAAAGACAATTGCACCATCAAAAACTCCGTGATTTTTCTTTTACTTTTTTCTTTGAGGTTTATTAGTTCTTGTTCTGCGTATCAGCCGATCTCAGTACATTTAATTTCAGGAAAGCAAAACCGTTTGGGATGATGCATGAAGTGCCATGTATTTCTGTTGTCCCGTGGTGTTTTAAAGTGAGATGAGAGGAGCTACCACAAAAAAGACATATGAACATTAATAAACGTTGACCGGGTCCCAGAGTATGATGTGGTCCCTGGTCTGGATTTTTTTTTTTAATCTCTGTGGCTCACCGCGCCTTCTGGTATCACCACTTTTCCTTGTGAAAACAGATTCAGGGGCCTCTTGACAAAGCTCAGCCCCACAGCGGTAGACATTTGAGACTCAAGGGCTGCTTGTATCTGGAGACTTCACAAGCCCCAGCTCAAGGTGAGTGAATCGAGCAGTCTAGCAGGCATTAAAATAGCAGCAAACAAGGAGGGTGGAAAGGGAACAAATGAGCACTTATTTAGCAAAAATCAAGAAGTCAAGAAGAAAATCAATCAAACCACCAAAGGATGTAAGCGCTTTTTTTAAGTGTCTTTACACACCCATGCGAGGAACCTGGCAACAAGAAAGGGAACGCTGATTTACGGACATGAAGTCAGCCTAGTCAATAGAGCAGAGGTCTGGTGGGAACGATCTGCACGATGGGAATGTTAAAATCTATGTTTATCACCTGTTTAAGAGCGGGTGAGGGGAAGAGGAGCAGCCTGTCAGAAGTGGTGTTTGTTGCTTCTGAGAACCTGGAAGCAGTTTCTGAAGACTGGCTCTGTACGGAGCGGTGCCAGTGCTGCTAAAGGACGGGATGGGGAAGGTGTCCCCACAGACCCTGGTTTTGCAGTGGGGAGCAGGAGGACCCATTGCAAAGCCTTCCACTGTGAGTTGTGGGCTGGGGGAGCTGTTCCACTGTGAATTTCATTCTTGTCACAGCAAGCTGGAAATCATGCTTCGTCAGCAATAAAACACCCCCCAAGTACTACATCCTTATCAGGGGATTTGTGTTAGCTTCATCCTGACAGGCAAAGAGGGGTAGGCCAGAGAAGTTGGTCAGTTGAGTTTAAGTAGACAGAGAAGGCCTGTGATTTGGTAATCTTGTTTCCATGTGTGTATAAAGCCCAGGCTGGTGAAAAAGCCTCGTAAGCATGAGAAATACGGTATGATACTGGCTTTATTTGTCACCGATGCTGTCGTGACATTATGGTACAATATGTCGTGGTCTCTGCCGCCGTACCCAGCCCTTCCCTCCCTGCTCTGCCTCCATGCCTGTTTCCTTCTCTGGGACCAGGGTGAATTCTCCAAACCTCTTCTGTCAGTGCAGAGGAGAAAACTCTGCCCTGTGCTCCCCGCTTTCTTCCCTGTGCTCCTTCCTCAGTTCTGGCTCTCTGCACTTCGAGGAAGCTGCATGTCTGGTGAGCAATGAGGGGAGACCCATAAGCAAGGCTAAAGAACAGGGAGGAGTAAAAAGCCTAGGAAACCTGTCTTCAGGCTTCAACACCGTGCCAAACAGCTTAGACTGTGAATTGCACAGAGAGGGAATTGAAATTTGTTGATGGAGGGCTCTTGTATCTATTAAGCTGAAGTGTATAACAAGATCTGATTACGGCATGTTGATGCCAGATGAGTGTACGCTAGACTTAGAGCCCATGCTTTTACCAGGGAAGGTAATACAAAAGCCCAGCAGTTCGTCATCCTGTGGCTCTCCATCAGTGTTGATTCTAAAATCAAGAATTGGGCTTTGCCCTGTTTGAGAGCTGCTGCAGGCAGATCTCAGCCCATGGCTGGTGATGAGGAACTCAGATGGGAGATCACGGGGCCCTTCTGCCGCTGCTTCCTGCACAGAAGTGGTAAGCTCTTGAGCCTGTAGTAAGTGACCTGATCTTCAGGATCCTCATCTTGGAGCATCCATGGCCCTTTTAAAGTCAACAGGATCTGCAAGAGGTCAGCCCCTTTGGCTGTTGGGACTCATACATGCAGTGAAATTCCTGCTCTGAAATTGTTACTTGTGCTGGAATGCCCCATCATTTACAAGTACACCATGCTTACGTGAAGAGTACGTGAGAGAAAATAACTTTATTCAGTCTAAAAGTTCCTGTTTTTCTTAGCTGGTCAAACCAAAGTATGTTGGAGATGCAGGCCCCAGAGGCCGAGTAATTGTCTTACTCTGAACAAACCAGGGCCCATTTACCACGGGCTTCACCCCTAAAACACTCCTAGACTTCCAGTTCTGTTCGCTGCAAGCTCACTTCTAGTAGATGGAAATCTGAGATGCACCTGTGGAAAAGGTGTTAGCTAATGAGTATTTTTTTATTGAACAGTTATACCACCACTCCTTGGCATATAGCTCTGCTAACATAAAGGTGTCTTCTACTCCAAGGTACTTTCTTGTTCTTAGCATTGACTGTCTGTGCCTGTATGTGAAGATTCTGAGGTAATGTATGGTTTTAATAACCCCTTTTGATGGTCTGAGTTTACAGAAAACAAATATCAGATTATGCCTGCTTTTTATGTGCCAACTCTATTTCTGTTTTTATTTCTCTATAAATAAAGAGCCAAGCTCTACTTACATATGTCTAAATGCTTGCAAAGAGGGATTTGATTCCAGAAGTTGTTGTTGTAATGCAGTTAGGTCTGATTTTCTGCTAGCAAATTCCATTTTGAATCATTTTAATGTAGGAAAGGAAAATAGATCGTGAAAGTTAGCTGCTTCTAGTGTTCGGAATAACCAGCTTTTCTTTCCCTTAGTTCTCTATTTTATGAAGGAAGGAGTCTAAAAATTTGTTGGAGCTCTTTTCAAAGAAAGAGAGGTGCACGGTGTGTTCTGCCTCTTACAAGAAAGAAGTAATATATAAATCCTGTGGTTTGCCTAGGAGCGTATAAAGCCTTATCCTGTTTAGTAAATCTGGTCTGTGTTACCTGAAAGATGAGTTCATAAATAGCTGTACCAGGACTGGATGTGTTCACCGCATCTGAAGGCTTTACTGTAGTTTATGACTTCAGGTACCCTGATAAAATCAAAGCATGCTCAGAGATTTTTACCTGCCTTTTTTTTTTTTTTTTCTCTCATTTAGTTCCTTAACTTTTGGTTGTCTCGTTTTAGGTTATAGCTTTTTTTAACGTATGGTAACAACTCTTTTCCATGCCTCTGGAGGAGCTATGCTTTTCACTCATTTTTCAGAACTAAAGAGCCGAAGTCTTCAAAGGTATGGCAAGCTCGCTGGGAAATCATTCAATCTGGACCTGGTATTTTATCCAAGGCTATTAGTGATTCAATTTAATCGGCTTCTACCAATTCCCAACATTCTCATCCCTTGGATAAAGTGATGCAAACTTCAGCAAAGCCATTGCCTTATTCAAACAACTTGTCCCTTTGCCTGCAATGTGCCGTCACTGGGTGTTCAGACAAAAGGGATAATTCATTATGAGCAAGTTGTCATTTATAGGATTATTAAATTAGAACAATTATGCTGTTATATAGACCCAGAACATCCTACATCCGTTGCTGTCATGGCCATGTATTGTATGATTTAATGGAGTTCTCCCAGCCCAAGAAAGGAAGAATCAGTGGTGAGGAATTACAGCCTAATAATTATGTACAATCAAATGTTTAACAGTCTTCAGGAAGGATTTCATCTGAACGTAACCTGCAGCTCCAACCATAAAGACAAAGGCTAGTCAGCCACATGTGTGTTCTTCAGGGACCTTCATACCTATGGCTCTGCTTACTTCTTTTAGGGCCTCTCTCTTTTTATCTATATTAATTATCGACATTTCCCTGGGCAATACATAGGCTTTGATGTGCATGAAGAATTGCTAATGCTAAGTGTTAAAAAATCTAAATGTCTCAAAATCATAATGTTTTAAAAATTACGAAAATGATGGATGGGGGGATTTTCCACAGACTTTAAGATTTTTTTTTGCACAAGGTCTCTTTGGTATAATTCACCTATTCTAAGATGAATGGCCTGTGAAAGGTAGTGAAACGAGGTTGTTCTAAGAGCAGGGGAGAAAGAAGGACAGAGGTATCAGGAGATAGAATATGAACGGGACCGGGAGCTGGAGGGTAGGAAGGAAAAAGCCATTTGGGGGAAAAAAGGCAGAATGACAGGAAGAGAGAAGTAGTCATCTGTCAGTAAGAAGAAAAGCAAAATGAAAAGGTCTTGGTGGAGAGGAGAGATGTTGGAGGTTTTTTTGTTGTTTGGCTTTTTTTAATAGAGTTAAGAAACATCTTTACATAGCATCCAGTCTCAAGAGAGCTGTCCTAAAAAAGAGGAGATAGACAAACAGGATACTTCACTTCTCCTGGCAGTTTACTCAGATGTATATATTTCATTAAGGTCTGAATAATTTTCCACAACTACATTTGAACGCTGGCATCCATGCTTGACACTCCCCAAAACCTGGCAGGATTGCTTTGGAACTCACAGCAGACCCTGGCTCTTTTTGTATTAGTATCTATTGGCAAATACGTGTGGCTGTTTAAATTAGAGCATCGTGGGTGTGTGCAGAGGGATGGGCCCACACGTGTGCATCTTGAGGAACGCACAAAGCTGTGCCACAAACAGGGCAGCGAGAGTTTGCGTGGCTGTTCTGCACCTCTCTCTGTAACGAGTGTGGATTCTCTCTCCGGTTCTTTGCCTTGAACCATACAGCATTATAGTTATCGTTGATTATTGCCTGTGAAGTTGAGCATATGGTCCTGAAAGGGTTCTAAATGATTTTGTTTTCTATTTTATTGTTACCCATCTGATGCATACAACCAGGCAGCATAAGGCACTTAATTCTTTTCCCCAGCCCCTTGTGCACAATATTAAAACAATTCAAAGCAGTGCATATTTCAGCTGTCCTTTAGAGATGAATTATTGCTGTTTCTTCTTCATGCAGAGGCTTGGAAACAGATTTCTGCATAAATATGATATTTTGCTTGCAAGTAAGGTTTTAAAACCACAGTTAGATGAGATTTAAATCTAAATTATTCTCCATTTGTTTAAATCTGAGATGAATCTTTAATTAGGATATCAACAGTAAATCTGAAGTGAGGGAGGGAGATACTATGCAACTGTTAACTGTTTCAGAAGCATCTCTTACGCAGGATTAGTCACGATTCAGAGTGAGAAACACCTTACTGAGAGGAGGCACCCTCAACCCTGAAAACATTTTTGTATAAGAGTTCATGGCATGCTCTGAGCTGTGTCCTCACCTTTTCGTTTACGCTGAGAATTCAGTGTTAAAGGTGAGATACGTGGCTCCAGAGCAGTCAAGGCTAAAGCTGCTACTAATGGAAATAACATTTTACTCTGCTGTCCACGTGTAACTACGGACAGCTGAGCAACTGAATGCTGCTTTTGGGCAGATGGTAAGTCACGATACCTGGAGAGATCGTGCCTGATCACTGTCTCGCAGACATATTCCTGTAAGTACACTGTCCTGGAAAGTTTCACACCCACATACTGCGTTTCCACAGTGAGGTAGCCAACCTGTCCTGTATCTTTTTCCTTTCTCTCTAGTCAAATGCAGGTGGTGGTTAAGGAAACTGAACAGATAAATCACAAAAAATAACATCCTCTGTCCCTCTGCCCTCACAGGGAAAGTCACTGCAAAGCCATTTCGTTCTTGGGTACAGTACTGTGTTACCTGCATCTTTTCTTCACTGTAATCTCTTTTTCTCTGTCACTTATTCAAAATTCTGACTTTGAAACAGCTGCATAAATTTCTTTAAACATCTCCTGACTCAATAAAAAAGGGGAGGAAGAGATTAAACTGAACGCTCAAGCTTCGCTGCATCGTCTTGCTTACAAAAGTGTTCAGATAAACCATGAAATAAATCTTACTGTCCTGTCAGGTCATTTCAATAGCTGCAATATTATTTACAGCCTCATCTGTATAATCCTTGCTCCCAAGTAATGGGGAAGTTCCTCTTCCCCCCAGCCAGCTTGTGTGATCTTTAGAAGCGCAAAGTGCAAGTCTGTTACTTCACTTCAGATAACAGACGCAGGGACCGTGCAGGAGTGCGTGGTTTTCCTCAGATGATGGTAACGTTCAATGGGATGAGAGATTCTGGAGATGATTTGCTTCATTTCGTTTGTGTAGTAACAAAGCTGGAAGTGGGCTGCTGCTGCCTGAGTGTTTCTGGAAGAGGATTCTTAAACTGCCTTTGTGAACGTGACTGCACGGGGAAGGGAGGCCTGGCTCCTGCTCTGCTCGGAGCTGTGAGGTTTCAGAAGGCCAGGGAAGAGGTATTTCTTTGGTTGATTTTTGCTTTCTGGGTGGCTTATCTGAGAGGGGAGAGGTGATTCCAGAGCAGCTGATGGTCCAGAGGAGAGCATTCAGGAAAGGAGCAGAAGAGACTCCAAAGTCTGCTCTGCTCATTTGGGCCCTTCCATGGTGGTGCCTGCTAGCCCGGACTGGGGCTTTAACCAGGCCATAGCTTTGTTTCCCCCAGAATAGAAAGAAAAGGTCTTTTTGGTGTGTTATTCTTTGGGAATGGAGACTTGTAGGGATGCACACAGCAAGTAGGACCGAGAACCCTGCTCCTCCCATGGGCTCCCTCTCCCTCTCTGCAAGGCACGGACACAGAGCTGGGCAAGGACATCTCTCGGCTGCAAAGACAAGGGTTTTTAAAAGCGAATGTCTCGCTATAAAGATCCCCGTGGGAAACTATTGGCACGTGATCTGTGCCAAAGCGCATCAATATGCCGAACGAAAAGAGGAGAATTTGCAAAGATGATCACACTCTGCTCTCAATGGCCTCTCCTCGCGAGCGTGCTTTGAACAGCTCCTGGCGGCAAGAAGTGACATTGGCTTTATCGTACTGAAGGGCTCTAACTGCTTGTGAGACGTGGATTTCGAGACTTGGACTAATAGTCCTTAAATTAGGGGTACTGAATAGATTACCTGTACTTCTAAATATTGATTTCTGGTTTTTTAATCCCCCATTACGTAACTTGGCATCACTGAATTTAATATTACAGCACCACCAGGAAAATAGTTCCCTTTGGAAATAAGGCTTTGCTACAGGTAGTGGTTGGAAAAATAAATCTGTACTCTCCTTCTTCTGGCCTAGTGAGCCTGGTGCTTACTGCAGATACTCTCCTCCATGCCTAAGAAAAGTTGTTATAGGCTGCTGCATAAAAGGCTGCTTTTGTGTGAAAATGTAGGAGCCTTTGCTGCAAATACTTTGAAAATCAAATCTCCTCACATCTGTTTCGTACGGTTTAGAATTCCGTCAGGCAGCTTTTCTGCAGGTGTTTGCTGATCTTTTGCTTTAGTGTCGCTTGTCCCAGTTTGATTCTGTCTGAAAATTTTCCAATCTGATGTCATCCCATACATTGTGCGGCTGTCACAGCTCTGAGTGGCACAGATGCCATGGTGCCTAACCCTGTTATGCTCCATAAAGGCAGGAGCTAGAATCCCTCGGTATAATCTTTGCCACTAACTCTTTTCTAAACCCTTTACAGTTGTCATGTATGTTGCGTTCTGACAGATGAAAAAGATATCCCCTACCATCAGAATCTGGGGTAAACTGCATTTCTAAGTTATTTTTCTGGACAATAATGGGGAGGAGGCGTTGAACATGCGGAATTTTGCTTCTGTTTGCTGGGTTGGATAATACCCAGATTTATTAGGTTAAGGCTCAGGTTTTAGTTATTACTCTAATTCACGTTCTGTTTTTTTTTTTTTTTAATGGTGTAGTTGCTTACTTTTGCCATGTAATAAACCAGATCTGTTGCTGTTAATGTGGTAGAACCTAACAGCATTATGTTTACAGAGATGATGTACACACCAGAAATTGCAGCTAGGTTCAGCAGGCGGATGGGTGCAGCACATGTGGCTGCATGGAAGGGGCTGCTAATCCCGAGCCACTTCTGGTGCCACCAGGTGCCTCTCCTGCTCAGATGTGACGTGTTTCTCACCGGGCACCTCTCTACTTTTACAAGTCAGGCTGCTTGCTGAAGAAATGACAGCTACTTTGACATCAGCAGGGCTATTTGCAACCCTCAGGTTAGTGCGACGTGAGGCGGAATTAATCCTATAAATAAAAAGCTCTTCCGTTATTTCAAATCCAAGTGGAAACTGACTTTTCCCAGCTGCTACCCCTCATTTAATTTCTTCTCCCATTTACTTCACAGTGGCTGTTAATTACATAGTGCCTGTTCTCTTCCCTGGCATCTATTTTCCAGTGTTTTGCATGAAAGTGGTAAATAATATGGTGTGTGTGTCTCCTTGGAGATTTGGCATTTCAGAGAGCAGAGTTGAAAAGGGATTTGGTGATCATCCATGTTGTTTTAAATAGTTTATGACATTGGTAAAAACAGTTGTTACGCTGTCATGGAAAATCGCTGCAAGTTTCATGCAAGTGTGGAATTTGTAATAGTCCTCTGCAAACTCCTCAGAGTTGTTTTAAGGGAGGGAGCGCTTCTTTCATGGCTCGGATTATTTTCTTTTCTATGCTAAGTACACGTAAAGGAGTGGCATCGGTGGTGTCAGAGGTGGTGAGATGAGGCCACTGGAAAAAACAAGCTTCTGTTTGTCGGCTGCAGAACACCTGCAGCTCTGCAGTCATTGCAGGGTGGTGGCTTCCTTCGCTCAGATGCAGTTTTTATGCCCATAAGAAGATGGGGAAACTCTGGACCTACCTTCACAGCACTTCATCTGACTTAGGACATAACTGCTGTGCCCTCACTGCCGAGAACGGTGTGGCAGAGCTGAGAGCCCTGCCAGGGGCCTGGGCTCTGACCTTGCCGTGGTGCGGCCTGATCCCCAGATGAAGCAATTCCTTGGGGGAAGCGATGATGTCTTTCTCAAACTGTCTGCATCATCCGCGAAGTCTGACAAAGAGCACTTGGAAAAGGCACAAAAAGACTCTATGAATTTAGAAGCGCAGCCAACTCATGGGATAATTATTCCTGTGTCTTAGCTGCCGTATTTTATTAGCCCAGAGGAGCAAAGGAAGCTGACGAATGCTGAATGACTTTCAAAGAACCGACTGTATTAGCCATTAGCTCCTGACGGCATCGGTGTTCCAGCGAGCTGACGTGATAAGTAACAAAAAGTTTGGGCTGTAACGAGAAGAGACAAAGGCAAACTACTGATGTGTCACTTTGATCTCTTTTTAACAAGGTGCAAAATGCTCACAGATTTGACACGGCGTATCTTTAAGTATGTATGGTACTGTGAAATTTATGGAAGTCATCAGTACCAGGAGCCGAGAAAGCTGGAGATTTGTTCGATTTAATCCCGAAAGGGATTTTGATGTTTTAAGTATTTGAGAGCTGCGTTCAAATTGAGAGAGGCTAAATCCTGACCCTCCTTGTAATGAGGTGCTGGGAGAAGTACAGTCTGCCTCCACGCTGTGCCTCGCCACCGCCCCTGAGCACAGCCTGCGAGTTAAAGGAATCACACAGCCTACCCAAGAACTGCTCAAAACCATAAAAATTCTCCTAAATATATCTTTGTGTGGCTACAAGGAACTGCTTCTATTTAAATAGCCAGCACGTATGGTGCTCCTCTGGCCTCCATGAGCCAACCTCATAAATACTGCTGGTCTTTTGAAACCATGGCCGTGTCCACCACATTAAAATGCAGGTTCAAGATGATTAGAAATATTTATACACTACAGAAAAACGGCATCGTATTTCTTTGCATTCCTTGTGCTGAAGTCGATTTTTCTTCAACATTAAAGCGGTAATCTCTGAGGTATTTATTATTTCCAAAGAATTAACGATCATTTCGTCAGCTAACAGCCCAAGGCAAAGCAAAAGGGTTTAACGTTGTGCCAAGTGGTAGCTTCTTGTAGGAATGACTGCTCTCAAAGAATTAGTTATGCAAAAGGCTTTCACGATATGCCAGTCAGCTAAATGGTTTACAGCACTAATAGTCTGCTTGTTTTTCAGATCGTTTACCCTAGTGCTTTAGATGCAAGTTAGATTTACAAATCCAATCTGTGCTTATGGATGAACTGATAATTATCCGGCCAGTAAGTATGTGAGCTTACTCTCAATCCAAAAAGAAAAAAAGAGTTCTGTGGTTGATGCTGGAAGTGTGCCTGAGCACTGAGCCCTGTAGATAAATCAAACCTCTGGGTAGATTTCTGGAAAGTTGATCTAATTCAGGGTCCACTGAAATCAGTATTTCTGCTTCCATACAGAACAGTGGAAGTTCCTCTTCTGCTTCTCATGTGGGCAGTGCCAGGACAGTCACAGAAAATGGTGATGTGCTTTATTCTGACTGAACTTGAAAAGCTAAATCCCATGCTACAGGGGCACGTTATTTCCATAGATTGCTGCATCCCTGGCAATGCTACAGCTGAAGAATATCTTCAGGCCTTGAAAATTTAAGACAAAGACACTGCTCAGAAACACCGAGGCTGCCTGATACGGAGCCCTGAATTCTACTTGCAGAGCACTAACTCGGTCGACGTTCACGAGTGCAGAGTTAACATCGCTTACATCTTCCTTACCTGAAAGCTGCAAATGGAACATAGCCTGTGCTGTCAGGGGGCAGTCCAAAACATGGCATGCCCACCTCAGTCCTACTGCTTGGTGCATGCTAAAACCCAATTCTATATGACTCGTAGGGTGCAGGTTCAAATCTCGTTAATAGAAATGACAATCGCTTCACTAGATTTCCCTCCGGTTCTTTGTGTTTTTTGTTTGTTTGTTTGTTTGTTTGTTTGTTTTTTGTTGTTGTTCTGTTTTGTTTTGTTTTGTTTTTTCTCCTGGTATCTGCAACTTTGGTACAGACAGCTGCTGGAGAACTGATGTTAACAAGGCACTTCCACTGATGGCAGAGAAGGCATAGGTTCGTTGTTGTCCGACTTGTTGATGAACAACAAGGTTCGTTGTTGTCTGACTTAAATCCACATTTGGCATTAGCAAACCTGGACAAACTCATTCCCTTAACTTTGGTAAACCTCTTTGATCTATGAGGGCAGCTCGGGCGGTTTTATGGAGCGTGGTTCGTTTACTTGGTCTCGGCCTTGGGAAGCAGAGCGTGTCCGGGCGTGTTCAGCAGAGCAACGACTGCCCAGCCTGAACTGACAACGTGATGAGTATCCCCCCACCTCACCCCCCTGCCCCTGAGCAGGAACAAGAACTGGGCTTTTGTCTTTCAGATGACAACATGAAATCTTACTCTTGCTAGTTCTTTCCGACTACAACGTTTGCCATATGCTCTGTGGGTGTTCACCCTCGCTACGTGGTGCTGAGCAGTGGTAGTAGACTTGCTGCACTGTTAGCAGCTCGCGTATCGCTTTCTTACTAAGGTTATTGGACACTTGCCGCTATAAGACACTGTTTTCATTTGCCTTCATTTAATTTGGGTAAAATTTAACCTTTGAACTCAAATTTTTCATTCTGGGGGATGTGCTCCGGGCAAATAATTAATTTAAATCCAAGTGACTCAGATGTGGGAGCAAAGTAAAAGAAAATAATTGTTTGACTATTGCTTTGCAAACAGAAGCTTGCTAGTTTGGAGATGGAAGTTAACGTGGACTTCAGGGACGTACCATTTGGCATCCCCTAGAAAATCTGCCCAATTTGACCAAGGCATCAGCTTTCACAGGGCAGACGAACATCTGGACTCTCACAGGCTTCATGTTGTCTCATTCTTTGGGGCTTGCCTACATGGACAGACGCAGGTGGATCCAACCCCTCCGATCCAGCTGGGCAGCCAGAGGAGACGTGTAGGAGAGAACAGGTTTGAAGCTGTCTTTGCAGAACAGAACACTTCATCCTAGCATCTGAACTACAAAGAGGATTACAAAACAGGCAGTTCTAGCTGTGATTCATCTCACTGGTGGATCTGTTGTCTGGAGCCCAGGTAGTTCTTGGAAAGACTTGCTGCTCCCAGGTAAGGACCAACTTGGGAATGCTGCTTTCCTTGCCAGTATGAGTTTGCTGGGTCTCCCTAGCCTCTGGGATGTTTCTGTAGAACTCAAAGTAAGTGGAGCGTTCCCACTGGCCATGCAAGGAAAATTCTTGTGATGAGGAAATGAGCTAGGCTTCATAAAGGGAGAGAGAAATCGTTTTTAAAATAGCCTTAAAGTGGCAATGGGACAGAAGCCAAATACTGTTTAAAAGCTGGATTGAGGGCGAACAGCCTTGTACGTAGTTGAATAAATTCCACAGCTACACAGCAGCTGTTAATCCTGAGCTGGATTACGTGTCTTTTCAGAAGCACTCGGGTTGTGGCCACTGCTCAGGGTTGTGCTGTGAGCCCTCCACTGCGGGGATCGCAGCAGCACAGGCTGGGCTGGCTTAGAAACATCTCCCGGAGAGGGAAGGAGGCAGTCTGACAGGTCCATTTCCCCTTCCTGGTGAACACTGATCATTATTGTGGATCAGAGTTGCCCATAAACTTCAGGGTGATATTTGCTATGCATTTGTAATTCCTCCAGTTGCGGAGAAATGAGTCCCACAACAGGCACAGTACGATTCAGTGCTCTGTGTTTGAAGCTGTTCCCGTTAGTGCTACGGCAGGAGCTGATGTCTTCATCATGTTATTAATCGTAGATATTTCCTGCGTACAAATGCATCATGCAATTTAAATATCTAAGACTTCAATTAGAATCAGAGAAATTTTAAATGGCATTAGTCTTTCCTGGGAGTTTACCTTTTGAATGTTAGTTGTATCGCACGTCAGCAATTCGTTACTCATCTTTTCATTGTTTCCAAGTCAGGTAATGATCACCTTTGGCTTTTGTCTTTCTAGAATGGGTGTTTTTCATTTGAATGAAGATGAGGTGTCTTGGAAAGAGGGTTTATTATTGCAACAAACCATTATGCATTGATAGAGAGAGCTGTGCCTCGTTGTTGAAGGGAATAACAATAACAGCATGAAGCGTGGCAGCAAAAAGAAGGGGAATTAAAAAAGAAAATAGCTGTTGACATCCAGGAACTGACTGAGCTCATGTATCAGTAGTTAGCAATAGTACACTACTCGGCAGGAACTGGCTTTAGCTGATGATAGCAAAAGGAACAACAGGACTCGTGGAGTGGGAAAAAAAAACCAAGCAGGCTGTTATCAGGGGAGCTCACAGGCTGGGAGGGATGGGATTTCCAACACAAATCCCATCGCTGTAGAAGTGTGTATAGCCCCAGTTTTTCAATGGAAGCCAGAGTCTTCAGACTGCACAGGTGCTTTTTTGAAAATCTTGTAAGACATTCACACAGGGCGCAATAGCATCCTTCCTGCGAAGTGTAGCATGTTGGTCTCTGTTACCCTGTTATGACCTAGGTGGGACTTTTTCCCCCCAGATAAGGAGACCTCTTTTTCATTTTGCTTGTTGCAAGTTAATAATATTAACTTGAAAGGTCTTAACAGTTCTTAAAATTGTTCCATGTTCTTAGGCAAATAATACAAGCTGCATTTCACTAGCACTGGATGAATTTGTATTTATTAAACAGAGGGGAGGCGCTTTGACTTTTTTACTAATTTCTGCACAAAATTTCTGTTTATTGCAAGATACACTGTTAGTGCAACTTATAACGCAAATAGTGCACGCAACTGGAATGTATCGTACAGTTTTATTCCTGGTGTACACGTGCAAAGACAGCAGCTAACATAGCCTACTACTTTGGTAACTTAGTCAGAGGCTGTTAAAATCCTGAGGTCTTTCCATTGCCCTCGGTGGATTTTGGCCCTGGCCCCTTTGAATGGTAAAAGCCCTCTGTATGCTACTGCCTTGCACAGAATAGGCACCCCCTGCCCCATGCACCCCACATTTTTGAGGGTCACGGCCATTTTTTGCTACAAATAAACCCTGTGGAAGAGAGTCACAGTTTAATTCTGCTAGTAAGTTGGTTGGTTTTGACGTAGGTGTTGAAAAATTTGTATCAAATCTTTTCTTTTACTCCTCAGTAGACGTCTTCTAGCGATACTTAAGAGATACTTAAGATCTTTGTGCATGTGAACCTAGACTTGTATAGTGCTGACATCTCCTGTTGCCTGATCAGCTTCCAAAGAATAGCAACATAATGGAAAATGGATTTAGGAAATCTTGCTTTAATTAAATCTGCTAAGTGTCAAGTTTTGTTAGAGCAGTTTTGCGCTCTGGCTGTAAGTTTTGTCTTCTCTCTTATGGTAGAACTAACCATAACCTCGCAGAGAATGATACCTTCTATTTCTTTGTTAGCTCAGAGCTATTCACTCAGCACTTTCATTCTGCTCCTAATCAAACTAATTTGTTACCAAGATTCGTAAGCCTTCTCTTTGCAACCCGAGCACTGCTGTTCACCCACGGTCTCAGCCACGGTGTAAAACTCAGCAGAAAACGTGGTACAAAGCTGCTCCATGGCTGTGTGCACTGCCTCTGCTGCGGGAAAGCATCAGCCTTTCTGGAGGAAGACTTGCTATTTGTATTTTTGTATAAAAAAGGAAGATTCTGTACTAAAGCAGTATTCTTCATATTGAACTGCTCTGCAGCAGGTGGGACCCCTGAGCAGGACCGTGACACAAATGACTGTTGCAGTGCTTCTGGCTTCCCCAGATCCCCCCTTGGGACTGGGATGTTGGATTGCAGGGTGCAGCATGTACACGTGGATGGGGGCAGAATCTGCTGCCCTCTCTGTTTTACAGAAGAGAGGGAACATCGCCGTACGAGGTAGGGTTAGGCTGTGCATCTGGTTTTCCTGAGCTCCTACACCCTGGAATGAGGCTTCCCCTGCTCTTGGTCTTGCTGGGTGATGCTGCCTCCTCTGGGCGGGAGGAAGCTGGCTTTGAAAGTCTGCATTTAAAAATAGGCTCGGGGCGGGCCTGACACTGGTGACACCTAGCTCCTTTGTCCCCAGGCACTAACGCTGTGCAATGGGCAAAAATAAATAAATAATCGGAGTCTCCGAGCTATAAATGTACCCGGCAAATAGATCAGAGTTCAGTGTCCTATAATAGCGAGCCTTTTCGCTGACTAGCAGAAAGGCGGTGACTCAGCCGGGCTGTGTGCACGCACTGAAATAGACTTTTCAAGTTTGGAGACAAAGGCCTTTACATCCATTTATAAAATTGCCTTTAAAACGCTTGTGAATGAGTTAATCACCCGGGCATCTGATCAGACATGAACGACTTCACTATTTTTTATAGGATTAGGTCATCCCAAGAGAATCGTAAAATAAAATAGAATTCGATGTGTCATTTGGGGGTGACTAATAAATGAAACAGTGCAAATAGGGAAACGGTGCAAGTAGGATTTTTTTTAAGCCGATTTCACAATTCTCTGTCCTTCACCTGCCCCACCGGAGTCTACTTTTGATGAAGCTGATGGGAAAGGCTGCTCTTTGCAGTCCTCCAGTGTGGTTTTGTGCCCGCTATCATTGATTCCTGCTGCCAGTGACTCCAGTCCTGGCTTGATCATCCTTCCCCACTGCTCAGCCTCTGCACACCAGCTCCCCAAAGCACCCCATCCTCCTGCCACATGGGGGCTTCACTTTAGCCTTCATTGCCTAAATGTTTGTAACTTAATAAGCTTCTCCTGTAATAGGCTTTTGCTTATAAGCTCAGAGAGCAAGAGACGCAAAGGTCGTGTTTCTTCTGATGCCTACTCCTGCAGCTTCAGTTGTAAGTGGCACCTAATCACTATCAGCTAGCTGTCCGATGCAACCCTGGAAAAGGAAAAAGCATCTGAGGACAGCCGAGAATTAAAAAGAAAGTCCAAAATCTGTGGTAGCTGGTTCCTAATACAAGAAAAAGCTGCTCAGACTAAGTCAGGACAGCTCGGAGAAGGTAGCAGAGCATCCTTCACCTACTTAGTACAGAACCAAAGGCAAATGGCACCTCGCTTGTGGTTTTGGAAGACCTTCAAATATCCAGCCAGACTGATCCAGTGTCAGTCGTCCTTCTGGTTTGCATTTCGGGAACGACAGCATAGGCAATCCCAAGTGACGCACTGACGTCCAAAGAGGAAAACATCATAAGATTATTTTACCAAATTCCATAAAAGCCCCACACCCCAAAATTAACCGTTTGACCTCACTTGGGACCGCGTATGTGACCTTACTTCCCTCCCAGTTTGTGTGCTCATTCTGGTGTATCCGGAGGGACTCCCTGCCCCTTGGCTGGGGAAACACTTCCCTGCCTGGGAAAAGTTGTCAGCCCGTGTCTGCCGCCTCTCCCTGAGCAGATTTGAAATGGAGCACTCTCGGCTGCTTGAATGGAAAGGACTAACCGGGTGCCTGCTGTTCTGCTCCGTGTTGGGATGTATTAGCCACATGGTGCTTGGCAATACACATCAGTGATTTAGACGTCTGGGGGAAAAATCAATGCAACACCAAGTCCTAATTCACTTACGTACTTGAACAAATACACCCTGGAGTAGTTCAATATGCTGTGTTTTGTTGTGATGAATCTTAAAATTAGGCTGGCCCAAACCTTTCTAAGCGTTATTAATAGCGCTGCATTAATACTGTGTACTGAGGTGCGTAATCGGGTGTTTCTTAATTTAAATTCACGTTAGAGTGATGTAAACGAGCTCTCACCGTGTGCCCGGTGGCACTCCATAACTCCGGGTCGCCTACGTAGCGTGTCGCTGCCTGCAGATTAGGGGCTTGGGGACTTTGAGTTTTGATGCTGCCAAAATTGGACTCAAAAGCTTTGAGATGCACTGTAGTTAATAAATAAGGAGACTAAAGAGGAGAAAAGCGTAGATACTGGCTTGTTCTTGTTTTCCAACATCTACCCACTCTTTGGAAGTCAGGTTCTGACTGTACAAACAGCGACTGACTTCTTATTCTTGCGAGGAATGTCAAAGAAATGGGTTCAGGTCTTACACATTTGTTCTTCTGTCAAGAGCACTTCCTCTGAAATCATTGCCCCAGAGAAAAGTATGAATAATCTTTGTGTTTTTTTTTTAAGAAACCTGTAGGTGGTGTAGAGCTGCTGAATAAGTAGAATAAGTAGTCCTAAAGAAGGGAAACAGTGGCGGCAGCTAGAAAGAAGAAATAAACTCTTATCTTATACAGACATTAACCGTGGTTTGCTATTCAGAAGGAGAGAGACTGGAAGGAGAAGCGTAGTGTTAAGGTATACAAAAATCTTCTCCCTGGGATTGGAGGATATGTAGCGTGTTGCCAGAGTTTGAGGAAGAAATGAAAATTTCCTAATTTCTTGTTTGATTGAGAAGTTTTTGGGAGGAAGAAAAAGGATGACTTTGGATGTAGGGTCTCTTCAAGAACTAGTTTGTTAACATCCTGCTGTTCCTGGGGAAAAAAGATCCTGTGCTGGGATGAGGAAGGTGAGGAAGCGACCTGAAGACAGATCGGGAGGGCTCGATCTCATCCTGATGAAGGCAGTTGAAATAAAACCTGTCACTGGTTTAGGTGGTGCGGGATTGCCTCCCATACCCAGAGCAGTTAGTCACTCTGTGATTTCTTCCCTCTCCTAGAAATGAGCTCGAGTCCAATTTAAGCTGTTTATTCCGTTGAGCCAGGGGATGCTTTGTCTGATGCCTTCGTGTGCTCCACACCAGAGCGTGCTGGAGAACCAAGGCCAACGTGAGCAGGAGCAGTGAGCTGCAGGCCATGGCCAGGCAGCAGTGCTGCTCCCTTCACACAGGATCCAGGAGCAGCAGCCGGGGTTCTGTTCGGGGTCTTCTGCGTGAACGTGGTGCCTCAGCAGAGGTCAGAGCCCTGGGTAACTCCTCTGTGTAATTAAAGAGATGGTTTAAAAGTGTCTCGGTCCCCTGACGACAAGCTCTTTAATTGCTGAGTTAATTTCTCTGGGTGACCAGTAAAGCACTCCGAGGTGGTGCTTCACGAGGATCCCAACCAGAGCAGGCTGCAGGGAAAAAACAACAACTTGTAACATGCCACAGACAATAAAACCATCATTTCAGAAGCAAAAAGGGGTTGGGAGTTGTGAGTACGCTTGGAAACTAAACCGGCGAGGATTTAAATGTTCTAATAAAAACAAAAAATAGCAGAACATTTAAAAGCAGCTTATTTCTACAATAACCTGAAAGGGTAAGCACAGGTTTACAAGCATAAACAAGAGCTGGGGTCACAAAATAGGCTGAGACGTTCCAGCAGCACCATTAAATAGATGAAAGAGCAGCAGTCAATCTCATCTATGGTTTTCCTTTGCTGCCTCTGAAGCCAATGAAATCATACTGAAAGAGGAAACTCTCTTTAGTTTGGCTCCTTTTTAACCCTTTGGGTGCTGGTTTGCCCCCCAGTTCCTGGAGAGGAAGGATATCACCCCGCCATTGCTCGGGGCCGCTGGAAGCAGCGGTCGTTTTGTAGCTCTGCGGGGACGCCTCTTGTTTTATGGACTCCCTCTGAGTTAGAGGCAGTGAAACAGCTCCAGTAAAATCCTCGTGCTGTTCTGGTAAACCTAGCGGGGCAGCACTCGTCTTGATTGTCCTCTATTCCTGCATCTAAGCCCCCCCATAAAGCCAGGCACTGCTAATTTCCAGTGGCCCGGATATCCCAGAGCTGCGGGGCTCCAGGAGGGAGCCGGCAGAGCTAAGGAGGGGCAGGGAGCAGGCTGCTGGCGCTGTGTGTGCTGCGTTTGGCAGTCTGTTAGCTCTTCGCCATAACAGTAGAGGCAGTAAAACTTGAAATTTAAAGGCTCAGTTCAGCGATGGACTTCAGCACAAGCTTTGCTTAGCATTTGAGCATATGCTTATATCCTGGGGTAGGCATCAAATCGAGGGCTTCTTTTCACTGCTGCCTGTGTATCTGTGCTTTGCAAAATAGAGCTGGAGAGGTAATGTGGGGCCTGGAGTACAGATGTGGTCACAATCAGCAGGGCTTTGACCCATAGGGATTTCACCTGTTGCCATTAATCCTACAGCAGGTTGTAGAGGCAGCAAAGACCAGGATCCCCAAGAGCTTTGTCGTGTTCAGGAGCTGCAGCAGAGCTCTTCAGCATCACTCTCAGGTGCTACAACAAGGGAGTGTCATGAGAGAGCAAACCCTCTTGGGTCCTGCTTTGGTGGCAGCCTCCCCGTGACCTGCAGGTGGGAAGGATTTCCTCCGGTACCTGCTGCCCTGCCCCAACCCACGCCTTGCTGAAATGCAAGCTGGAGAGTCGGCCTGGGACAAAGTCCTAGGCACTTAACCCAGGGAAACGTGAGCGCTCAGGAATTTTATGGCAAAACACGTGCTGCAGTAGTCCTGGGATAAGAAAGCACGCAGTACTGCTGCTCTTGCAGTGGCCTGGTTTATCAGCAGCTGATGCAGGCGTAGTAGGCAAAGAAACATCGACGGCATGTTTGCAGCGTGTATTCTCCAAAGACATCCTCCAGCTAAAAACTCGAGAAAGGGAGAACTCGCAGCGTTCCTTGGCTCGGTGTTCAAAAGTAATGCCGTGTTTCCCAAACGAATTTGTCTGGCTTCAGTTCCCAACCATTAGTTCTTCTGGTGTAATTTCCCTGCTAGACAAAAGAGACTGTAAGTACCCAGTGTTTGTTTGTTTTCTCCCTGGGAAAGTGCTTACAGTGTATAAACTAGTTGCTTGTCAATCTTCTTTTTACAAACCAAATGGATTGAGGTTTCTGTAGCCTCGCTGTATGGATTTTTCTCCAGTAGTCAAGATTTCGAGTCTGTTTTCTGTATTCTCTCAAGAACACTGTATGCTAACAGAGGTCTCTCAAGTGCTATATACGCTTCCCTGCTTCTCCTTGTTGCCCTCCAGTATTCGTATTTAAGGAATAAATTAGCATTTTCATCCGGCTGAGATCATAATGGGAGCTCGTGTCTGGCGTGGATACCCATACCTAGTCCCTCGCAGTAACGCAGGTCCTTTCTGGAATTGCAGATGCATTCCCCCTCCGGCAAGTAGATTTCCTGGTATTGTCTCTAAGGGTCTTTTGTTTGGCTACTTTAAGATCTACTTAATTTGACTGGACCCAGCTTGCTGATGATCCATACCATCTTCACTGGCTTGTCTTCCCCGCAATGGATCACCAAGGCACTTGGTCTCCTGCACATATGTGGGCAAGTGATCTTGGCTTTGCTTCCAGGTCATTGGGAACACATGGAGCAGCGCTAGGACTCACCTTTGTGACACCACCCCACCCGCACTTAGGGCTCAGTCCTAGGAGACAAAGCTCTCATGCCCACAGTTGACCTCCCCTTGCCCTAGAATTTCCACAGCTGTGTCTACATGCTTTAGACTGGTAAAGAAGTCTTTTGTCTTCAAAGCTTTGCTCTCAGCTTTTGCATTTTACTGAAAGGGAGGAAATAGTCAAAGTGTCCAGATCTCCTGAGACTCGTAATTTCGGGACACAGGTTTTTCACGCTGACATGAACGGACAGACGTGCCTTGTGGTGTTCAAAAAGTCCTCGTGTTCCTGTCGTGGGAGGATCAGTGGATAACCAACGAGTTAAAACGGTTCACCAAACCTGCCAAAATATAACTGTTCATCTGGCAGAAGTACAAAACGTAAGAGTTTTGTTTCACAGCTGGACTGCTAATCCCAGTGTTAGACTCACTTGTCAGAGCATCTTAATACAGCCAAAACTGCTCTTCGCCAGAAGCTATTGAATATTTAAAGTGAAGAATTAAATGACACTTTCAAAGCATTTCAGAGATGTGATACTAAACCACGGTGGATCTTAAAGGAAAGGTTGGCTACCCTTCAAGTGTTTCGGGAATGTGCCTAATTATAAATCAAAAGAAAATCAGTTAGAAATCAAATGATCAATGAGAATATCCCGTGGTTTCGTTAAGCATCTACCCATTTGTATTGATAGAGTAATTCTTTCCATTGGGGGTGTTTATTGAGGAGAGGGACAAAGTGGGAACTGGGCAAAGTATGAGCTGAAAAATTGATAAATGGAACTATGCAGGCAGAAAGAAGAAATTAAGAGATTAAAAACTGGGTAGGTAAAGCCACGCTGAGTTTCTGTGCAGGTTTAAGCCCTGAAGCGAGGAGAAGGTTTGCAAACTAAGTTCCGTGAATGCTCAAACTTGTACTTAGCTAGCACACAAAGGCCCTTCTCATCCATATGATCATTTACTTGCCTCCAGAAATATTCTGCCGTAAACCTTTTTAGGTAGCTAGAGCCAAGTGTCTAAAAACCTCTAAAGCCGTCGATAAAACAAAATACCCAAATGTGTGCAGTTTCACTGGAGACGAACTTGTAGTCAGTGACTGTAGTCCTGGCAAATGACATTCGCTTTGCTCCTAGCTTGGTAGCAGCGGGCCGGATGCTGTCTGACTGATGGATTGCAACGGGGCTGTTGGTATGAAGAACCACGAAGGCTTTGCCAGTGCGTTTGGATGCAGGATACAGACCTCAGGTTGTGAGACACCACCAACATTCCTTTCCCCAGTGTAATAATTCAAACCTGCGCATCTTCTCTCCAATGGCATTTGTAGGGCTCAGCAGGAGCAGGTAAATAATGTGCTCACTGCCATTTTTCTGCACTGCCAGGAGGCAGAGGAACAGGGTGCAGCTCGCTGCTTTGGGGTGGCACAGAGCCACAGCACGGGGTGAGCCAGCCTGGGCTCTCTGTGCCTCTGTCCCTGAGCGAGAGGCTGGGGGAGCTGAGGGTGGGCACGTGAAACGCTTCTGCCAGGGGCAGCACAGGTTTTGGGGTGGTCCATACAGACTGCTACAAAGCCCTTACATTTGCTCCCCAGCTCCCAGGCTTCAGAAGAGCTTGCTAGCTTGGGAGCAGCACCAGAATCAAGCTACTCCTGCGTTTCTGTGTTGTGCAGCCCACAAAACACTAAGCCTTCTGCTGGGAGCCTTGCAGGGCAGGCTCAGGGCTAGTCGAGAAATTCTGCAAGGGCAAGAAAAATCCAGATGGACGTTGTAGTTCCAGCTCAGCACCAACTGTGCTAGAGATGGGCTGGCTCAGGGCAAATTGCTCCAGCGTCTCCAGCTCAGGGCATGATACCAAGGAGCCCAGCGCTCTGCAGATGGGCAAACTGGCACCCCCAGACTTGTCCAAGGACACGCAGCAGGCTGGTGGCAGCACTAGGAATAAAACCCAGTTTTCCAGAGCTCTGATGTCTTGTTTTATCCGTTATGCCCTACGACACATAGATCATCTTTCTGTGCTTCGCTTGTGTCTTTTAAGCGGGAAAAATAATCACCGATGGTAGAAACTGTGCATTTCCCAGACAAACCACACACACGTTCAGGTGTCTGTATTATTTATTGCTACCTTTTACAGGCAGAGCCGTGTCAGATAAATCCTTACCCCTCGTTTAGTCTGCATTTATGCCTTGGTGGTCCCTTTGGCAATTGGTTATAACTGCCACGATCAGGTTTCCTTCCTTCCCCCTGGCTCCTGAGCATCACTGAGACGCGGGCTCCCCGCAATAACTCAGCAGCGCTTTGGTCCTGCCACGCTCTTGAAGGAAACACCCAGGAAGGATCAGGCAGCTGCTAGGTCCAGGGCAGCGCTGCCCTGTGCTCGGCTCGTCGCAGCGTGTCGGGGGAGCTGGCAGCAGCACGTATGATTCAGGGCACTGCGGGACCGTGACCGGGGAGCTTTCCTGGCTGTGGCTTGGACAGACGGTGAGCAGCGCACAGAGCAGGGAGCACGCGATAGATCGGTGCCAGGCCTGGGGCTCAGCTGCCAAATCTCATGTGAAGGAGGGCTGTGTGGATGAAATGGAGACGTTGAATTAGAGTTTGTTAATGTTCATTAAAACTTTTGGTGCTTATTATCCTGCTGAGATGAAGAGTTCCAGAACAAGTGGAAACCCCCAGGAGCTCACTGGGTTTTCTACAACCGTCTCCTTCAATCTCTGATTTACGTTCACCTTCTTCCTCAAAAAAGTTTAATTGCCAGGTGTTTGATGGCTCCAGGCTCCTGACTTACGCAACTGAGAGTAAGCCTTTAAGTGTAAACAAAGCCTTCACTTCAGTAAGAAACCCAGAATTATTTCTGCTCCTTCCACTTCACACTGCTACAGCGGCCTTGTGGCCACGCAGGGTAGTTCGACAACTGTGATAAAAGCAGGAATAAATATGTTACCACCAAAGTGACCACTGAACAAAATACAACAGGAGCATTGTCCTAATCTGACTTCCAGTGTAGAAAGCCTATCTCCTTCAAGCCTCTTTCTCGGGGATTCTGGCTGGGAACACGCCTCTGCTTTTACAGGTAAATTGTAAGGTCCTCCACGGGCAGGAAGAGGGCACTGAGGGGTGCCGGGGCGCACGGGGAGGTGCTGGTTGCCAGAAGTGGTATGTTCTCAAGAAGCTGGTACTCAAGGAAGTGGGAAAGTCCAAAATATTTATTTAAATTCTTAAATTGTTCTCTATTTCCTTTTACATTTTGGCTGTCACCTGCACAACCCAAATCTCACTGTGTTGCCTGAAGCAGGGGCTTGTGCACTCAGCAATTTGGGGCGAAATCCAGACAGTGAATTCCTATAAGCTGAGCAGTACACCTCGAGACGCATGCGAAAAGGGCAGCTTGGCCCTGGAGAATGTTTAGACCTAGGTGGTGGTGGTCTATAAATCAAGATGCAGACAGACCCTGCAGCAGTGTAAATGGTGGGGTGTCCTGGAGTTCATGCAACTTGGACAAGATCTGCCCCATGGTATGTCTGTGTTGTGGGGGAAAGCGTCTGTTTGCTCGTTTTATTGGCATCGCTTCTGGTTACGGGACTTTGTTGGGTATGTAGGGATGGGAGAAGCTCCCCAGAGAATTATTCATCAAATGTAGTGGGAAGCGTTGCAAGTAAAGCACTGAATTTCTTTAAGAAGCGTGATGAATAAAGGGAGCGATAATGAAAGGAGCGATAATCTCCCAACTGGATTTGGGAGTGCAGTTGCATTGGAGATCACCATCGCTGGCGGAGAGCACCACCACTTCTTGTCCATGTAACTAACTTAGAAAACAAGGTAGACTTTCAATCAAAGCTATAAACTGCAGCTGGATGAAAGGCGAACGTTTTGTTGTGCACACAGAAGCACTTTAGAATCGTACTGTTCTGAGCTAAAACCATGCGTGGTGTCCAGGGATGAATTCAATCCCCTGCTTTTTCTTGCTGTTTGAATGTTATGTATGATATGCTGAGGGAAGCACAGTTTGGAATTGACTCCGTCTTTCTATCCTTACAAGTAACACGGCTTTCTTGGCTGCCGCTACTGGCTTTGTTGTAAGCTTTTGCAGCTTGTGCTAAGCACATTTCTACACAGCTTTTCCTAAGCAGTAAAGTGCTCTTTAGTTTTTTGTTTGTTTGTTTGTTTTTCTTTTTTTTTTTCTTCTTCTTCATTGTTGTTGCTTTAGGGTTTTTTGTTTTTCTTTTTGAAATTCGGTCACTGCCTGCTTTTCTCTTGGGTTCCTTTTCCTTTTTTTTATTGCAGCATTTAAGACTCAATTCACCCATCTGAGCAATGGGAATACTTCCAGCACTGCAGCAGAAATGAACCGTTGACTACTGCGGGAGACGTTTTGTATGCTCCAAGCAGACATTTTATTCCTCCTGGAAAATCATCTGGTAGGGTTCCACGTTCTAAAACTGTACCCGTTTTGATACAGAACAAGCCATTCTTTTGATTTGCTGCCCTGCGAAGTTCCTTGGCAGGGAAGTGGTTCTGCGTTCAGTAGGGACAGTTAAAACTATTACAGATCGGAACTGGAAGCCAGGGTTGAACTGCTCCGTGTTTACATCTCAGAGGGGATGTGTTGTCTCTGGGCTTTGGGGTTATAATGGAAGGCCTTCAGGTATGGGAGATTAAAGTGAAATTTCTTTAACCTTGATGAAAAATGATAATCCCAATTTGCTTCTTCACATTTTATTAAGGTCAGCGGTGCAAATGCGTACAACAGCTGCCTTTTGTTGTGCTAATTCTGCTGGAATTGGTCACCGAGACCTTCTTACAAACTATTTCTTACAAACTCTGCGTTCTGGCTGCTGGGGACATGGTCCCCAGCTGCTGGAGGTCAAAGCCCCTAGCAAGAGGCAACAGAACAGCCTGTGCAGCTCACAGCCTGTGTTACTGAAGTACCTGGGAACTGGGGGCAAGTGAAGTTTTGTGTCGGACTCCAACATGTGGTGGAGAAGAGCAGGCTTGCTACCCCGACTCTGCCATCTCCATCAGCAGGGCACTAACACCTGCCGGAGGCCCCAGGAAACATTTAGGTCAGTAACCTCTTAAACTACCCAGGAGGTGTGGATTTTAGAAGAGTATCTCTGATTCTGGCCATAGCGAGGTATTAAAAGTATTTATGCGGTTATATTTTAGCGCCCTTCTGAAATCGGTTGCAGATTTCCTACAGAACTGAATGCGATGCAGGATTTAGTCCTGGAGAAACGAACACCAGTTGGGCACTGCACTGCAGCAGTATTCACAGCGTGTTGTGCAGGAGGAAAAGGGTCCTTGAATGCCTTCTGTTTCCACCCCTCCCAAAGCACAGTCTCCCTACACTAGGGCTTCATCGGTTGTGCCAAGTCAGCATTGCCAGTTTCAGAACGTCAGGCAGCAACTTTGAGGAGTATTTAAATATGCAAACATTGTAAAATGTTTGTAAATTGTAATATGTAAAAACCATAAGTAGTTTGTTCAGAAGAAGTTGCATCTGTCCTTACCTTAGGCTAAAGCAAATTGCAGAGTAGATGAATTTATTACAAACATGGTATTTAGTGGCAGTGGAACCCATTTACAAGCTGATCTGGAAAGCAAAATTCTGTAATTGCACACATGGTTGTTTACAAAGGTCTTGGCATAGAAAGTAATATTAAGAGGATAACTGGTAAGGGCTGAGCAGTACTTGCTCTGAATAAATACGAGAGGCTGAATAATGGGGTGAAGTTAAATTGGCGGGGGCTCTCTCATTTAATTTTCCAGGAAAAGAGGGACCCAGCTACAGTGTGCGCTACCAGAACTTACTCCTGTATGCAGAGGAAAGACATTTACTACTCATTTAATCTGCATTCAGATGAAAAGACATTTGCCTTATTATTTTTAATTCCTTCATAAATTTGGAATGATATTGCTTCCATGACCTTGTTATAATTAGCAGTAGCTATTTCTTGTTAATGAGCTATTACCTGCAAATCCATCCAATTCATCTGACAGGCTGACAGCCTGACTAATTAACAAGGTTTGACCAGTATCTCGAGCCCTCTGCAAAAGATTTTCTTCTCTGACACTAAAAAAGCGTTCTCTGAGGTTCCACGTATAAATATATCAAACACTGTAAATGGTTTTTGCAGAGAGGTTACAAAATCACCCTGCCAAGAATCTCGTCTGTAACATTCATCCCGAATGGCGGCTGTTCCCTAAAACCCCTGCTTTGCACCACATTTGTCCTGTGATTAAAACTGTGCTAACAACAGTGATGTTTATAAATCCCAAGCAGTCCATAGCATCACTTCTACACGGCTTGCAGAAAAAAGACTTCAAAACAGAAAACACCAGGCCTCCCTGCATCAAGAAACCTCCAGACCTCTCTGGTGGCAGAAAAACTTTTACATGAGGGGTATTTGCCTGTTTCCAGCATCAGCTTTTCCACCAGTCAGACCTCACAAGAACAGGAATTTTTCTGCACTTCGGTGCAATTTGGGTCTGGCCCCGGCCCTTCGTGGCGGTGCCCTCCTACCTAGCCCATCGTCATCACCTTGTCTTGTACCCATGCACATAACAGGGAATCATTTCTGTTTCGATTTTTTTCCTGTTTCTCATTTCAAAATTGTAAGTGGCGTTAAGGTAGGGCGCCGTGGCATGATGTTTGGAAGAGCTACGACATCTTGTAACGTTAAAACCGCTCTGTATAGATTTAGGGATTGATAAATTGAAAAGAAAGGAGACCGCAGCTCACTGCAGCCGTGCGAGAATTCCAGCAGCGTTTCTGTTGGTCTGGCACAGGAGCCTTGAGGCAGCAGAGACCCGTTTGTGCAATGAGACAAGGCCCAAGGCCTCCTTTTAGCAAGGCGTCTGAGCACGCAGTGCGCCCCTAATGCTGGCACTTTACACACTTATAAGCATTCCGGGGATCGGGGATTTCCGGGGAAGTTGTTCTTGTATGGAATAGTAAGTAGTAATGGTAATGGTAGGGAAGGTAACAGCAAAAACATGAATAGCTTCCAAGGGATTTTTTAAATTGCATCTGGCTCTGGAAAGGTCTGCAGCAGGGTTTTGGGGCTTTTAGACCAAACAGCGCTCTGACCTCTGGCACGCTGCATGCCACCCTTGCTATCTAATGGTGGGCAGATTTCATCTGGGGACAGTGCATCATTTACAAGAAGTTTAGGCCTGAGAGCAGGCGTAATACATCGCCTGTCTTTCAAGGAAGAAGATGAGGAATAGCACGTGGGACCGCGCGGGCTCTCGGCAGCCACCGCTTGAGCACAGCAACGCGTCCCGTGTCCGGGATGCTGAGCTGCACACGTAGCAGCTGCCAGGCTACGGAGCCGGCAACGGGAGCGTGGTTCTCTGCGGGAACCCCTCTGCTCCCCACCGCGAAGGCTCCGAGCATTGCAGCCGACACGCAGATGAAATTGAGCTCTCTGCTGGTGGAGGTAAGAGGCAACAAGCAGGTCTTTTGTGGATGGTTGCCAATAGGTAGAGCACACGCTTGGAGCACTGCTAGGTTACGGGAGCATGTTGTGGAACGGGTGAACTTCCCCATATGACAGGGGACAGCGTGATGAATGAGAGACTCGCCGCTGATGGCCACTAGGACTGAGAGCTCACTTCTTGGATAAATACGCCGTAAATCTTCTGGCAAGGCTTGTTGCTATCGTAGAGCACCAGACGTGTCCGTGTAGGAATGCCATCAAAATCCAGGCAGTGAAAGGTCTGAAAGGCGGGCGAGCTTTGGTGCTAGCATGCTTTCCACCTCCAACTTCAGCCACCTACTTGGTGAGTTATTGTTATTGTATTTGTAAGTAACTCTCTGCAGACAATTTACATCTTAACCAATGCAGCACATTTGCTCTGTGACAGCTTTAGCACCCTGATTCCGTATAATCTGTTCAGGCCCTAGGGAAGAACTGCTGCTCTCCTTATTCCCTCATCACTCACCTGCCCCTCCTGTCTCTCGCCCTCCTGCAGGCAGGCAGGCAGCAGGAGGGAGGCAGCCTTGCACTCACTGCCCTCACCCTTGTCTTGCAAGGAGGAGCATCCCAGATTTGTGGCATTCCTTCCTAAAGGAAGCACAGGATAACCAAATCCACTTCTGCCCAGGGTTTTGCCCTCAGCCAGCCCCTTTCTTTGCAGGGCTGCCTGGGGTGCTCCTTCCTTCCCCTGTGCGAGGCCAGCCTCCAAGAAAAAAATGCAAAAAAAAAATATAATTACAAAATACAGGACAAACATGAGACAAGGTTCTTTCAGGCAGCAAAACACATACCAAAGATACCTTGATTCAGCTCTGGAAAAAGGATGACCCAACCTCTGTCCAAACGCATGCTGACTCTAAGAAGTTATTGTGTAGGTAATAAGGGAAATTTTTGTCTAGATACATTTTGAATCAAGGAAAAGCGTACTTCTGTCTGTGTCACAAGCTGACTTCTGTGTGACATTTGGTAATGATTTTGCTTCTACATTAACAAGGAGAGCGATCGTTATCAAAGCTAATTGCAGTAGTGCGATAACATATGCTGCTGGTGGTATTTATTTGCACTTGCTCACAATCGCAGATGATCAAATTATTCTGCTCCTAGACGCTGTTACGGAGAGACTCGGTGTGTCAAAACAGGCTGGGAGAGAGGCTGGTAGGGTACAACCCAACCATCAGCAGCCGTGAAATACCATGCTACCTGCAGCTCAGGAAGTCCTTACAACGCTGATTGCTGAAGGGATGAAATACGTTTCAGGGGAAGGATCGTGGTTTTCCTTTGGCACTCCTCCCAGTTACTGTCAGAGGAAAGATAGGAGGATAGATGAACTTGTGGCCTGATCCAGTATGGCTGTTTTTATGTTGCAAGGATACTGTTAATTATTCAGGAGCAAAGAAGACGGTCTTTAGAACGGTGTGGCATCAGTGCAAAATGGTAATGGACTTGGACAGCTGCACAGGTTTTGACTGAGGTGCTGCTGATTTAATAAGCAGTCAAGACCTAATGGAGTGCACTGTCACTCCAAACACACTTTTAAAGTTGGCTTTAATTCTGGAGTAAGATCTCCCCGGGCTGAGAGCAGTGCGCCTTATCATTTGTTAGCAAAGTGCCATGTGTACTAGTAAGTGCGTCTGCGAAGAACTCGAGGTGGAAGTGAAAGATGGCAAAGACTTTAAAAGCATTAATGAGTTGGAAACAGGTCAGCAACAGAGTCCTGGCTCGTTAAAGATGTCCTCTTGGTTCAGAATAATTGCCAGCTTAAGTTGGGCAGACGTTCTCCGAGCAGCACAGCAGACTCAGATGAACTTGAGAATTAGAAATGAATCGCAAAAGGTCCACTACCTCCCCTCACTCGGGGAAAGGTCCATTTTTAGCATTGCCAGCCAAAGTGATGCCTTAATATTTGTACAGCTTTTTTAAATGCAGATCTCCCCTTTAAGAATTGGTTCATCTATCTGAAATCCTTTTATATAAAATTATACTGGGCTCCATCTTCAGCTAATATAAGTTCCAGGGAGCTGTCTATTTACAGCAAATGAGAATCTGTCTCATTTATCTTATTGCTCTGCTGAGAAGGCAGCCATATCATTCGAGACCTTCCCTCAGGCCAAAACTGCCAAGAGAACTCTGAAAAGGGGACAATTTACTGATAAGCAGATTTTCATTCAAGCCTGGGGACCGGTTCTGTATTTGTTTGTTCCTCTTCTTAACCTAAAACTAATTTAAGGAATTTCATGTTTTGTATTTTGGATAGCTTTTTGTGGGCAGATAAATTGCTGAACCGACCTTTCACCAAATCCTATTAGTGACCTCTACATTTAAGGGGTAATAGGGTTTCTTCCTACCTGTAAAACAGAAAAAAAAATCAAACAATGTGTGCAGAATCACGAGAAAGATTTTATTAGATGTATGAAATTCTAGAGATAAGAAATGTGCAGAGATTAGATTTGGACAACAGCACTTCAGTAGTCAAGTCTGCAGGAAAAAGAAAAAAAGCCTAAAAATATTTTTAAAATAATCTTTTTGCGAAGTCTTTAAAGGTCCCCTGGGTTTTACTGTTTCTCTCTAAATTAAGATGTAGGTCATCTTGCATCACTTTGACGGAATATATCAGGTCGATGATGTCTGCTGGGAGCAGTTCCCACCAGTTGGCCCAGTCGTGCAAATTCTCCTTTATTTAGGTATTTTTCATGCCACTAATCCCATCAATATTAGTCCTCAGACTCTCAGAGCTTAGGGAAAGACAGGATCATGAGTTCACCTGACTTTGTCTTTTATGCATTACAGGCAATTTAATTTTCAGTAACGCCTGCACTGAGCCCAACACAACTTGTAGAAAACCATGGAGTTGGGGAAGACAGCTGGCCTTGGTCCGAAGGTGTTGAGAGCTGGAGAGTTCTCCGTTGCTGAGTCATCTTCCAGCGGCTGCTCACACTCGCTGTTGAGCATTGCTGCCTTCTTTGCAATGAAATCTTCTTGCTTCACCTTTCGGTTCTTGAAACGCCCTCGCTGCTGCACTAACAAGCCTTCCACTGTCTTGTGTTCCCTACCGGTGAAATCCTTGTGTGCTCTACCACAGGCCCTTCTCAGCCCTCCTTCTGACAAACTGAACGCACCACACCAACATCTCAGGACTTGGTGACCGTAACAGAGCTACCTGCGTAATGAAGGAAGTCTAACAGAACCACAACTGACGGCGGTAAATAGAGAATTTGGCTACGTAGGTGGGGTGGCATTGGCTCTGAATTCCTGTCGGACACGATGGGAGCTGGACAGTGCTTTTGCACAGGCGAGCGAAGTGGTGTTCAGCGCTGGGTGCTGCCAAGTGGTTCAGTTAAATTTGCTGCAGTCAGCCAGTCCACATTTGGCATCCACAGGAATTGCGCGCAACTTGCTGAGATGTAAGCACTGAGTCACATCAGTGAGTGCCTAATCTCCAGGAAAGTTAACTTTTTCGGCACAGGGTAGAGCACGTCAGCAGGATTCTTTTTGTTTATTCCCAGGTGCTGATAATGCCTGCTGCTCCTCTTGCAGGAGCATTGTGGGCAATGCCATGGGAGCTGCTTTGATGTCATATCGCATTGCTTTTACAAACACATCAAAAATGCAAAAGCACAGCTTGTTTTCTTTAGAGCAACAAAGGGGCAAGTACACTTAAGTCAGAGAACTTGCCAATACCGACATCTGAGTGTGCAGGCTTCACGATTAGACAGATCTTTGGGGGCTTGAAAACATGGTGCCGTCTAACAAAACCCTCAGACACGCCACAAATGTGCCCATTCCCCTCACTTGGCAGGAATCTGTTAAATTAGCAGCTCTTCCTTTGGCAGCCGTGCCGGTAGGAATAAAACGAAAAGGCTGTGCCAGTGTTTACTGACCACACAGCTGCATTCACAGGCAGAGATACAAAGTCATTCCTTGACGTGCCTCCTGTGACAGCCGGGCTCCTGCTCGGCAGCTCTAATTTCCTTGATGCCCGCTTTCCCAACGTGTCATGTTCCTTTGAAACATCCCTATTTATTCATTTGACAGTTGCAATGTCCATGACAAGGAAACATAATAAGTGACTGCAGCTTTGCAAAAATAAGTTGGAAACGAGAAAGCCAAAGTCCTTGTTGAGTTTTGAATCTTGAGCTCTCTGCCCTACCCCAAGAAATATCAACATTTTGCCTATCTCAAGACCCCGAAAATGCTCTTGAATATTTGGGTCACGTACATTAGAGGGTCACTGTCTGTCCTTCAGTGTTAATGCTTTTTCTGATAAATCAGCAAGGAAGTAGGGAGAGTCTTAGCCTGTAAGGCAACAGTGGTATTTTTGCTTCAGTCACTTGATTTGACATTTGTTTTTCAGAGGCTCTGTCCAAAAACAAACCATCCCTGCTCCTCCCCTTAGCCTCTTTTGACTCCAAGTAGAGCTTCTCACCTATATTTCTGCTTCTTCTCCTTGATGCCTCTCAAGCATCACCCTGAAAGTGAGAACAGGCCTGTCTAAAGGAGCAGTTTGTCTGTGATTTGGGTCTGAAAAGCAACAAAGATGATTTTCCAAGTCCCTTTGTCACTTCAAGCCAGTCAGTCTCACCCTAGCCACCTGGAGCATTTTGCAGTTTAACCCCAGGCAGAATTTCTGCTGGTCTTCGGGGTCCGTGTGTATTCACTACTCTGCAAACCTTCTACAGGGCTATGCAGGCTGAAACTGAAGCTCTTACATGGAAGAGGATGGAGGGGGAATGAGGTAAGGGAGCAGGCTTGACTTAGGCAACTATAAATAATCATAGGAGGCCTTTCATCTCGTTCCTCACACTTTGGACTTAAGGATTTTTTTGCAAGCAACAAGGAAGCAAGGAGCACTAAACATAGTTGAGAGCTTCGTGTATCAGGTTTCTGTTCACCTGCAACTGGACAGTCACTATCTGCTTTCAAAACACTGACAGCTCAGCCAGCTAATGAGCCTCTTTTTTTCAGAGAAGAAAAGGAAATCAAGCCACATTTTCTACATTCTTAAATCCTTTTAAGGATTCTATTCTTAGAGTGAGACCCTGATGAAATGCCGAATTTTCGAAGTACTGGCTGCTCAGAAATAGGAACACGGGACAACCTAACAAGTAGCCAGATTGGAAGGAAGTACAGGTAATCTCAGGGACAGCTGCTGTGCCTGCTCCAGCCCTTCCTGCCAGAGAGGCAGCAGTGGTTTAAGATGAAATTCGTAAGTCATTTGACCAAAAAGTGTTTTCTTTCATAGGGGTAGGAGGGTTCTGATCACAAGGTCAGGTCTGAAGATGCAAACACAATGGAATGAGAAATACTGTGCTTTTGTAGGTATCTTTGTACTTCAGAAATACTGGTTCAGGACACTAACACAAACATATTTGCTCTATTTTTTTTTGTTTGTTTGAAAAACAGCAGTTTAGATTTTTTCTTCTATTATCCCCTCAGTGATTGACTTCATCAGTCTTCTTAATAAATAGGCACTTGCTTAGAATGCCAAGGACAGCTGCTGAGTGCTGTTGGTACGTCCCTGTCTGTCCTGAGAACATGTACAAGCAACACGGCGGTACTGAAATAGGAACAAGAAGCCCACATCCCAGAAGGGATGGGCGGCTCTGACAGTCAGTGGGAGCTTTGTGTGTTTGCTGAGGGTACGGATGACCAGCGGATGGTAGGTACGTAAACACAGTGCGTGTATCTGGGAGTGCATAAATTCAAAGGGAGCTGTCAAGGAGAGTGTCAGCGCGCCCTTACTAATAGCCCACTAATTGTTTGCTGGTTTCTATTGATCTTTAAATTGCATAAAGCCGAGATCAATTTCCTGAGTAATGCCTCTGACATCTGTAAGCAGTACCCAATATAATAGCTGATCTGAGGTCATCTTGTCTGGAGCTGACAACATTTTAAATGTCCGCTGATCAATACGTTCCCAAAGAATGCTTTGGTGATACCTCTTGGAAGAAGCCGTACGCCTCATAGGAGCTATGTGCACCACAGGAGCTTCTCTGAAAGCGCACAACAAGGAGGTGCTCTTTTCTCTGGCCGTTGGGTGTAGCCATCCAGTCTCTGTCATGTTGTTGCTTTCCCTGGGGCTGTTTAACAAAACAACAGTCCTTGTGTTTAAAAACCGAGTCTTTTAATAAGAGCTTGATAGGGATTCTGAAAAAAATAATAAAAAAATAATAAAAAGAAAACCACCACGTATTCAGGTTTGGATAAGATAGTAAATTATGTTATGGTTCAGTGTGGGTTATTTGTGGTAATTTTCTCAACCAGCACCATCCTGGCATGAGTTCTCCTGGGACTTTCTCATCCCCAGCCATCCAACCTGGCAAAGAAAGAGAGGGATCAGTCATGATCCCTTCCGTGGAACCATTCCCCAGCCCCAAGCTGAGAGCACCCGATCTGATGTCCTGCCAATTGTACTTCCTTGCAGGGAGCTGAAGCATTACGTTATTCTTTACTAATGGCAACTGGAAGGAAAAAAAAATAAAAAAATAAAAAAGGCTCCAAAAATACATGAAATAGTTTGAAAATACATATAAATGCCAGAACGGTCTTCAGGCGTTGCTGGGCACTTCTTCCTACTCAAATTAGATCACTGAGCTTCATATTTCTCCGTAACCATCAGGATAAAAGCTGGCTTCTCCTCGGGATCTGTGCCTCAAGGAGACAGAGCACCGGAGCACGACTGCGCAAATCCTTATCCAGCAGGGCCCCACAACACAGTTGCAAGAGTTGGCTTTGGTGCTTTTCCCTGTTCTGAAACTTCAGCATTGTTGGCTGCTCAGCAGAGATGGGATTTAAAGCACGTTCTTCCTGGCTGCCTGTCCCCAGCCCTGGCTGGGTCAGCGAGGTGGGTGAAGGAGAGGGTGCCCAGCTGAGGTGCTCAGGAGTGCTGAGGGAGGTCTGTAAGCCGTGGGGCTGTCCCAGTCTGTCTCCTTCTCTCATTTGCTGGTTTGGACACAATGGTTTGGTTTTCTACTGATGATAGAGTAAGAGTTGCAAATGGAGAAATGCCTCCAGCCAGCTCTGTGTGCTCCTATGACCGCAGTGTTGTGTAAGCTCAGTCAGGCTCTGCTCTTCCAGTAGCAGCAAGTCCTGGCTTGAGAGGGAAGCTTGTTCCCCAGAACAGGGTCTGGGCTCTTGGTCTCTCTGTCTCTTTGCTTTTATCAGTCCCCTTTGAAGTTCTTTTGCCTTGCCTCGTTCTTGCAGTAGGTATCAAAAGCCAGCGTGGGTTTGGGCCGACATCACTCGGGTAAGCAATAGCTTGCCTCAGTGTTCTGCAGGTACTCGTGCTCTTGGACATTCCTTCGCCGTGCTCCGCTCTGGCTCAGTGTTTCTTTCAGCTCCATCACGTCGGCTTATGTACCAGGCATCTGAAGGCTCTGCACCCGTAGCCCTCGACCTCTCGTCCCCCAGGTTTGTTCTCTGTAGTGTCAGTGCAGCCTGACAGCTTAGTGGAGGGCTCAGTGCGTTCCTGCAGTTGTGGCACGTTAGTGGCAAAGCCCTGCCTGGGGTGTGGTTGAGCCCAGCGATGTTGGACGTGAAAGGAGAGCAGATGAGGTGGGTTCAGCTCCTGTGCAGGCAGCACCCAGCAGTGGGGCTCACAGAGACCTGCCCAGCATGGTGCTCAGTGCTGGGAGTCAGCACCGAGGATGTTTGGGTCCGACAAGAATTCCATGCAGAGGTTAAAGTGCTTCTCCTGCCCCTGGGTGGAAGGAGCTTCCTGAGAAAGGCCTATGTGTGAAAGTTTTGCACCAGCTGTGAAGAACGTGGTGGCAATGTATCGAGGACTGCTAGCTTCCAGAAGCGGTTAACTAACAACCATGTACTCATGACAGAGAGGTAAGACTGAAGTGGGTCGAAACAGATTGAAATAGCTTCTTTTCCTCAATTTCATGCTCTGAGGAGGAACTCTGAAAGCAGCGGTGATTTGCACATAAGCAGTGTTCTGTCTTAATGAGAATATTTTTTCTGCTTGCTTTCCCCCACCCCCTGTAGATCAGGCTGTATTAGGGAGCTGCACATCCCCCTCCAGCAGCTAGTCAGAGCAGCAGGGCCCGGTGTTGGCTCCTCATTACGGCACGAGGGCTGCTGCTGCTGCACCTAACGGAGGACATGAATGCAGCAAAGCAGACGAAGCTTTTACTTGGGCTTGAAAACCTACCTCTGGGAAAGGACAGAATGAGAGAAATGGGACATGCATCAAAAGCAATAAGATGCTTTTCTTTTCCCTTTCTCTATCCTTCGTACAAAGCAAATTAGGTTCAAAAAGCAAGGATCATTATAACTGGTCACCAGTCTGATTTGGACTGAATGGCCATACCTGCTTGGTTTGTTAGCAGGGCTCTGACAAGCAGGAACGGCTAAATACCTGGAAAATTCCCCCAGCAAGCGTTCAGTGGGCGCTAACAGTAAGTACGGAAATGTGTCATCCTGTGACACGCTCTGTGCAGGATCAGTTTCTCATTACTAAAGCCAAGCCATGGAGAATGTGCCGCTTGCCCTCTACCGTAATTCATCCCCTAACGCTATAAACAGATTCATAAAAAAATGGCAACCGATCCATATCTATCATGTTTTATGTTTGGGCGAAGAATATGGGTATTACTTTTATTAAGTTTCATGAAATATCTGCTCTTATATTCAAAGTGATAGATGGCTCCTTACCAAAGGTTTTTTTAAGGTGGTTTGGGGCACTGTAGCCCAGGAGGGGATGCTAAGGAAGAGAGGAGGAGATCTGGTATGATTTTTATCTTGCTGAGGGCAAAGAAGTTATAAACCCTTCTCGCCTTGGGGAGGTGTATGCAAGAGACTTTCTGGCGTAGCCAGAGCTATCTATAACAGGAAAATATTTTCTTCAAACCTTCTTAAACACGTTTTGCCGAAGTAAATTGATCCTGACAAAAACCTTCCTGTCACAGCTAAGTTCTCTCTTGAGCAGAGCCTGCCAGCTGAGCTGAGATTTGCCAGGTTTACAGAGCTCTGCTGGGGACCAGACAGGGTCTTTACGGTATTAGATTTCCAAGTACGTAGCTGTACTTCTCTTCCAAAACATATTTACTATCAAACACAGGGACTGCAGATGGCTTACAGCTTCCTAATCACTATTTTGAAAACACAGCTTTGTCACAGAAAGAGTTTCTCCAGGAACAGATAAAATAAGCGTGCAGCTTTGCATTTGATCACCTCATTAATCCCGTGTTGTCTTTTCCCTTTTTAAAGCAGGCTGTGTATGTAGCCAGCACTTAAAAACCTGTAAACCCTGCAGGGGATGGTACAGGCTCGTTGTCTGCAAGCTCCTAACCATGGGTGCTGATGCCTGGAGTGGTGCCAGGTGGTGCACGAGGCTATCAAGCCATGAGAGGCAGTCTGCAGAGGAGGAGGGATAACTCCTGAGGGCACACTTCGCGCCCTTTGTGTGTTGGGTTTTACCCCACAGCTTCTCTGAGTGGTGGATCAGAGTTTACAGAGCATTTCCCATTCCCCAAACCACACACTCAGCCTCTTCCACGTGCGCTCTTGCCAAAGCACAACTTAATTATGGGCAGGGATGGGGAGAGATGGGCCTGATGGCCCATTCCGGCCCTAAAAGTCCGTGGTGCCTGCAGAAAGCTCAGCGCAGCTACCGGCGGAGCAAACCACCATTAGGTGAGTGAATGCTGGCTGCTGGTAGAACAACACAGATTAAATAGCAGGAGAGAGGTTCGATTTTCGGCTCGAATCGAATTGGCTTAGAGAGGCAGCGTGCTATGTGCTAGGCTCCTGCAGATTTCCAAGGCCTCTTCTTGAAATGAACCCGAGCATCAGAGTGCTCAATTCCCGTTCCCCAGCCATGTAATTTCACAGACTGTCGCTGTTATTCCCATTTTCCACCACAATGTGTGGAAAATTCGGGTCAGCGTCTAACAGCGCAGTAGCAGCGGGGTTGCTCTGTCTGGGGTTGTTCAAGGAACTAAGCAAAGCGACGCGCACCATCGGGGAGCGTCCTGGCGCTGCTGGCACTGGGAACGCCCAGAGCAGGCCAATAGGCAGGGGAATAAAATTCAGCTTGGTGCTTTCTTGCAAAATACAAGGTAAGTCACTGTCTTTCCAAAGTCATAAAGCAATATAGTATCCAAGGCCCTCATCTGGCTAATGTATGTATGTGTACTTAATGGGATCAGTGGGGTTATTTGTGCCTTTCAACCCGCTTGTGTGCGTTCTAAGGACAGAGCTTAGACTGCAGGGGGAAAAGTGCCTGAGAGGTACTGAGACTGGGAGGGAACCTCACGCGTTCCTGTACAGCTCGGTTTCCTAATTGCTCTGCAGGGATATACGTAATGACAGCTACTCACCGTGGGGGGGGGCAGCCAGCAATACTAAAAGAGGGTGTATTATTCTAAGAGATTTACCTGTGCCTGTTGTATAGCTTTTTTGAGGGAATGGCTAGAGTTAAAAGCAGGTTGTCTAGTATGTCCTTTCAGCTCCCATGTACGTGTTTTTGTGCCTTGCATGTGTGCCTGTGTTTACAAGGTCTGTACAAAACCTGCCATCATAGTCTTTGGGCCAAAATGGAGTGGAAAGCCTTGCCAGTCTTCAAATCCTCTCAAACATGTAGCATCCACTTCGTATCAGCTGGAGTGAGACTTTTTTCATGTAATTTTGTCTTTTTAAATCAAGGGTGATTTCCTGCAAGGCATCGTTTGAATAATTGAGTGAATTTACTAACTAGACCTATTAATTGTGAGTGTGCTTGGGACCAGAAGTAAGGAATGGAGCCTTGTTGTGCACCATTAAGGCAGAAGTACAATCTGCAGTGCCTCCATGAGCTGCCCTTGATGATCATGTCCTCAGCTTGTGGCTTGTAAACAAGTCCATGGCTGCCTGCTGAGACACTGGGGGACGCCCTCCCAAAGCTTTAGCAGCAGCCGAAGGAGGAAGGTCTCTGATGAAATGGGAGATGTAGAAACCTTGAGCAAAGCGAAGACAGTGTCCCAGGAGAGCCTGCTTGCTTTTGTCCTTCTTGCCCGTCCTAGTGGCTCTAGGGATGAGTCGTGTATGTTGTGCTTTGGTGCTTCTGTGAGTGCTGCTGAGCGCAGGCCGTGTCTTCAGCCCCTTCCCTGGGCAGTTATTTTTAACAGAGTCCTTTAAAATTTCCAATCCCAGTAATTCCCACATAATGGAGCTTTGGCCAGCAGCCCTCAGTTCATGAAGGCAGCTTCACCGGGTCAGGACTGAGATTCCAGATCCCAGCACCAGCAGGAACCTGATGAAATGTAGGTGTCACTGTGCTGACAGATTGCTCTGTAAAGTCAAAGTCAGGTGTGCGAGCAAGCTGGCCTGAGATCCAGCCCGAGCAGGGGAAAGAGGTGCGCCTTGTGTGCGTGTAAAGGAAAAACTGGAGGGAATGATCCATGCACAGTGCTTCCGAATGGTTTGCTTGCTGTAAAACAGGTCTTGGGTTCAGTGGAGGGAGATCCAGAGAAAAGGAGGGACAGCACCAGCGGGGGAATCTGCAAAGCAGGTACAGGAGCTGAACCTAAAGAACCTGGCCGGCCCTGGGAGAGTGGTTTCCGTGGTTAATTTTCTCTTTTGTGTTACTGATTTTTCTTTTCATTATGTTTGAAATTGATAGAGCTTTGTTCAACATTAGTAGCCAATGGCAAAAAGCTGTAGAGATGAGACTCTGCAGAGACAGGGCAGGGGGAAAGAAAGGTGTGAGAAATTGAAATGACAGGGTCACGGTGGGGGCTGGTGATGTGGAGGAAGGAAGTTTTTACCCAACGTGCTTTGATGAGGAGTTAGGAGACGAGACTGCAGTAGGCAGGGAAGTCCTTAGAGACCAAGTTGACATGTCTGGAGCATATCTGGTGCAAAACAAAAGAAAATTGAACCATTTCTGTTATATATGAGTGTATCTGGGAGATAACTATGATTTCCTTTCTGAAGATGAAGGTACGTGAGCATGTTTTCATTTAGGAGGGAACCAATATGAACTACCGACCGCAGCTGTGTCTGCACGAGGAACAGGAGCTATCAGCATGACTCACGTCTGTTCCACCTCTTTTCCACTGCAAGTGTGATCATGCTTTTGAGACCTTCCCATTGCAAGCAGAAGCTTTGTTGTCAGCTATGCTCGTGGGGTTTCTCCTCCTTTCAGCTCAGCTGTGGCCCCAAAGTGCAATGTGCTTTTGATGTTTGGGCGTAAGCATATATTTTTGAGAAACCAGCCATTTCCAGAAATTTAGCATACTGAAAGACATTTTAGGGGGAGTGAAGATGCTTTTAGTTGGGATAAAAGTGTTTATCTCTGGAGTAACTTGTAGCATCCTTGTGCTTCTGGCATTTCTCTGTTACCCCCTATATAATAGGTGGGGGGATGCCTCAAAACAACCAGAGCCACTTTCCCTTTACCCTGGGGCAGAGGGAGAAGGAGGTGGAAGGGTAGAGGCTGGGGATGTTGGCAGGGATGGATGCAAGTCGTCAGGTGTCCGCGGTACGCGCTGCAGCCTCCTTGCAGCCCGCCAGCCGCTGGCAGAGCTGTCAGCCCAGCAGCTCAGCCCTGCTTACGCCCTGCCAGATGCTCGGCTTTCACTACGCAGGAACAGAGCTTCTGAGCCAGGGCTGGCTCGCACGAAAGGCAGGTGACTGTCAAGGTTGGTGAACTCTGCTCAGTAAACAACCCCTGCGACGTGCTTCAGAGCGGTCAGAAACCGAGGGAGGAAGAACACAGCCAAAAGCAGGGCAGGCAGCTTCTGGGGGCGACAGGCACGCTCCTTTGATTGCTTTGGGGCTTCAGGTTACATAAATCTTAACTTTCTTTAGTCCAATGTGAAGTTCTTGTCTGTGAAATAGCCTTTCCTCAGGCACCGGCAGGGCTCGTGGCCACAGATTAGGTGGAAGCGCTACTCTGTGGCTCCGCGTTTGTTTCTGTGCACAGTAGTGCACATCGCCCTGGCTGCTACTTCATTTCCATGTGAGCAAGCAAGAAGTTCCATCTCAAAGGCTCTGAGCAGCTTGCGGATGCCTCGATGTGACAGAAGCAAAGTGCAGGGTGCCAGCAGTCAGTGGCTCCCACAGCCTGGCTGTCACGTTGTCCTCTCCTGGGCAGCTAAAGCCAGCCGAAAAGCAGCCAGGCAGCGTCAGGGAGCAAGGTGCTATGGGGCCCTGGGGGGACCCTGTCCCCGCACGTACCCTGCCTGAAACACTATTTTCCTATGCTGAGGTTTAATTCCTCCTTTCATCCAAGTGCCCTTTTACTGCTCACCTCTTTGAAGCCCTTTCTCTGGAGCAGCCTTTCAGAAGGGGAGACTGCTGCTTGCCTTCCGCAGCTGCCGCACGCAGTCTGGGCTCTCGTTTCTTCGTTAGCAAATGGAGCTATGTTCCTGTGCGGGGCTCACTTGTAAAGCAGGTTTCGTTAGTGGGCCTAAAGGAGGATGGGAGTGCCTGCATAGCTGCTGTGTTTGGGAGCAGGGAGCATTCCTTGCTCTGCTTGGCTGGTAGCTGCCCAAGGGGCTGCTTTGGGCATGCTGCGAGCCACGAGCCTTTGTTCTTCCTGAGCTGGGCTGTGAGCTTCTCGGTGGGAAATGAGGACTCACACAGGACAAACAGCACAGATCTCTCCTACCTTTCCTGAGGGAGTGCTGCTCATGACCAGAGCCAGCAGCATCCTTCCTCTGCCTGCGGAGATCCCTCCATTCCAGCAGTCCTGCCCGCAGCCTGGGCTCAGCTGCCTTTTCTGTCTCTGATAGCAGAAAGAGACCTGGGGAAGGAACTCTCCAACTTCAAAATGCAGCAGCCGCCTCAGGGCAGCAGCAGCAGCCCCCACAGGTATGTCCCAGCACTGGGTACCCTCTGGTAGCGTTCCTTGGGGTGTCAGGGTGGGAAATAGCCATGAGGCACTGCTGGCCATTTCATGGGGCCCTGCACATAAACAGCAGTGGATTCCTGGAATCTGGAAGCACACACTGGACTGCAGCAGACTTTATCTGTTTTTATCCTCTGTTTTGTATTGCTGCATGAGCTTCCTAAAATGTATGCAGCATCCCTTTAAAAAGCCTTCGAAGCAGCATTCACGAGGCACGCGGGGCAGTCTATTATCAGCTGCGGGCATGGCTTTGTTCAGTGCTCTGAGAGGTAGCAGATGCACATCTCCAAAGGCCAGTCCTTTGGTCTTGCTCCTGCACATCTGTGTGTGATAAGACCATCACGCTTCCAGATGATCACAATTACCTGGGTCCTTGCTTCATTTTACCTGGTGGCAGGAGCTTTCCCAAGGGACGGAGGAGCAAGTCTGTAACCTTTCCTGGTTAATGCAGAGGTGAGAGCCACATAAGCATTTCTGGCACCAGAAAAAGCTCAAGTAACAATCTTGAGGCAGAAATGCCCATGGTTTCACGTGAGATATTGCAGGGAGCAGTTTATTTTCTCTCTTGGTGCTATCCCAGCTAAGAAAAGAGATACACAATAAAGAAGAGCAAAGCTTTTCTCTCCCAGGAAGGGGTTTTAAGATCCTGCTCTGAGCTTCTGAGATACTGCCTTATAACCCAATGCCACCATGGGCGAGACATGAGGAGGGCAATCTGAGGCTCCAGGAGTGTCTAAAATCAAAGCCTCTTTCTGGGGGAGCTCTGTGGGCCGGGTGCTCTTTTGTGGCTTCTCGCAGCGCGCTGGAGCGAAGGCAGGCTGGGGCTCCTGCCAGGGCCAGAGAGCAGCTCGCTTGTGCTCTGCCTGCTGTGCTACAGACTGCCAGCCCTGCCAGTGGGGAGGACAGGCTGCTGGTTCCAGTTCCCCTTTGCTTTAGGGGATGGTCTTTTTAAGACGAACCACGTAGGTCCAGACTTAAATTCTCAGCAGGTTGCTCAGATTAACTGATAGCTTGGCTCTCCCAGCTGGAACGAGGTCACACCATTCTTCACAGCAGGGAAAGAGAGCTTCCTCCTCCTCAGGGTGTTTCAGATTCAAAGTCACAGCATCTCCTTGTAAGCCTGGAGAAGGACTTGTCACCCATCTCCGCAAGAGGCCTGTGTGTGTAGGTTTTGTATTTATTAGTATTTATTTACGGAGTAAAAATATTCCTCTCTAGCCACGTGGCTCTGTGCTCAGATTCTGGGGGCACAAATCACCATGAATGTGGATAGGATGGTTTCCCCTTACAGGGGATGTTCTACTTTGGGCTAGCAAAGTATTCTTTGATTCTGGGGGTGTTTTAATCATCGCCACCCAGCAGTGCTGAGAGCAAGGTTGTGGGCTCGGGGCTGTGCCTTCCCTGTGCATAGGGACCCCAGAGAAGAAAGAGGTGGGGCAGAGTTTAGTTCTGAGTTTGACTTCATGATCTGGCACTCACCTGGGGAAATTTGGGATTATTAGACACCAGTGCGACTAAAATTACATTTAATGCGTGTTTAATGTGAGTGCTATCAGCTGAATGCAAGGCAAGAGGCTTAGAGTAAATCTGAGTCTTCACTGCTAATGGGTTTAGGGCAATCCGTCTGCTGACTTCTGCAAGTCACATCCATCAGAGAAAGCACCAAGGACATTCCTAGCATGGAACTTACCTGAACTGGTAGATGACGACTCAAATCACTGAGCACAAGGGGTTGTCGCTGTCTCTCTTTAGGAAGGAGTTTTAACACTGGGAAGTTGTCTGAGTTCATAACATTTCTGAAGGCATCTTTAAGGGCTTGCTAAATTCTTTCACCCAAGGCACAGGACCCTGTTTTAGGCCTTGCATCTTGATTTAAAAATTCTTAACCCAAAATTCTGACAAAAGAAAGAAAAAAATGACGTAAAGCTGTTCCTATTTTAGTCGGAGTTTGCTGTGCTTGACTCTTTCTAAAAATACTGTCCACCTTAATGTTACTTGCTTTTTTATCATTACGTTTTTAATGATAAGAAGGGCAAATAAAAATGTTTCCTTTAATTCTGACAAACTAAAGAGATTAAATTTCCCTGTAAATTCTGTATTGGACAACTGGTGAACATTGACTGGATCAAGGAGCAAAATACAGGTTGTATTTATCAAACTGTTTTACATCTCTACTCTCCCTGAACGTTATATCTAAACTTAAGGAAATAATGGAAATTATTTGCTGGAGTTACCTTGGAGAAAACACTGCTCCCTGTGGCTGCTGTTTTCCTTTTGGCACTTTTTGGGAAGTACAGTCTTAAAGAAAGACTCGCTGTTGTCCCGGCTCAGCACAGCACTTAAATGTCTGCTTAAATGTACTGAAGAAGGAGACCTCTCCCTGTTCAGCAGAATGCTGGAGCATTTGTCAAGCTCTAAGCACAGCAACGCACCTGTGTGGTGCCAGCTATTCTGGCCATCCTAAATCCAATGTTAAACAGAGGTCACGGTGCCAGCAGAGGGGGCATAGCTGTAATGAGATGATGTGTTCCATCTCAATCCCTGCTTAGCTCCCACTAGCCTGGATGTTGCCGCCCCATAACATTTTGTTCCGCTCCTTTGGCTCCTGGTGTAACAGGCGCTCCTCTACCAGCTGAGACGCGGCAGCTTGCTTGTGCGACGGCCAGCTCGCTGAAAAGGCTCGGAGGTGAACTTTTTATCCTCTGTTTCACTGACTTCATTCCCTAAAGCATCTTCCTGGAGGACTTGAAATAATTTGCTGCTGCTTTTGTACTTTTTCTGAAAAGTAAATAAGCATGACTGCATAAGGCTGAAGGGCAGTCTTGTCTGGAGCAAAAGGGGACGAGGACAGGCAAAAATGGAAGACACGTTTCTGCTAGAAAAAGAAGGCAAGTCGTTAGCAAATAGTCCTCAGACAGGTACACATCATCCTGCCTCCAGATGTCAGATTGGGATACAAGGCTGAGGAAACCCCAGTTTTATTTCAAGCATGGACAAGACGGGCCGGAAATCTGCAGCCTATTCCCTCTGTGCACTGCTCCCTTCAAAGAAAGCATATCCATAAGGAGCATCCCCTTACCAGCCCACTGACAGCTCAAATTAGGCCGTGGCAGATGAGCATTTTGGCTTTGGATGCCATCAACAGGAAGTTACAATCTGAAATAAAACCTCTTGAATTTGCCACTCCTAATGGTTTCTTGGAGGTTGACAGCATCACATGTGGTGTCCTGCCTCCAACTCCCGTGTAATTTGTCCTGGACTGGTTTTAGTTCATATGGCGCTCTCTAAGACAGCCTTCATCCCTGCACTTTTCTTAAATCAATGCCTCAGAATGCATGGAAACGAGATTTTCAGAAGGATCTCAGTCAGTACACAGCAGCTGTCAAGCTGCTTCTGGAAATCCTGCTAAGCATCTGTCTTCATTGCAGGTGAATAACTGAAAAGCAAAAACTCTGGGCTTTCAATTACACCTGAGCCCTCCATGACTAGGGCTTTTGAAACTGTGCCCTCAAGGCAGTTCTGAAAACGGAGTAAAGGATTTTAGATTATTTAGGTGAGGTTTGCTTGGTTGGGGGCTGCTTCTGGATGTCTTTTTTTGGAAGGAAGTTGCTCTAGGAGATTTTGCCTTGATTGATCTCTTTGTGTTTGGATTTTTTTGTTTAGTTTCCCAAAAGGCACTCGGAACATCTGATAAGTTTTTATCAGCTCCCTTTCAGCCTCGTGTGTGTGTTAGTTTTGTCTTTCTCTTTTTGTGCGAGCCCCAGTCAATAGCCGAGCCTACAAGCAGCACTTGGACCAGGTCATGAGCGTGGTGTTTAAATGAGAAGTGGCTGTGGCTGTACGCAATGACAGCAATGCTCTGACTCGTGTTCTTGGCAGCAAACTGTCTAGAGGTTTGCTTGGGTTCGTTTCATGTTCGGCATTTTGCTGCTTGTTGTTAGTCAGTGTTACTTCGGGTACTTTTTAGATCTGCTATTTGCTCACTTGAGTGAGACAGAAGAGCACAAATACCTCATGGCTGTGTGCTCTGTGATGTCTCAGGGCGTAAGAAATAAGAGCAGAGCGAGAAAGAAGGTTAGGATTAAGATCGTAAACTATAGAGGGCAAAACAAGACCTAAAGATCCTTCGCATGCTTCTTGTCAAAGTTTTTACTTGGCTCTTTTTTACTGTCAAAGACTTGCCTTGGCCAAAGAGTTCTGATATGAGAGAAAAGCCACCTCAACGTATGTCGTGTACCACCATTTATTTTTTCCTCTACATCAGGACAGCTGCCACAACATCATTTCAGTTGCTCGCGTGCGCTGGTCATACCGGAGCCCCACTTGAGAGAAGAGCGCCTCCTTTAGACTGTTTCTTTATAGAAACTTGGAGAATAAAACAACCGAGTAAAAATAATGTATACCTACGTGTTTCAAAATGCTGTTAAACTGCTTGGAAATGTCTGGAGGCTGGTGAGGTTTGATTTTGCTGTAAATTTACTTCATTACAGCAATTATTATCACTGCACAAAGCGGGTTTCTTTCTGTATTAATTTTGTTAAAAATGCTGTCGTTTCATTAATTCCTAGCTGATCTCTAATTATGCAAATGTTTGTAGGGGTCATATCTGGTCATAAATCTACAGGCTGCTGGAATAGAGCTTTGAAACATAGGATTTTCTGTATTATTTTTTTTCCAGAGAAAATAATTGCTTTAGAATGTATGTTATTTTCAGTCATCCAGTAATGCTCAAAATAGTCACTGGATTCCATAAGACTGTTGTCTAAATCAGGGTGGCATGGTCTGGCACACAGCAAAGCTTGTGTTCTGTAGGGTAACCTAGTGAAAGAGGAGGTACAATAAGCCCAGGTAGAGTAATTAGCACTGACCTTATACATCTTGTTGTCCTACAGAGAATAAGGAACAAAATAATGCTGGGAAATGGCAAAAAAAGAAAAAATAAAGGAGGGAGGTAACAGCATACCTGAGGTTTTTGAGATTTTTTTTTTTTTTCTAAATCCAGTAATGTGTAAATCTGTGCAGGATTTCAGTGTGGCATTAGCAGGTAACAGGAACAGATGCTGAAGACCCTGATGTTGCGAAGGGACGCTGCAGTCCCTTGGCCTGCGCTGAGAGGGACCTGGAAAAAAAAACCGTGAAGATGGATGACGTGAGGATGTGCCTGGGTTTTACTCCGCTGGCACTGCCAAATGCCTCCTGCCTCCTTTAGGAAGCCATCCCATCTGGGGTGCGGATGAGCCCTAGCAGCATCCTCTTGTGCGTGGAGCCAGCTGGGCAGTGCGGGCTGATGAACCAAAAAAAAAAAGGAGAATTTCACTTGAACAAATCCGTGAAGCTCAGAGCTGGCTGCGTTTATTGTGGTGTTGCTGGGCAGACATAAGGTTGTGGGTAGAGTGGCTGGCAAGGACAACTGCAGCCACAGCATTCACAGCTCTTCCTAATTGCTATGGAAGGCAAAGGAAGGTGGATGTCTGCAGGAGAGATTAGCATTTGGGTTTGTGATGGGAGGAAGGAGGAAACGAAAACTGGGAGATCTGGAAGTGGCTGAAATGCAACGGGTGTAACAAGGAGGTGACTACGGCAGTGAGGAATGGAGACCGTCCTTTACTCCCTGGTCTCAAGATGTGAACGTGGTTGGTGTCTAGTCATCGTGTTTCACGGGATAAGGGGAGGGATGGAGGAAGAGCAATAGGAGAAGGGAAAGAAGACTCTCTGGGCATGTCCTGGGGGAGACTGAGGTGCAGGGACAGGGCAGAAAAAATGGTGGAAGGCAGACTGGAAACTGAAAGGAAGAAGCTATGAAATGAGGGCCAAAGGAAATGGGTGAAAAGAGGGATAGTGAAGTTACAAAAGGTGAAGCATGATACTATAAAAAAACAAAACGTTGTTGTTGAGGGGGGTGCTGAGCTCATGGAGAAAGCAGGGAGTGGGTCAGGCAGAAAGGAGAGAGCAGAGAGTCAAACAGACCTAGCAGAACCCAAGGGCTAGAAGCAGAAAGGAGTGAAGTGAGAAATGAAAAGGGGCCAGTGCAGCACCAGCCCTCACATCTGATGGTGTGGTTGGTCAAGTGCCTTGTTTTTGTTGTATTACTCAGCCTTATGATGAGGCTACATTTGTGTTTCAGGGGTTGTAAGTGTAGATGGTACATGGAGATGCCCTATTAGGGTGTGGGAAATGGCTCTGAATCACAGAAAATGGGCTTCTTTGTGAGTCCTGATCTGTCGGAGCATCCAAATACAGGATTTGAATCTGAATTAGGGCAGTCTTGTTGCCTGGTTTCCAGAGCCAACAGCTTCCCTTATTTAACACCAAACTTCTCAACATCAGTATTCATTGCTCACCACGCCAGTCCAGGATAAGTGGACGAGCAGCAATTTTTCAATCAACCAGGTGATACCGAACCACGGCAGACACATCCCCCGAGGTGCCTTGCAACGCTCACTGCATCCGAGTGAATTTGTATCTGCAGCATCCGTCAGGTTTGACCCTGGCGCAGACAAGGTGGGAGATCTCTGAATGAGGAGAAATTACCTGCTGCTGGAATAGTGAATTTATGAAGTCTCTTTTTAACCAGTGTGATACTGGTGGTTCAGAAGTAGTGACTGCGGGCACCCCTGATTGCTTACCTAAACCTTCGATTAACTGAAACCTTTTAAGCACGAACTTGTAAACTTAACAAACGTAAAAACAGCCCACCTCATTCAGGGAACACCTGGCATGGGATGCTCAGCAGAGGGCTAAGGCTCAGCCTCAGGATTTGGGTCTCAGACCGCTAGAGTGGCCTCGAGCGAGCACCATTTGTTGCTGTTGCCATCCTTAAGTCTTTGGCAGCAGCTGGCTGCCCAGGGAGGTGGTGGAGTCCCCGTCCCTGGGGGTGTTCAAGGAAAAGTTGGACGTGGTGCTTGGGGCATTGTGTAGTGGGTGACATTGGTGGTGGGGGGTCGGTTAGACCAGGTGATGCTGGAGGTGAGCGCCCTTCCTATGTAAGCAGCCCTGTGGTGGGCGTCCATGCCCAGCTTCTGGGCAGCCCCACAGCCTCCACCCCCTGGTGATTTAGGGAGGGAGGCTCCCACTGGGCTGCGGAGGAGGCTGCTTGAAACCAACGCCCTGTGAGAAGCCTCAAGTAGAGCAGTCGCTCGCCTGTCAGAAGAAGCCTGGGAAAGGAAGGCTGGAGAGCAGGAGCTATGTACGTGCATCAAACCCCATTCCAGAAAGGAAACAGCTGGGGGTTTTATCAGGAAACGGGTTTGTATGGCCACTCTCAACTTCTGGCACCACAGGGACTGCTTGGGGACGTGGCCCTGCCCTTCTCAGGGCATCTCAGCCCCAGGCGGCTTCCTCCAGCTCAGCCGGGCAAGCACCGAAGCCTGATCTCCCCTAGAGGATTCGCACGCCCATTTTGTGGTTATCGCCCCACGATTTGTTCTTTATTTTTCAATAAGCCCTGATTTGACTTTAATGCGGTTCTGAAGGGGCAGTGCTGGGCATAGACATCGGGAAACAGTCGCCTTGCGATGGGCAGCAGTGCCGCCCAGATCCAACCACCTTCACACGTCTGTGAGCCCCCAGGGATGTGAGCAAACAGCAGCCTCTCCCCAGCACAGAGCCAAACCCTTCGTGGGGCTTTCCCCAGGAATCCATCAAAGGATTCACGTTACCATGACACAAGTCTGGCTCTCTGCTTTGGGCAATAATCGTGTAGCCCTCCTCCAGTCACTATTTAATTTGGACAATCAGGCTGAAATTGAGAGAGGAGGCTGAGAGAGGATGTTACCACTGTCTTCTATTTCTGTTATTGTTTCTTTCAATTTCTTAGGGAAGTGGCAATGGTTTGGGGCTTTGATTGATGAGAAGCCTCCCACTATGGTGCAAGGAGATGCTAAAGCATTGATCAGGCTTGCGAGTGGAGCTGTATCTGGCACAAAAACACGAAAGAATTGGAAAAATGAATGTTTCAAGCTGTAGCAAAAAAAAAAAAAAAAAAAAATCACAAAAAGCAAAGGATTCACAAATGACTTTGATGGCTGTCAGAGGGGTAATTTGCTCCGGGAGCAAAAGGCTGATGTGCTGGAAGAACGGAGCAGCAGCAGAACAGCAGAGAACATGAGCTGTGCAATGTACAACTGAATGGATGCTGGCAAATAAACCAAGAAATATACTTTCTTGTAAAAAATAAGTGAAAAAGAAAAAAAAAATCAGTATTTTTTCATGAGTCAAAAAAAAAATCCTTGAAAAAATGCTTTGGCATAAGCCAGATCTTATGGTCAGTGAGCAGCTTTTGCTTTCTGTGCTGGTCAGTCATCTGGCCTTGGCGGTTAAGTTTTTAAAGGATTGAAGAACTTTTAGATATTTTAAGCTTCATTTATTTGATGCTTGGAGCATGACTTTTTTAAGAGAGCCTGGCTGCGGTATTTGTCATTCTCTTTCAAGGCATGTCAGGCCCGCAGTAAGCACATTCAGAATCATGCCAGGCTAATTTATTTTGCAGACCCTTTTTCCATCCTTAGCCAGGACTCGTACCCCCAGCATTCAGCTCTTTTGCTTGAATAATTGCGTTTCTGTGGGTTCTCTTTCTCGGAAAAAAAGAAATATTAAAATGTATGATGGAGCTCACACGGATTTATTGTGAAAACAGTCGCATGAAAAATGAACAATAAGATTTAGCAATAAAAGTCATTCCTTTTGCCAGCGGTTGTGCCTTATCAGCTGGGTTTGCAACAAGCCTGCCTGATTGACGGCGTAGGGAAAAAAGGTAAAGCAGAGCCTGCTGCTGGGGCTGGAGGCTTTCCTTCCCAAGGTGACCCCAGCAAAGCAGTAGGCGCAGGGATGTGAGCAGCCTTTTGCAATGTCTCCCCTCAATTCTTAAAACGTTCTCTTAAATGTTGATTCATTACAAATCTCTCTAATTGTTCTCTCTATTTCTCAGCAAATTATTTTGCTAAGTAAAGTTACAGGTGAAACAGAAACAGGTTTAAACAGAAACCATTCATACACGGAGCGCGTTCAGGATACCATTCCTTCTAGGAACTTCGATGTGGTTAATTAAATGACGCTAGGAGAAATCTTCTTTAATAAGAAGTTCGTGGTGGGACCATTTAGTGTTGTGGGGAATGTGGACGTGGTCCTTTTGCCACAGAGGAGTGGGAGAGTTAGAGACCAGGGGCTGCCTCAGTAAGCTAGAGAAGAGTGGGACGTCCCCATCAGCTTGGGGAGTAGAAGAGTGGCGTGGAAGAGTTTGGGTTTGGAGGGGACATGGGGGTGTCACCAAGCCCCAGGCCCTTTCCACACCAAGACAGATCAGCTCAAGCCAGGCGTGCGTCATTGTGCTACGGTGAGAGGAGGTGGCTGTTCCTGTGATGCCGCCACTGTCACCTCCATCTGATCAGCCGTGGGTTCGCAGGCGAGATGGACGGGGGTTTTTACAAGTGTGGCCAGTCCCGGGCTCAGAGCTGAAAATACAAATTCCCTCTAAATGAAGGTCGCCCTTGGCCATATTAGTTTATGCTGGTTTTTTTCCCCGGCAGCAGAGCGGGGACACAGCCTGTCCCGGTACAGGGACCGGGTTCATTTACTACAGGAGCTGCATACCGTAGCTGTTCTCTTAGTCTTTCCCATTTGTACAGAAAACTTTATTTCTTCAGAACAGTTAGATTACCTCCGGATATTTACTCTGCAAGTATGGAAATTTTAGCTTCACCTTATTTTCATTTCCTCGGGGGTTTGATTATTTATTTTTATTTCAAGTCAAAATGTGCTGGCTGGAGGAAAAGCACGCCCTGCGGAATATTTTGCCCGTAACACTTAATGCCCAGCACGGTGTGCCAAGGAAAGGACGTGTTCTGTCACAGCTGATAGGCCCCCTTTAGCCATTTTTCTTTTTCACATTGCTGCGATTGTCTTTTTCCATTAAAATCAAACGTGGACTGAGCAGCGACATGCTAGCAATCACTACGTGGTATTTAAATCAGCATCCGCTGTGCCTCTGAGGCGAGCAGCGCAGAAGACCTCACACCTGGCGTTCGGCGTGTTAGGAAGACGTGAGATGGATACAGCCGGAGGCCCTGTATCTCCCCATCACCCGTGGTGGGCACGCAGCACCTCGCAGGGTGTCGGCTGCTCCCATCACAGCATGGGTTATGGGACACCCGCGAGAGTCGGACTCTTCACCAGCTGATGAGGCTCGAAACTTTGCTGTGACGCTGGTCAGCGTTGGGGGATGTGGAGACAGCTGTGAATATCCCCTTGGCCTCGTGGTCTGGGCGTTTGAGCTGGTTGTATATAATCTGTGAGCGTCAGCACGTGTACGGTGGCCAGCTGTGGTGCCGGGGTTCATGGTGAATGTGGGGGTAATGAAAGGTTCTGCGAGACGGCTTCAGGATAAACACTCTGATTTCCTTTCCATTTCTGTCTCTTGCTATTTGAGAGGCACAGACTCAAGTGCGGTCTTTAAACATTTTCTTGCTGTATCCTTATGTTTGAAAAGGACTTGTAATTTTGGCTCTTGGAAACAATTTAAAGGCGTCTGATTTTCAGTGGCTGGGAATGCTGCACTTCCTGCATAATCAGCCTCTTTTGACATGTCTTAAATTGGGCACTGAGAGAAAGGATAGATGAGTACAAGTAGTTGACTTAGCACAGCCCTGGGGGGAGGCGGGGGTTAGGCAGAGATGCTTAAACACCCAGCTCTGATACGCTCTGAGTATGCACACAGCCAGTTATCACCGCTGGGCAGACAAGAGGTAACTGATTAAGGCACGATAAGTCAGTCGTGTGAAACCATGAGCCCGTGTTCAGCCAAGTGACGGGCCCCACACGACTAGCCCTTCCTGAAAACTGTATGCCTCTTCTTACTTGAGTGTCAGAAGAGTGTCCTGCTGGCACTGAGAACGACTGGAATAATAAAACATTTCTTCTAAATATTGTAAAATGCTTTGCACGTTTGATCCAAGTCCTCGAAGAGTCAGCAGATGTCTCCAGTGACGTGAAATGAAGCCTGTCCTCCCATGTAGCTCCTCGACAGCTGCTTTGTAAGCTTGACCACCTGTGCTGGGTTTAAAAAAAAAAAAAAAACAAAGTGGGTGCAGCAGCTTATTCTCATACTAAGGGAGCAGGGATAGTTCTCCTGTGTCTCCTGGCTTTTTTGTTGTTGTTGTTGGTTTTGTTTAGTGCAGACAGACACCCATCTGTCCTGGCAGACTAAGCGCTGCAGCCTTTGACTAGTCAGTACAACTAAAGCCGTAGCCAACCAAAAAGCCATGTATATGCTAAATTCTTGGAGAGAAAAGGAATCTGATTATTTTCCGAGTTCTCTTTTCTTTCTTTTGGAAGCATTTTTGAAGAGCTGAAAGGGAGAAGTTCTTTCCTGTATTGCCTGAGCGATGCTTTCAAGTTCGGCCCTTTGCCAAAAGCCTGTTGACAGTAACACAAGTGTTGGAGCTCACTGGCATCACATATTACTTGGGGATCTTTAAAAACTCTCTGAACAGCTTACCAGGACTTCATTAACATTTGATTTCTACCTAAGTGAGGATGAAATTATCGCTCTGTCTTTTACAAGTGGTTAGGCAGCAGTAAGCAGGTTTGATGATTTACCTCCCTGTTAGGGCACGCTCTCCTGTCCTGGGAGGCATCCCAGGAGTCTGACCAAGTCATTTTCATTTTTTTAATAACCAATTTGACAACACCTTACGTTGCCACTGTTTCCATACCCTGACATTGTTCATGTAGTATCTTTGGGGGAAAAAATGAAATGATGGATAATCTGAGTTTCCTTTCACTGCTCTTTCCTCTAGATGCAAATCCACATCAGCGTTCTTCCTCCAGTTTATAATTACTCACTTTTTTTCCCAATGTTATGTGTGGAGGTGTATCAGACGTTGAGTTTTCTCATAGTTGTTCTCTCTGTAGCAGCCGTGTCAATGTGTCTAACCCTCTCTTTTCTTGTCCTCAGGCAACCCGCTGACCGTGGCCTGCAAAGCTTTCTTTGGATTCAGCGGAGAGTCAGGCCCCATGATCTACTGGATGAAAGGGGAAAAATTCATAGAAGAATTAGAAGGTCACATTAGAGAAGGCGAAATCAGGTACTTTTTGGAGTGTTCAGTGTTAGAAATGTTGAATGTCCCAAAAGCCTGTTTGTGGTTTTGTTTCTGTTGTGTTTTCAAAACACATTTTTGATTGGAAGTGGGAACAATTTTCTGTCTAAAGGCAGATGAATGACTTGGAGCCAGAGCAGTGTGAGTTGCATCCCTCCAGTGAGTAAACTTTAAAGACACAGGAGCTATCTATGTGCCTGAAAATCTGTCACCAGATTCCCCTGACAGTAGCTGAAACATCTCCTGAGTGTTCTGGGGGTTGATGTTAGTCTTGCTGTCCACTGCAGCCGGCCCTCGTGGCAGGCTTTGCAGGATGACATTCATTTCAGCATCGGTGTTAATCTCAGAGATTAATAGTCTCCTGTCAAAGTCACCCTACTTTTTCTCTTACTGAATGCATTGTCTGGTCGTGATACAGCTCGCTAGGACTTACCCAGGGCTTTCAAAGAGCAGCATTTGTTCCTCCTTGTTTAGCATTTAAGAGACGGGTGTCGCTGTGTGGGGAAGTCTGATACAAAGATTGTGCATGGCTTGTTCCCGATGCTGGTTATCATTTGCTGTACCAGTTGTAAAGAAAACACGCTAGCATCCACATGAATGTTCATGGAGTTTGCACGTAACAGCATCTTCTGGTCTTCCCTGATGGATGATTACCTGATGAATAGCTCTCTGAGCAAAGACTAAGCTATGATCATACACTGGACATGTAGTCCCAGCTCCTATAGACAGATGATGAGTATGGATCATAAAGAAAGCCAAGGTCTTTGCATCTTCCATCTCATTCTTTTTTATTTTTTCATCTATTTTCTGAGTTGTTTCTTTCTTCTTAACAGAGATTTTGGAGAGCAGGCAGAGAGATTCTGTTGCTTTATCTCTGGATCAATAATTTGAAGTTCGCTCATTTAGCCGCTGGTTATTAAGTTATACTAAAATAACTGACCTAGTGTTGCACCTTAATTGTGTACAGATGGAATTTATCATATATTATCAGAATGGCTTTAAGTGTAAAATCCTCTTTTGGGCTTCTGACCACAAAATACAATTACATAAAACTTCTGCCCTTGCACATAAGGAGCATTTAGCAACACTGCGTCTTCTCTGGTATCTGAGCAGAGTGGTTTTGGTTTTTGGTCTTCCTTCACATCAGAAGGAGAGCTTGAGGTTTGTGTTTAAAGAGCCCTCCAGCTCCAGGAGCATTCCAAATTTTTCCTTCCTGTACATTTCTGCTAATGAAATTGAGTGTGAAAAAGTTGCATTTGTACCTTATTGCCCCATCTCATTCCGCATTCGTATTTCAAATTCATTTTGCAATGACTCCTTTTCTCTCTCGGTTAAGATGCTTTCACTCGGTTTGCAGACCCCTCACTATTTTCAGCTTCTCTTCAGCAAAGCTGCTTCTCACGCACCCAGTCCCCTGGGCATCCCAGCCAGCATTAAAAGCATCTACCCAAACCTACTGCATGGTTACCAGCAGTGCCACAGTCCATCCCTTTTCTCATTTCAAAGTAGCTTTAGCAACTGCAGGAGTAACTTTTCACAAATGACTTTTTCATAGTAACAGCTCTTGTTTGTGCATCCCTCTGCAGCTCTGCTGCTGCAGGGAAACTAAGCGGCAGCGACTGTTCCATCAGCGCCCCGAGCCTGCCCGCATCTCCCACCCAGTCGTATTTATTGATGTATTTCAAAAAACGTCACGTATGTTTCAAGTTTGATGAGCCATGGGAAGCTTGCTGGTTAGATGCCTTTCCCATCAGTGTGCTCGTACGTGACGTTATCAGCATGTTGGTTTTATACTGCTGAAAAACTACAAGTAGGTGGGAATTGTTACAAGCAGACCAAAATAAGCCATGGGTTGTTCCTTTGGCAAATATCTACCATTTTACTTCCCTGTGATAAATTAGTTCACACATTTAAAAGCAGAGTTCTGAATTTTTGGTGCTGTCCTTACCACGGACACAGTCGTGGGGGCACAAAGTACCCAGCCCTCATGTGCGTGCTGGAGCATTCGTAATTACTAGGCCATCCGCCTGCTTTTCTGAGAGCACTGAAATAAGGAAGCATGTGACTTGAGTAATCCTATTGAAGTCAGGACCCTAGAACTGTTTGTTTGGGGGACTGGCTTCACCAGAAGTACTACGTGCAGCTCTGGCCTTGAGGTTATTTATTCGACCTTGTTAGAGAGCTTCGTAATGAAAAGTAACCAGTCAGTACTGCAGGGTTGAGAGGCGTCAACCCCTTCTCTGCTGCACCTCCTTGCCTTCCCCTGAGTTAAGCTCTTCAAATGTTAGAAATTCATAGGGGGAAAAGGAGAGAGTTTGCTTTTCTAGGTGGGCTTTTCAGAGCAGTAATAAAAATGTCATGTAAATTGAACCAGGGCTATTAAAGAAGGAATCAGAGCCTTTAAGCCTGCCTGCAGAGTTGTCCATTGCACCTAATTATCTAAGGAACCCGCAGAAAATGTCAACACCATCTCTTTGCCATGGCAAATAAATATTTTCAGGCGTAAATCTTACTCTCCCAGCCGCCTATGTGTTGCTTCTTTTCCTTCTTCAGACGACACCGCAGAAGAGTTTGCAGATGACCGTAGTGCTCAATTTGTAGAGCATCTTTGACTTTTTTTTTTCTCTGTCTTCACCATTTTTAAAGTGCAAGTAGTTTAACTTGTTTGAGAGGCATGGAAAGATGTGCATGGAGACATTTGGAACTGCAGCCTTATTTCCTCCTGCTGATTAATTTTACATTCTGCCTTTTCACCCGCAGAAGTCAACGGATGGGTGCAAAACACCCAGACAAGATGAGAACGTTGTACCCTGGTAGGAGGGGATGCTAAGGGAGGGAGGCAGAATTACCATCGCTGCCTGGCTAACGTGTTAGGTACTTTGCAGAGAAGTGAGGCAGTGACAGCTCTCTCCTGAAAAGCTCACACTATTTAAGTAGACAATTTATGGGCAGAGAATGAGGAACAGACTACTGTTAAAGACCAGAAGGAAGGACTAGAGTTCTTATCCCTGTTCACAGTCCAGATCCTCTATCTAAAGAATGAAAGTTTCCTTTTTGCCAAGTCCCGACTCCCATGCAGATCAGTAAAGATTTGGAATCAATTATTTGGTCCTGCAAAGAGACCCAGGTGCAGCTTTCTCCAGGCCTTGCCATCTGTGGTCAGCTGAAACCTGACAATTGTAGGAGAATAAGGTTTCGAAGCAAAAACATTTTATCTTCAGATTCAACTTAGTACATAAATGCAGTGAAAAATTCGACAAAACGTTTGAAAAATCTGAAACATGGGATATTCTTCAAAGAAAACATTTGTATTATGACATTACAGTTGTTTTTAATTCACATTTTCTTAACTGATAAATCATCAGTAGACAAAATGTTTTGTTTCAGATGAAATAAATTGCTTCAGCTTGAACAGAAAGAAAGCACTGGGTATTTTTTCACTTCACCCACCTCTTCTTTCTCTCCCTCCGTCCTGTTTATTGTGAGTTGTCAAGCACCACTGATTTCTGTATGTATTCAATGATGGAATTACTCTTACAGTTTATTCATCAAACCAGAAAAAAGAGCCATTATTTTCTCAACTTGTCGGAACTGGCATGTGTTGGCAGTGTTACTGGCAAGGTTCCACCAACCCAGATAAGGACAGAGCTTCATTTTCTGCGTGTTCAGCAAATGTTATTGCAGGCTTTAAGATCTAACTTGTTGACGCTATATTCCTTTTCTTCCCCCAAAATATTGGGCTCCACTTTCTCTGAACCAGCTGCAAAATGCAATGAACTAAAGGCTGTGCACATATTAAAAATAAAATACAATAAAATGTAGATGTGTGACTCTATTTCTGTGGCAATAGTGAACCACAAGCTGTAGAGTACTGGTTTAAAAATAATAATAATAATAAAGGCAGGAAGGTTTAACACCACCAGGAGCTTTTCTGAATGTTGCTACCAGCACAATGTTTAAGTTGTCTGTCAGCATTTTCCTGGTACATCTCATTCTGAGATCTTTCTAGAGACTGCAATTAGCATGAAAAGAAGTGGAAAAAATCATATTCCTTTTTATGAAAGCTCCTTTTTAGCTGACCATATATTATTTAAATTTAGGCTAAAGGTTGATTATTTTAAATAGATTCAGAATAATAGTTTATTTTAATTGTAATGTCTTCGTAATTGTTGCTGTGCATAAAATATGCTCATTATAATAAACACAAGACAATCTGAACATTCTCAGAGTTCTCCAGATTAATGTCCCAGATATCTTCTATGTTAATGATTTTGTTTGTTCCCTGCAGCATAATTTGTAGGCTAAAGTTTGTAAAGCGTATTGTTTACCAACAGAGAAGGAAGACTTCCCTGAGTTTAAAATATTTTGCTGTATAAATGGAATATTAATAGGTAAATGAGAAGTCATTTATCTGTTCCTCAGTGGTTTATGCTGATTTGAGTCTGCAGGCAGATCGGGCTGTCCTGGGAGGTTTCTTTTCTGTCCAGAAATGGTGAAAAATCACTTCCTTGCATTATTTTCAACACTAGGAGTCGGGGCCAGAATAATAATAATAAAAAAGCAGAAATACAGAAATAAATGAGGGTGAATTTGCAGAAATGATGCAATCTAAGTTTCCAAATGCAACACACACGTGCCTGTCCTTAAACTAATGTTTTTTCATTTGCCTTTTTTGCAAGTTACACAGCCGTAGTGAAAGAGGTGAATATTTGTGGGTGCTCTGGTGTGTCTTCTGAGTTTCTGCCAGATCACAGAAGCCTTTAAAGGCAAAGAGCTGTATGAAATCTTTCTGTACTATTTGGTTTGTAGCAGTCAGGCTTGCATTTTTGAAGTTCAAGTGCAACACCCTCACATTTCGAATTAGTTTTCAAACGTGGAGATCTGTGTCTGCTACATGAAATTAAGTACTGGGCATAAGAAAACGCATGCGTTCATTAAAAACCCCAAACAACTTTGGTTTGTACTAGAGAAATTTGGTGTTTGTTGTTGTTAATGAAAAATTAAAGCTCTCCAGGAGAAACCGTTTCCATCCAGCACACAGCACTTTGGCTAATTACCCGTCTTCCCTTGTACCTTTCACCGGCGTCTGGAAGAAAGATTTATTTGGGGCAGTAAAATAAAGTAAAATACAGTTTTATCCATAAAGCCATGCTAGACTGCCAGCAGGACTATGTGCAGTGGTGAGTTCACAAGCTTCAGACTGCGAGGGCATCGTGTGTTTTATGTTCATCCCCTTGCCTTTACACAGCAGTACACTACCAGGATCAAATGAACCTGGCAGATTATACTTGAGATCACGTTTCCTCACTCAAAGGACCCGTAACTTTCTTGAGCAACTGATAAGTCTTCTGAGAGAATAAGGCGTTTTGTTTTTAGACTTATGCCATCATCAGAAAACACTTGCATTTGCTTTATTTTAATGTTGGTGTTAGAACAGTGACATGAAAAGGCTGTACCTCTGGCCTGAAGCTCTGATAGAACTTTCTGGTCCTTGTCGGAGAATTTCATATGTCCCATTTGTGCTCTCAAAGGAGCAAAGAGCTCTTGTTTTTGATGTTGTTCCCTTATAAAGTCAGTCTAGGGAAAAAAAAAAAAGTGGAAAATTCCAGAGTAGCATCACTCCTTCCATTGGTTTTCAAGATTGCATTAAAATGTAGCACAAGATGCAGCCTTCAAAATATTGCCTTATAATTTGCTCGGCCATGGCATATTTACATCTCTGGAAAGTGAGTATTTATTGCTTCTTTTAAAAGAGGAACTGTTTTTAGCATGTTAACTCTGGGGGAGCCAAAGTAACCAAGCTGCATGCGACTGTTGTGCTTACTGCCACATTCCTCCTGACTTGCTCCTGTTCCTCGCTGCAGACACAAGGGGAAAAAAAGGGGTTTGGTTGTTGTGAAAAATGCATCTGTGATGCCTGCATTTCTTCCAGGCCACCCCAAACTCCTTCTAAGTCCTTCTTCAGGAATGCAAGGAGGCCTCGTATCTTGTGCTTGACAAATCACGGTTCTGGCAATCTCCCACCCTGTGTTCATGCAGCTAAGAGAAGGTTGTGTCTTTCCTTTCAGACTCCTCAGAGAACATCTTGGCGAAAAAGAAGTTGAATTGACATTGATCTTTGACGCCGTAGAGGAAGCAGATCTGGCTAACTATACATGTCATGTGGAAAATAGGAATGGACGGAAACATGCCAGTGTTCTTCTGCGCAAGAAAGGTAATTCTCAGTATTTTATTAGCTGCAATCTCACTTGCCTCAGCAGCCACGGGTCAGGCAGTAGCAAAGGTCCTGCTGACCTGTCTGAGGCAGGCTGAACTCCTGGGTGCTTACTGGAGCTGAAGCACATTTGTGTTATGGCTTCACTTTACTATTTGCGGGAAAAAAAAAAAAAAAGAATCATGAACTGTTCTTTAGTCACTAGTGAATCAGCCTCACAGGTGATGTACTTGCCTGGAATACAGTCACCCATAAAGCCCCGCTAAATTCAGTGGAAATATTTTGGTCTAAACAAGCTATGAATTTGACCCAGAATTGACTGACTAGACCAGAGGTTATCGTGTGATAGTTAAAATGTCTGTTCCTTACAATAGGAACCTCAGCAGTGAGGTCAGATGTTCTCGTACTTCTCCACTTCCTTTAACAGCTTCGCTGTTTAAAAGGAAATCTTTAAATAATTGCCATGCGTTTTGATTTCTAACTGCAGAGGGGAATGAAAACATTGCAGTGGTAGCTACAAATCAGTGGAGAATTACCTCATGGTTGCATTGCTTTGCTGGATACCATGCCTGGAATTGGGACTACCACTATTGACAAGTTATCTGTAGCAAAACAGGAACCATTGGGGTTTGAATGTGCCAAATTAAAAGGTGCTACCCTGCCCTGCTGTTTGTAGAAGTTGTTATCGTAAGGCATGTAGCGGTATCTCATTACAGTTCTTATCTTGTTAGTTCAATCACCTCTTCTATTTGTAAGTCGAGTGACGTTTAAATTGCCTGTAATCTCTGTAAGATGAGTGTTTTAGGCAGTACCAAAGCTGTAAGACAGTAACTGTTGGGAGAGCAAGGAAAGGTTACCTGCTCAGGATACAAAAGCAATGTGAAACCATAGAGGTGTCAGCACAGGAGACAGAAAGAGTTAATAACGTTGTCCAGATCTCTGTTGTCATTTTTGGCTATAAATCATTTACCAAAAGTAAGAAATGTTTCCACAAGGCACAACTGCAAGATCTGTTCCAGTCTTTCGTGTGCCTTCAGACCACTGAGGCAAAGGACACGCAGATTGTGGACTGCAGTGTTAGTGTTGGGTAAGCAAGGCAGTGGCCTCCGTCACCATCCTTGCAGCTAAATCCCACAGAAGTGTCCCCATTACAAGAAGGTTTAAATGTACTGTTGGTACCTGAGCATGCTGCAGATTGACCTCTGAGCCTAGGGTAGACGTCACCATGGGACAAATGAACCAAGAGCCAGGTGAAAGAACAGGAAGACCAGCCAAGGCATCTCTAGATGGGGTTGAAACCAGGTTCACCAGCATCTCGAGTCTGGCAAACAACCAGAGTCAGCAGGTTCACCTAAAGCCATGCTGGATGCTAAGTGTGCTGTGCTTCATGTACCCTCAGATAATCTGTATATAATCAAAGGTGAGGGAGAGATGGCATTGGGACCAAAAAAAAGAGCTAGTAGGGAGAGGAAATGTTGGGCTCAACAACCTTTTCTACTATTCTTTCTTGTGACCAGCAGGTTATATATGCAAAAGCACAGTATTCAGTCCTGCCAAAACTGGATCAACTCTGCTTACATGATCTCCTATACGAGACTTTTATGTCCTCCCAGGAAGAAGGGCGTCACATAGGCCACGCTTTATGTGAATGATAGGGATAAAACACAATACAGAAACCACAAACCACCTTGAAAGACAAGGGCCTGCAGTTGTGATGCAGAACACACACTATTTAACATATAAATTGACAGGGTGTCACAACTTTAATTAAGGAAACTGGTCATCATGATGAAGGATTAGCCTCTTTAGCACAAAAAAGCATTCTACCTTTCCATCCATTGAACCTAATAAATACACAGCATGTATGTCTGTGTTGGCACTGGTAAGTGCTCAGCTGTGGTGCATATATTAGAATAACAAGCTAGGTTTATTTATAACAAGAAAATGCAGACATTTCAGAGCTCTGCTGAAATTATGGAAGAAGCAGTGCTGAATACAGACTTTGGAGGTGGAGAGGATCACTTCTCAGCCGCTATTTCATTTCTCTCTGAAATGTGGCTGTAGAAAGCTTATATTCCCCTTGGGCATTCTCGATAGTTTATTTTCAAGCTATTCAAGTGCCATTTAAAATATCCCCAGTATTTTCACTATGTCCTTTGGCGACCTGTCCCATTGGCTTGTTTTTTAAAGTATTAAGTTCTTACTAATACTTGGCCAAACTTTTCCATTCTGTAGCTTGATATAATTCTTATCCTAGCTTTTTTTTGGCTTGGATTTGGTTGTAGAGTATTCACAAGCCAGGAAATGCTACAGTTTTACTGACCTGTGACAGGAATTAGGACAGGACTGGTAGAGGGCTGTAGACCAGCATCCTCTATTTGTGTGTCATAGGATTGTGGATTCCTATTGTAATGTGCTGCACTTTTCCAGGACCGGGGCTTGGAACAACAAGGAAGCACATCTCCGGGTCGCAGAAATCTCTCTCCCTCTGAAGTCTTCTTGCAAAGGGCTGCTCTATCCCTGTTGGGCAGGAGGTGCTGGCAGCTTGGTTTTGGTTCCAGGTTGCAACATTGCTATAGGTTATGTCCACCCTCCTTTCAGAGGAGTGAGTGCAACGCAGCGGTGTACCCAAGCTGCCATGGGTCATGAGTCTTTGCTAAATTAGAAAGGCTGGAAAAACAAAAAAAAAAGTAAAAATATTAAAACAACAACAACAACAACAAAAAAAAATCCAAATTAGAGAAGTAGTACAAAAGTTTCTAGAGTTGCTTCCTGTTTTAACATGGGATGTTAATTTTTAAGCATGTACTTAATATTCCTTTAAGCATATACTTTGTTAAGGAAGAAAAAGGAATTGTTCAAAGATTTACGGTACAGTACGTTGAAGTCTTTTGCTGCATTAGAGGTACAGCCCTCACAAATGCTTTTTGAGAATACAGGCTGCTGTCTGATACCCAGGAATGCTGCTGTATTGATAGCCCCACATCATGCATCATCATGTAGGATTTTTATTTTTGACTGAAAATGAACCAAATCTAGCTTTGCTTTGCGTTTTTGTCCTCCATACTTGTATTACATGGGATCACAATATACACCCGCTTATTCCTTAGTTGTGGAAATAGCTCAGGATTCCCTTCAGATGAATTTGAAAACAGTCCAGTATTTTCCTTACTGAAGTCTAAGTACGCTATAAAATAACTGTCCTGGAACATGAATAACTTGTCTGGAACTGCAGAATAAAATCAAGCAGTGCTCTTAGCAGAAAGAAGCAGTGAATTTAGATAAAAATAAATATTACAATTATGTTGGCTCAACATTTGTTTTCAAGGAGGCTGCCTTTGTTCAAGGCACACAGGAAACTAAAGAGTTTTTTGATGCCAGTGATGAAGAACCTTCTGAAGTACATTTGGCTCTCACTTACTGGGTATTTATGAGACTTCTAGTATTTTAAAGGTTATAATCCTCCATATGATAAGCTGTGGCTGGGTCCTTCTACAGTATTTTACATTAGAACCTATCTGACTATTATTATTTACTAATTTTCAGCCACCATTATAGCACAAAGGCCAGATTCAACTCCTTTCCTAATGTTGCATTTACTCAACTGCCTTCCCCATTATCTTAGTGAGGACTACTTGAGGGGTAAGGCATTCATCAGAGGCTAAGAGCTCGAACAGGCAAGAAAACAGAGTGTTTGTGGGGTTTCCTCCATTGCCCCCACCTTGGAACAGTGATGAGGAGACCAGAAGTTAAGTCTGGAGCCTAGGAGAGTTATGGGGCAGAAAGACGAATAAAGGAGGAGGTGTAAAAGGGAGGTCAGTTCTACCTTTTGAGCTGGAATTAGTGTTTTCACTGCTGTTTTGCTGCCATACCCTGCCATTGCCCAGGCAAGTGGCTTCAAGTCTGTGCTCCTGTGCAGGCTACAGGTGACCTTCAGGACACAGCACAGGCAAAAACAGTCATTCAACAAACCCAGCTTTGCTGGGGATGTAGACAGGTCTCTGCCACAGATGGGCTGTTTAAGTCCTGTAACACACAACAGCTTCAAATGGTGCCAAATCAAAGAGGCAAACCCCCGAAGTGTGCAACATAATGTGCTCAGGGATTTGTCGACTGCTTAACTACAGGCGTTCATTGCCCAGCAATTGGGGTACAGGTGGAGCATAGATCAGAGAATACAACGGGCTCTGTTCCTGGACTTGATTCTGCAAGGTAGCATAGGTCAGCTGCGATGTTCAGAACTGAATGGCCTTTGTCCTTTTCCCTCCTTCCCAGCTGTCAGTTTTGTCATCATACCAATTCCCTGGTAGAAAAGTTTCAGTACAGGAAAATAAAGGTTTTTTTTTTTTTTTTTTTTTTTTCCACTGAAAAGTAATTTTGACCAACTCTGTTCTCCATTTGACCAGATTTCTCCCCAGAGCATATGCTAACTTTATCTTGCAATGTAATAAAAGTCCCATGAATTCCCTGTTCTCAGAGAGATTAAATAGCTATTATAATAGACTTTTTCCATCTATTAGTCCATGACTTCTCAGCAGACAGACATCAGAGATACTGTAAACTGGGAATAACTTGACATCTGATGTTAATTATTGAAATACAAGGCATGATGAAGCAGGGCTAACCCCAAAAGATACACAACTAATTTGCTTTTTATCTTGAAAATGACACAAATGACATACCAGTAATTTCTTCTGGCCTAAGTTTTAGAAGTGTAAAGATCACAGAAACTTTTTCTCGCCTGTATTGCAGTTTTTATATCTTCATATTGTATTTATCACAGCAACAAATATCTTCATGACATCTTACCTAATTAATATAGAGGCTATAATATAGATGGTAATGTATTTAATATAGATGCTAATATATAATATAGAGGCTAATTAATATAGATGCTATTGTCAAATTGGCGTGTTTTGTCTTTTATGGTAATGTAATATGCCAAGCGGTGTTACAACCAATATTGTGTTCCGAGGACTGAAATGTCCTGAAATGGATAAGGAGTGATACTGCTAAAGCTAACATCTTAGGTCAGATAGAGCACTGTATGTAAGGCTTTTTATTGCCTTCTGGCATTGGTTCGCCAAATGACCTTGAACACGTTGCTTCCAGGCCTCTGTTTCTCCAGCTGTAAAAGATGGATAATTGCATTTGGATGAATTTGTGAAGTACTTTGGGATAGACTGCTTGTGATGTTTTCTAATAAAAGCATCCCAGCAGGAAATTTTAGCGAGCACTAGTTCCCATTTAAAGTATAACATGTGCTAAACAAACATGTGAGAACTCCATTGGTAGCCGTCAGAACTCGAAGTGTGTGCTTCTGGCTCCTCACGTTACTTTGGGCACTCGACATGCTCAATTCATCCGCTAGTGATTCAGCCAAAGTCCTGGCTTGACAGCTTACATCAGCTCATCCGCTGGCTCCACAAATATAAAACCAAAGTTTAATATTATTTGGGGGACTGGAGTCTCCCAAATGGGGTACAATATGCCTAGTAAACCTATTCTCACATGCTGCATACAGCATTTCATGCTCTCTGCCAAGATAGAAGTTTCAAACTCCGCAAGCTCATTAAAGGTTGATTAATCCTCGGTGTAAAATCACTACATAATTCCCTGGTAGAATTATGATTATAGCCTCAAATGCATTCTGGCTGGCAATTTCAGAAAGGCAGTAGAAGGAATGAGTGGTTGGAGTTGAATAATAGGTAATGAACAAAAAAATAGAGACATCCTTAATGTTACAGTGGTTATAACAAGAAGATGTGCAATTTTACATGGAACTGTACAGTGGATTAGAGCAATTAAAGTTCAAAAAGATCATAACCTTTGTCTTTCCCTGGTAATTTTAGATTTGATCTACAAAATAGAGCTTGCTGGAGGTTTGGGAGCCATCCTTCTGCTGCTTATTTTGCTGGTGACCATCTATAAGTGCTACAACATAGAGTTAATGCTCTTCTACAGACAGAACTTTGGAGGAGATGAAGCAGCAGATGGTAAGCAGTTGCTCAGGAAACTCATAATACATGCGCTGGAAATATTTCAGAGGTCCAAAGTGGTGAAATTTCTAGTTTAAGTTCAAACTTCTATGCACCCAAAAGTGTAAATCCCTAAGACTTTTTCTCAAAGCCTACTGGAATCAGAGTCTGTTCACTGAAGTGTCTCTGGTCCGTTCCATAGGGAAATGGGAGTAGGAAGAAATGTTCAGGACCCAGTTATGGATGCTTGGATGGTGTTTGTGAACCGATTCCTCAGCAAAACTCTTTTAAACATTTCCCCATAAATTATTTTTAGGCTGTTGACTAACTCTAGGAACTAGTAAGAGTCAATTGTTATTGAGGTTAACTAGTTACCTCAGTTAATTGTGAGTCTGAAAACAGCTTAATGGAAATACACAGCTTGCCTGAAGGCTACATTTAAGAATAGCACGGGATGTTTGTCAGTGTCCCTCCCTCCCGCCCCCTCCCCCCCCCCCCCTTTTGGTAGCATATGATCTATTTGGTGCCTAAAGTTAAGCCTGTTTTTAAATTGAAGCTTTAATTTCCATGAACATAGAATGTTCCTGCTCCTGTGAAGCTGGAATTAGCCCTACTGAACTAAATCCAAATGCTTTGAATTGTATTAGTGAATTATAGTACATTATATTATAGCATAGTTAATATACTATTAATGTGCATATAACTAGTATCTGCTGAAGATCTAAAATACAATATTCAAGTAAAGGTACTGCTCATAGCCTCCTTCAACACTTCAGAGTCACGTAGGCAGCCTGGAGTGGTATCTAGAAACAATAACGTATTTGCAGAAGGAGCAGGGAACACATTTCCCCCATTGTGCAAAAACAAAGGGCAGTTGTACAGACGTGTTGCTTTCTGCAGCTAGCATCACCATTATCAAAAGAATTGTTTTCTGTTAAGCACTGGGTAGATGAAGTGTGAAAAGGGTTGGCTGCAAAGAAATCCATAGGAGTTTTGGAGGATGGGTGGAATGATATCCAAGGGGTTATAGAATGTGGAATGTTAAATAGCAGGAACAGAGGTCAGGAAACTTCTCTCAGTCTTTGCGTAAGTGGGAGAACCTACAATTATGCTTTTCTCATACTATACAATACTGGACAGTGTTTATCCTAATTGTAGGAGAAAGTGAAGGGTAAGATTGTGTGATTTTAGAGGTAATTTACTTCTAATCCTTGGGGTTATACCAATATGATTCCTTGGTTTGCACCAACCAGAAGTGATGTGAAGTGGCAGCTTTCCTCCAGATTGCTTTCATTTGTTTAGCTCATGTTTTCAGTGTGAAGCTGCTGCATTTTTATTAATGCAACTTCATCGTTCAGTTACTTTTTAATTCATTAAACATGATTAGTTTCTAGTTGTTTAGAAGAGACCTCACGAGTACTTAGAGGATTCTGTGTGCGTGACAATTCTGAAATCAACCTCTTGTTTTTCCAGTGTGTGATTTTAGAGCTATTGCAGCCTTGTATCTCATTCTGATCCTGCTGAATGAAAGATGGAGGCAGAATGTTGCTGAAGTCACAATGTATAGAAGTGTGTTTCTTCCTACTTCTGTAGGCTATAGAGTGAACACGTAGCAGTGAACAAGAAGCCAGCTGCATATATGCAATTGCAGGATCATATCCCATTTTATAAGTGTATTTCTTTAAAGTAAAAGATTTGGAACCAAAAAGATCTGCTTCTTCCAATTGTTAAAAATACCCCGTGTAAGCAGCAGTTGGATGCATTCACTTCCTGTGTTGCACATAGCATTGCTTTTAGACAAAACATTTCAGCAATACTGAAGATTAAGGGAAGCCATTTACAGAATAGCCCCCAGCAGCGCTGCATCCAAAGCACACAGAGCAAGCAGTGGGTGAGCACAGCTAGGTCCTTCTGTTAACATCCAGTAAATATGAGGCTTGTGAAGAGGCAGCTGAGGCTGCAGAGATGTGGCACAAGCATACGGACTCACGGGAGCCCTGAGGGAGCTGCTCCTGTCTCCCTTTTGCTTGCTTGCATTGTGGATAGAGGCGGCTGGAGAGGGCAGTGGTACCCACGCAGCTGGAAGGGACAGGACTCAGCTCAGGGACTGTTCATGCTGTTCCCAGTCCCTGTCTTCCTCTCTAAGCGCACAGCTTTTGTGCTGCTTTGTAACTGAGCACATCAGTGCTCTGGGGTTTGCTCTGTTACCTTTACAGAGCTCTGAGATGTTTCCAGGGATGTTTGTGTCCTGAATCCCGTGGTAGTTGGCTTCTCTTAAAAGGTTTCAACAAGCATCATTACGGACAAGATAGCAGGTTTTGGACATGGCTCCAAAGCCAACTGGCCTTCATTTCTTTGCTCTTAGTTCTTCTGTCAACTTTCCATCAGTCACTACTATTTCTGTGAGCTGCTGATTTCAGAGAAATGCCAGCACACCAGGTGGACCTCCTCCCATACAGCTCCGATGACACCAGGCAAATTGCCTTTTACAGACAATTATTCACATGCTTTGTCTGTGGCTCTGACCCTCGAGGGTCTGGCTTTGTGTCAAGAATTATAAGAAAGCAACCATCGTTTCAAGGTCATCGAAGAACATGTTGCATTATGATTAGCTATTTTTTCTTTTTATTGGAATGTATTGATGAGTTTTAACTGCTTCCATTATCTTTCATGTGCACAGTTCTTCACAGATAATTGGTACTCAGCAATCCTCCATTCATGCAGTTTTGTCCTCACAACATTAACTATTTGATTTTTCATTTCTGTAAATAATGGCAGCTGTGCTCTTCCCTGGAGACTAAATTGCTGAAGGTTGACTTTTTCAATACACTCTTTTCCATTACTGCAGAGGAATAACAAAGAGAAATGTCACTAAGACAGGCTGATCACAGCATGGATCTCAAGCTCGATAGCGGTGCCACTTCTGTTCCTGGTACGCTTGCCAGCTCTCAGCTCTGTGTGTCGGATGCAGAGAGCTGGAGTCTAGCCCCGATGCTGTGCAGGAGGGGCAAGGAATTGTGTTGCCAGACCTGTGTGTCACAGCCCAGCCTTCCTCACAAGGCATTTTCTGGGGTCCCCTCTGTCACCCACCTTTTGTTGAAGCTCTGAGGCTTTGCTTCCACCCTGAGGTGCAGGCATCCTAGTGCAGGAGCAAGTCTCTCCCTGCTCCACACTTGCTCTTGGAGTTATTTCTAGCTCTGATAAGGTGAGCCCCAGGTATGTAAATGTCCTGGATCAAATGACCTCTAAAGTTATGATACTGGCTTTAAAATTTGGGAGATTTTCTGAAAGAATGCTTTGAACTATTCCCCATAGTCACTGTTTTCTGTACAATCAGTATTCATTTGAGTTTAAGCTGTGCATTTCTCACATTTATTTGTGAAAGGAAGTTCTCCTTTGAGTGAGAGCTCAAAACATTCCCATAACCATTGCACTCTTGAGGCATGGGAGTTGAAACAAAGATTTCCATTAGCACCAGATAAAGGATTAAAATTAAAAGTTCCAGCATTAGTATTTGTATTTGAATTTTGCCCAAGATCTTTTCAGATATGAAGTATGTACACTGACCACATGAGGCAGACTTACTTACTAGCTAATTTCTCTGCAAAAGCCAGGTTATATACTCATATGAAAATTACCACTTTTGTTGAGAAATGCGTGATCATTTTTAGGGATAATACAGCTTTCTAGAACTGTCCTGTGCTCTTTGTAGTGCTTTTGCGAACATCAAGCTGAACGTGAATTTGTTTCCTTACAGACAACAAGGAATATGACGCATATCTTTCATACACCAAAGTGGATCCTGATGCATTAGATTGTGATAATAACGAAGAGGAGCACTTTGCACTGGAAATCCTGCCAGACGTTCTTGAAAAGCACTATGGATATAAGCTCTTCATTCCAGATAGGGACCTGATTCCTAGTGGAAGTAAGTATTTCTGACCTTTGAGTTTTAATTCTCTCCGATGTGCTGTGAAGGCCTGGACTGTGCAATAAATACTAGATAGGGAAAGCCTGTCCTTGTGAAGTGGTTGTCAGGAGTGGATAAGTTTCCTCACTGCTGCAGATTTGAGCTCTAAGTTAGAGTTTGTTCCTGCACCACTGAAACCAGAGGGGGAGCTGCTATTGATTTCAGTGGAGGCAGAAGCTGGACCTTTCAACGGGGGAGGCAGCAGCGCTGCAAGCAATAGAGTAATATAAAATCTCTGTGTCAGATACAAGGAGCTAAAAATGAAAGTTCCAAAAAAGATTTGTGGTTTCTGTTTTATTATTGAAAATTTCATTTTTTTAGTAATTACTTTTTTGTCTGTGTCTTTTTTCCCCAACTTTGAAGTCTTATAAATAGCTAGATTAGTTTTCCAATTAATTGCAAACATGCAGTTTTTCATTAGGGTTTTGACCAAGTGTTGCATTTCTGAGCAGTATTGGTATTATGTAAGCAATACTAATTCTTCAGGGGACTGTGTGCGGTCCTGTGACCTGATGCTGTCTTCCATGCCGATGGTAAAATACAGCTGTCCATTTCAAATCAATTTTGCTGCTGTGTCTGAAGATTCAGCAGCACCTTTGGATGCCTGTACCAACAGTTAATGCCTTCTGAGCTGTGGTTATGGCATCTCTTCCAAATTCATTTCTGGACAAGTCAAAAAGACCATGAATCACATCAATGAATGGCACAATATGTTTGCTTTAATATTGTATTTATTTGAAATGTTACCCATGTGAAAAACATGCCTTTTTTTTTTTTTTTTTTTTTTTTTTCACTAATTCTGTCTGCTACACGTCATTTCCATGAAAAATGCTAAAAGAGTGTATGAACTTATTTCTGTATATGCTACCGGATAGGAAATAGGAACAAGAAAACAAAGCAATGACTGTACTGGAGCAGATGTCCCCAAACATGAAGCAGTTAGAACATGACTGCATTAGCAGCCTGCCTGCCAAAGACTTGAAACTGCTGCCTTGCTGCTGCCAAACCCAGTGCCTGCCCCAGAAGTTGAAGCCTATTTCTTTGCTATTTGAGGGAGCTGGAAGCAGAGCTCTGATTCCAGTCTCCCACTGGGAGAGAGGAATCAGAGCCTAGGCAGAGATCATGCAAAGCACCCTGTAGTGGCTTGAACTAATTGTGTGCTTTTGCAGCTCCTAGGCCAGAGCTGCTTGCTTTATTCCTTTGTGCTTTGCCCCTGTGAGGAGTCAGTTTTACTGTCCCCTGAAACATATTCCAGTAAGGGGACTTGGCTTATAGCCTTTTTATTTCTGACAGCCCAAGCAAGCGGTACTGAATTATTAGATAATAAGAGAAAATGTCTTTTTGTGTTGAAAATCACAGGACTGTAGTAAATAGTTTCATATCCAACCATACAGCAGTTACACGTTGCAATTATACAAGTGAATTGGAGTTTAAATCTGGCCTTTCACCAATAACTATACGCACAGATTAATCTGAAACGAGATCCTTCTTTCGAATTGCTATACGAGCCAGCATGGTACTTTATTTTTGTCTATTTTTGTCAGTCAGACACTCAGCAAATACTTGTCATCACTTCGGGTATTCATTAAACCTCTCCTGAAAATGTAGGGTACCTGAAAATGTCAGTTCTCATTTATGAGCATTCACAGACTTAATACTTCTTTTTTCCTCTCAAACTCACTTCTTCAGTGTTATGAAAGGGCCTGATTCTAACATATGGAGCTTCAAGAACGCCTAATCACACATAATGACAATACAGAATAAAATACGGATCTGAAATGAGTGTGATTTGAATGCTTCAGCTTTGAAAAAGATACAGGGGGTGGCACTTGATTTTGAGGGGGACAAGAGGGAGAGGTGATGGGGAAGGAGGGAAGGCTCAGCCTCCTGTATTTGCAAGCTGTTGGTGTGCAGAGGAGAAGGGAACGTGGCTGTTTCTGTCATTTTGTGCAATGCTCACCAGTCTTACAAGGACTTGCAGTGCGTAGTGAGGAGAGCAGGCAGCATGATGCGCTATCGACCTGCTAGAAATTTCAGAGGCAAACCTAACATATTTTAGAGTGACTGTCACAAAAAGTGGCAGATGCGACAAAATATATGGCTCTTCAGGGCAGATTCCTATAGAAGAACGGGGTTTTGGTCACACTTACCTGTTTTGATTTTAGGAAATATTTCTTCTCATGTGTACCGCATTTCCTTGTCTTTTGGTGTAAATGACTGTGTGATTTAATGCTTTCCTGCTCTCCATGCTGATGTTGCCTTCTGTATCTTTTCCCATGTACTTAAATGTGTGATTCCAGCAAATCTGGGGTGTTTTCAAAGTCTGGTCGTTTCACATAATCTCTGCAGTTTTAAGGTGCTGCCACAGGAGGGTGTGCATTATTGCGCTTGCTTCCTGGCATGTAGTAACACAGCTGCTGTTTGGGTTTGAGAGCAAGCAAAAAATAGATATGTTAAATAGTATTTCATTTGTCTTCCTTGGATACTTCTGTGAACAAACTGAAAAGCTGATTTCAGAAAAGTTCAGGACGAATTTGATTATGATTTTGCCAGGTGATACAGCTCTACAGAAAAGCTGTGATAGGCTCCGCATGCCTCTCTGCAGCCGAGGGAGAGGTTCAAGCCAGATACACCTGAGCAGGGGTTTGCTCACCCAGCAGAGCTTCTCTGCCAAAGGCGGACCCTGGCAGTGCCACCAGCTCACATCCCAGCTCTGCACTTTGGCTCTGCGCTGAGGACTGGCTGTCTGAAGGAGGTGTGTGGAGCAGATGTTGCTGGCCCTTGGAGGACAGAGATGATGGCTGCGGGGGCTGAGGCCCTGTCTTTGGAAAGCAGATTCCTGGCCTTAGGAGTACAGGTTCTGAACCTGAGTCACATTTGCAGGAAGCGTTGGTTTCTCTGCCCTGCAAAGCCGGAATACAATTACTATCCCAGCAGAGGATTTTGTCCTAGTGGGAGATCCCTCAGGAAGGGCACTGAGGGCCTGGGTGAGGCCCACCTCGCAGCAGCCAGCAAGGACCTTTGCAGAGACTCTTGGTGTTGCCTGAGAGCAGCATGAAGGGACCCAGTCCTGAACTGGTGAGGTGGAAACAGGGCTCAAGCAGCCAGCGCTCCTCTGCCCTCCCTCACACAGAAGCCCACTCAGCTATGCAGGCCCATGGGGCGACAGGGCAGCAAGATGCCACGTGTGGTGTGCTGTGTAAGCAGCAAGACTGAGTTTGACTTGAATTCCAGCTATTCTTTCTTAAAGAGTATCCTTTAGTAATGACAGAGCATTCTTCATTCCCTCAAAGCTGTCAGCACATATACCTCTCTGCCTAGGCACCTAAGGCGCCAATGAACACATCAGCCTGTATAAGAAGACAGCAATCCTTAATTCTTCTTAACCGTTATCATTTTTTCCACCCTATTACTTTTCAAGACCTTTTTTGAACAAACCCTTTTCCACAGCCAGGCAGACTCTCAAACCCTGTGAGCTTTTTAATTCAGTGTTAGGAGACCTGAGGAAACTGAAGTGCTGAGAGGAAAAAGTAGAAATACTTACAATTTTTATCTGAGACATTTTCTGTCTTGCTGAGGATGTTTCTACAGAGAGAATGATATATTTGCACTTGATTCTTCTAAAATTGTGTCTACATCAGAGGAAGATACTTTTCTCCAGTGGCTTCTACAAATTATTTTAAATCCTGAAAGTGAAGAGATGAAGCCTGTCTATTTGTATGTTTAATACCAGCACTACTAACCTATTAGAACATCATCTAGTTGCTCTCTAAGCATACGCGCATTTGATCTTGACAGGATTGAAAACACACCAGCAATTCACTCCAGCTCAGCCCAGGGTGTAGAGACCAGGCACTGAAAAGAACAGCACTGATAGAATAAAAAGCTTTGCTTTTACCTGGGAAATAAGAGCTTGGCAGCATGACAGGAGAGCACCTCAGGCATCCAATAAAAAGCACACAACGGTCAATATTGAATTTCTGGCAGTTTGTAGTTTTGTCTGCCCGTCTGCAGTGGGTTTCTTTTGTGTTGTTGGTTTGGTTTGGTTTGGGTTTTGTTGTTGTTGTTGAGTGGTGAATTTGAGCTTCCTAAGTTCCTGAATGAAGAAAACCCACTCGGACAGTGTGCCTGGGGTTCCCAAGGAGCCTTTATTAGGTATGTGATACCATTTACGTGGAACAGAAATAGAGCACTCAGCACCATAAACTCCTTTACGAAGTCCTTTGTTATTTGCTCTGTATGAATCTTACAGTTAATACCAGGCAAGTAAAAATGAAATACAGCAGAATTAGTTAAAAGTGGAATAAATATAAACAAAATCCCTCTCTTTAGAGTCAGCCAGGACAGGACGTCTACCTTGTAGTAGTTTGGTGAAGGCCACCAAGATGGTTGGGAAACTGGTGCACTTAGCAAAAGAGGAGAGGCCAAAAGAACTGTATTTCATGAAGAAAATAAAGGCAAAGAGGGAATTTTATTGTTGTCTTTCCAGTGGAAAGCACACAGAATATGGAGGCAGACTCTTCTCAGAGATGCAAAGTCATTGGATAAGAGTGAAAATTCCAATCTAATATTTGGAAATTTTTCCTTGCCGAGAGGGTGGTCAGACACCAGGACAGTACCCAGAGTCACTGGAGAAGAAGCCTTGAGAAGATCCTTGGAGATTTTCAAAGCTCTACTGGACAAGGCCCTGAACAATCTTACCTGCTCCTGCTTTGGGCAGAGGATTGAGCTGGAGACCTTCAGATCCCAGCCCGTGTGATTCTACGAGTCTTTGATTCTAAATAGCCAGAATTTTGATTCCAACGTCCACTACTCTACCAGTTTGGGTTTCACCAGAATCACCAGCTTCAGACACTTTGGTCTCCAAGGAGATATCGCCAAAGCCATCTTCTATTCTATTATTTGTTTCTTTCTGTTGTACTCATCACCCGTCTCGTAGCTTATAGCAGGATTGTGCTCTCTTTGGGGCAGGGGCCATCACTCTGTTCTGTGTTTCAGCATTGCTGACTGCATTGCTGTTCTGGCCAGAGCTAAAACAAGCAACAAATGTTTAAGAAATAGGAAAAGCAAGACAAGCAGTTATTTTTGCTGTAATAAAGTAACTCAAGTTAGGGTTTGGGAACTATTTGGTTAGGAAACCAGGACTGAATTATTATTCTATAAATAACTCTTTCTCAAGTGATAGTCATGTTGCCAGAGGCAGCAAGGCTGGTTATTTTCAGAGTGTCAGGAACTGGCCAGTATGGTTGATGGCAAATACTCCTTGGTCCTTGTGGTGCTGCAGACCACATTTGCCAAAAATATCCACAAGACTTGATACAATTGCTGTTTTTCTCTCTCCCTCAGCCACTTTTGCAAATTGTTTGAATCTAGTTAGTCAGATATTTCTTTGTGTAAGCAACTCTGTATCCATGGTATTTCTTAGTTTTCTTGATCTTGGGCCACTTGCATATTAGGTTGTCTGGGTTTCCTTCCAGCCCATGGCTAGAACAGCTCATTCAGGATTCAGTAGGCAATTACGGGTCATTACACTCTTGCAAATAGGATGCATGTCTCGGACTTCAGTGTTCCACACTACGTTCACCATCGTTACGTGTTGACGGTACTAGTGAGAGTGTATTTGCTCTCAGGTCATCTATCTTCATTGCTGAGGGGCAACCATGCAAAAAAAAAACACGTTTGCTTATGGGTCTAAAACTTCTTGTTGTCCATACTTCTTTGAAGACCACATTGGCCATGGTACAAGTAAGTTACCGATAGAGCTTCCCAAAACTGTAATTTTTTAATGAGAAATGCTAACATTTTGAAAACTGTTTTTGTGCCATATTGCAAAATGGTGTTTCAAGAAGAGGAGGAAAAAAAGATCAAAATTAAAATGTCCTTTTTCAATAAAATCAAGTGGGTTAATGCTAATTCTGCCATTTTATTTTTACTTTATTCTTTATGATACAATATAATTTTGAGAAACAAAGACAAATTATTCTATCCTGATTTTGTCAAGATTTTTTCTCCCCTTATAATGAAATGTCACAGAAATTGACTCCTTCCTTGACAACAATGAAGTTTTAATGAAATGACATTTATCTGATGAAAGTATGTCTGGAGTCTTGGAGTTGATGATGATTGGTGATGTGAATCCTGAAGTGCTTGTTCAGTTTCTTCTTGAAACTTTGACAATTCCTTTTTAGCTCAATAGAAAGGCAAAACCAACCCTTTGCAATATAGCTGGCTTGGATTTAATACTTCTAATGGACAGAACACTTAAGACAGCTTCCCCTCCGTTATTTTGAGCAGTCTCTAATTCTGAATTGAAAGGGAGTGGGTGATTTAGCAACTCTAAGATTTATGCACTCTTGTATCACTGAAGGGTAGGGGGAAGCGTGAATTTCCAGGCTTTAGAAAGACAGGAACCCGTCCTTTTTTTGCTTTTCCTTGCTGTAACGTTTGTTGTGCACACTGGGCATTCTGTAGGATGCACCCAATGGAACCACATGCTCCAGGGAAGTAGTAGCAGTTGTCCCAACCTTAAGTTATTGGGCGTATTCAATGCCTCTGGGCCAGATGGCTGGAAAATGTGTTTGCCTTTCATTTGGTTTTCCACTTTTCTGTAATACGGTGTATTTCATCCTCACTGCACCAGCAGACCGCCTGTCCATTGGCTGTGTCTATCACTGAACCAGATGCAACTTGGAATTTGCACCTAGTGGTCATTTGTGAAGGTCTATATAGAGTTGTCTGTAGAAAGAGCTCCAAATTGTTGCAATATCCATCAAGTAAGCAGGGCATACCAAAGTATGGGAGAGGCACAGAGGGGAGAAGTGTACACCTGAGAAAATAGGGGATTTTTCCTCTCATCTTCCTACCTCATTCCCTCTTCGACTAAAGCAAAGTCTGGTGAGTTTCTGGCTGAGATGGTACAATGGATGGGTTGTTGCCATTGACATTATTGCTGCTGGATATTTGAAGATATGAAAGGGAAGTGACTTTTTTTCTTTGGAATTGGATGCGTACAGGATATGCGTGGCTGTGCTTAGCACTAACCTGGCTACATGGTACTGAACAGCATTGTGTCCTGCAAAGAATTGTCTTGTACATAGCAGTGTTCTGAGTTGTTTGGAGGAGGGATGAATATGTCTCAGGAAAGATGCATGATAGTTTGTTGTTTTACTGTATCTTGCAGATTCAACCTCTAATGATGAAGCTTCCCACCTAAATTCTTTCTTTTTGGGAGCAGAAAGAAAGGAAGAAAATGAAGAGTCTGAGCTGTTGATACATTGGGATAATCTCTTTCCATTGTATTGAACATTTCTACCTTTCCCTAAGTTTTGTTTCACCAGTTCTGCTTATCATTTTCTCATTGTTGCTGATTCTCTCCCCTCTCTGCTGCCTCTCCCATGGATCATAATGTTGAATTTTTTTTCATTAATGAGTAACTATTTTACACAGAGCAATGTGGGGGTTTTCCTCATAAAATATTTTAAGAGAAAAATAATAACTGTAAATGCTGCATGATTAAAGAATCATAAAACTGAAAGTCAGGATTGTTGCCTAGAGATTTGTAATGTATGTGTATGTCTTAATTTTGTGTGTGTCTGTGGGATGTTTACAATTGCCTCTTTTTTCCATTTGTGAAAGAAATTCTTCTTGCTGCTAAGTGGTGAAATAAAACATTAGTAAAGGCAGATTTGATGCTAACTATGCCTTCAGTCTCATGAAAATAAGCTATTTTAGAATGTTCCTGTTGGCCTATTTTGTAGCTATTTACTTTACTGGAAGTGGTGTGAATAAGCATGCTGTGGTATGGTGCCTGGGACTATAAAAATGAGTCTTGCAGTAACAGATGTTGATTAATGATGTTATTTGTAATCGTTGTTCCTGCTAGAGGGCAGTGTGTGTAAGAGAGGCCCTGCCCTGTGCTGAGTAAAGATCTGTTCTGTGCAGCTTTTGTGTCCAAGTCTTCATTTATAACACATGCTTCTCCTCTGTTGTCAGATAGCACATTCTGAGTAGCATGGTCAAAAGGTTCATGTAGTTAAAATAATAATTTCCTGTCTCTAAGCTCACAATCACGACGCTCTGCAACCAGTGAACACTTTTCTGATCTTAGTATTTCTTTGAAGTGTTTTCATGTTTCTGGTCCTGACCCAAAACCCATTGAAACTTCTTGGAGTCCTGTCATTTAAATGGGTTTTAGTTCAGGTCTGTAAGTAGACCTCTTTCCCATCCCGTTCCATGTCAGACCACTATAATTGGCATCTCTTCCCTACCATCCCTGGGACAAGTGAAACTCTGGATCAGAAACCCAAGTCCAACTTCAAGAACAGTTTCAAGTTCAGTAAGCTGACATCATGGAGCTGATGATGGGGCTGGCATTTCTGCTTACACTGATCATTCGCAACTTCTCGGTGTGCATGAATGAAAGAAGAATGCTATTTTCTTCATCACTGATGTCTCAGCAAATAAACACCTCCAATATGCTTAAATTTTCCATTTGTTCCCGTCACTTGTGAAGTTTCTGTTACTACCTTGGTGTACATAGAAGCACAGGTTTGCATTATTAAAACAGACCATTGAGCCACAAAAAATGCTGCTGGGTTTTTGTGGTCAGTACCTAGAGAAGAAAGAGCTACCATGCTGCTTCTATGCCGTAGCACAATTTCTGCATGTGATAAGGTTGATTTCTTTCCGAGCACTTGCTAGTTACGGTTTGCACACCCTGCAGCATCCTCCTGCCCTTGCATCTGAAACACAAGAACTGCTTCCCAGAGTGTGCTTCCCTCAATGTGACTTTAATCATAACCAGTGTTAATGTTAAAATTTACACAACCATTACATTGATCTTGACCTATAATTTGGCAGTAAGTGAACTGTGTATTTTTAGTCAGTAATGCATCTACACAGCGAGGATGTTATGTAAATGCCATTCTGTTGAGATGAACAGGGCGCAACAGGTACGGATTGAGGATGTTATTGAGGAGTTTTCTTGTATATATTCTATCAATAGAAATGCGTTGTGATGCACAATCCTGTTTCTGTTGGAGTATATCGTGAAGTGCCCCTTGTCTTAAATGGCGTGGATCAGGGAGCTATAGGATTTTGTTAAACTTAATTGCAAGCCTGATGTTTTGATACAATAGTCTTCTTTATTCTTTACTCTTTCTCTCTTTCTATAATTTGTAGCCTACATTGAAGATCTCACAAGATGTGTTGAGCAAAGCAGAAGACTCATTATCGTGTTAACTCCAGACTATGTTCTCAGGAGAGGATGGAGTATTTTTGAGATGGAAAACAGACTCCATAACATGCTAGTCAGTGGAGAAATCAAAGTTATTTTGATTGAGTGTACTGAATTAAAAGGGAAAGTGAATTATCACGAAGTGGAATCTTTAAAGCACACCATCAAACTTCTCTCAGTGGTGAAATGGAAAGGACCAAGAAGCAGCAAACTGAATTCTAAGTTTTGGAAGCGCCTAGTCTTCGAAATGCCAGGGAAGAAAAAGGAGGTGGTGTCTCGGCGTCAGGTCCTGGATTCTGCGGAGCAGGGCCTTTTTGGAGACCTGCAGACTGTGCCCTCCCTTGCCGTCACAGGCACTTCTGCCACGTTGGTAGAATCGCGGGCTGATTTAACTGACTACCATCAAGCAGATTCTGTGCAAATGAGACATTATTGCAGAGGATACGAATATGACGTGGCGGCAGCAACGTTGCCAATAGCTTCCATAAGCAACCACCACACATACTGTAACATACCTTTAACGCTACTAAACGGACAGCTACCTCTTAACAATACCATGAAGGATCCCCAGGAGTTTCACAGGAACAACCCCTTGCTACCTTTATCAGCAAGGGAGCTTAGCTTCACCAGTGATATCTGGTAGCGAAGATCAGGACACTTCGGAGATGCTTCATGACTGCCATGAAGACGTGTTTTTAAAGAACTTTGCCCAAACCCCATGGGACAACAAATCATATTTGAAGCAGCGGCACACTTACTTGCTTTTCTACTTGAACTTTTTTGTTTACATTTACAAATTATTGACCAAGGGGGCATTCTTTTGTAAGTCAGTAATGTCCTTCCTGTCTTTTAATGTACAGCTTGATTACTTCTTTAAAAAAAAGGGGGGGAGGGGGGGAAGAAAAAAACACATCCCATCATTCTACAGTAGATTTCCAATCTGGGATGGATACAAGTTCACTGTATATGATCTCCAGCATCCATACTTATGTAATAGTATTTGAAATACACAGAAGTTGTTGGTTTTTTCATATAACCTTCAGTACGGTTTGAAATTCTAATATCATATCATGCTACAAAAATTATTATCTCCTGCACAGACCACAAGGGGTGAATCATTCTCAAAAGGAAGGAGGAGGAAATCTTCCCAGTAACATTCTCTTTTAAATGCATTTTAGAAGATGACCAGCTGAAACAATGCAGATGAAGCTTTATCGATAAAGTGCATAGTAACAGTTACTGCAGAATAAATCACCTGCGTGCATCAGCATCCCTTCATTTTGTTATTGAGGCATGTTGTATTCCTAGTGAATGATTAGCAATGTGTTTTTATTAAACAACTTACTAGAATATTGGAAGATGTTTAAGAGGATTTAAAACAATTTTTCTGTGGATTATAGATTTTTATCATAATTTTTCAAAGTTTTTAATGGCTTTTTTTTTAAATTAGGTATACATTTGGTGGAGAATTCATTGATTTGAAATTTCTTAAGATCTCTTGAGCTGTTTTAAGATTTGTAGTAAAGGCAATGTAATTTTATGTAGCTTTTCCCCCAAAATCAATAGCTACAATTTCAAATTAACCTTTTTCTGAGAACATCAGCAATAGAAAATAATGACTACAGCAATATTCAGAGATGAAGTGCTAAATTATTCACGTTTACTAGTAGTCTGACTTCAATTGCAGTGATAATCACCTGAGACAAGTTCTTTCCCAATCTACCTGTCAGTTATACCTTTAAAATATAGCTGAAGCAGGAATATTTCCGCGCTCTGTGCAACTAGTGATGTTTTTAAAAAGCTGGCCAGGTCTTGCATTTCTCACTTCTGTGCATGGTTCCATCAGTCACATGAGGATACTGTCATTTACCTTCCATGGAAAGCATTCTTGCTGCTTGTGGATGAGAGCTGCTGCCCAGACACTCGGCGTCACGCATTGCTACGCAGTGAGTTGAGTTTTCTTCAGAGCAGTGTGTTTCATGAAGATTCCCAGCCTCAGTTGATTACGAGCTCAGTATACAACAGTATTCAAGGAAAAAGCTCTAAGTAATGAAGGCAGAAGCCAGTTTTGCATTTTTTGGCACGGTGTTAATGAAAACACAGTAGACACAAGAGTTTTGTCTCAGTTAGATCTGCTGAAGCAAGTCCCCAGAAATATTTAATGGCAGGCGATCTTGCCTGTATTCCAGTATGCTTTCCACATTGTTCTCTCTGATTGCATGGATAAAAGTTAGCACTCTGCACTCAGCTGCCTGTGGTTTCATCAGCAAACAAGCTCAGTAAATCCTTAACATTTTGCAGTGGTTCCTAAATTGTACCCTACAGTCAAAGTGGAAACAAACGCTGACCTAAGACTTAGAAGTATCCAGAATTGGCCCAAAGGCCATGAGAATGATCTCAAACGTGCAATAATTCAGAGAGGTCAGTATTTTTCCATTGCTTCTTTCCCCAGTTCTTTATTCTTTGCCCTCTAACATCAGTTATTATCTATAACTTTTTTCTTAGGTTCTAAATAATACATTTTTCTTGTTGCTTTTTCTAGTATTATTATGCATTTGACACTAACACCAAAATAGAAATCTAGAAGAGTTGCTAATTTATTACACAGCATAGAACTGTAACTTGCTCTTTTGTGAAGTTAAGTTCAGAACATAGAGATAGGTGTTTAATATGCGTATTTTTCTACTGAGAAAGTGATTTTACCTCCATTATAAATACCTGTATTTCAGCCTCCTCCCAGAAATCTACAAAATTTGCACTGTTTTATAAGTGTTACGGACTGTGTTTACACTGGCTATGTTCTTTAATGCAAAGTGTAATTTTCAAAAAGAAAAACTAAAGAAATCCCTGCATGAACCGAGCTGCCTATGTTTAAATGAGAAGCTGTACTTTTCATTATCTTCCTTTTCACGTTACTTTAGAATCCGGTTAATTCACATAGAATGCTCAGTGAAATTTTAAACCTACTAGTTCTGTATTAAGCATGCAAATTCAAAAAAAAAGAAAAGAAAAAAGAAAAAATCCATACGCAGATTGGTCTGCTTCTTTTATTTACAATGATTAAAAATTGGTAGGAAATTCATTTACCGGATGCCAATATCTCTGTTAGAGCAGTAGTGTTCAAAAAGCAAAATGCAGCCATGTTTGTATTGAGGTACCATGAAAAGAACAGTTTTTCTGTCATTTTGCAAAAGCACATCGTGTGTCTGTGTATCGATATATTTTAGTTATAGACGACACGTCACGACCTGCTTTAAGATTTCAAAGTGTGTATTGAGTGCTCTGACAATATATACGTGAATCAGAACTGCCTGTACCCCTCTGCTTTCAGGGCGGGGAAGGGACCTGAGCTCAGGAGGTCTCGCGTTGACTCAGGTTCGTGTAAGACCGCTGTGACACGCTGGAGATCGAGTGTTACCGTAGGTAGCAAGTGAGGGGCTGGAAAAATACCGTCAAGCAGTGCAGTGCATCCGTCGGGCAGGCCTGGCTGGCACAGAGGCAGGGAGCTTGTCCCCCTGTGCAGCCGTGAGAATCGCCCCCCTAGCAGGGGATGGCAGCTGGATCAGGGCCACGGAGGCAGAAATGTCGTAGCTCACTCACACAAACCTCATCAGCTGAAACAAGGGTGTTTTGCATTCCACTGTCTCACCAAAGCCATGTACTTATTCAGCTGGATTTTTGGGGAAGAGGCCAGGGTGTCACATCCCACTCGTGCGACCGCACAGCCCTTGCCAGCCACAGGCTGTTGCACAGCCTGACAAAATCACCGGCAGCAAACGTCTTCGCTGCAGCCTCGTGGGGTTTCTGGTCTGGGGCACGGTCATTTAAAGTGGTTGGGTGCAATGTCTGGAAACTATTGCTTGTATGCTTATCCTTGTCAGCGATGTGCTTAAGAAGCAATTGTGGTTTGAAGGTTGCCTATAGAAATGAGCTAGAAATTGGAAACCTGTTCGGTCTTTACAGATTTAACGTTCCTAAATAAAGTGCAGAGAGAAAGTAATTTTGATTTAAGTAACAAGGTAGAGTTAATATTAACAGTTGGGGGTGGGCTGTGTGGTGGACCAGTGCTTCAATAATTTACTATTCCTTTCTCTAGAAACCAGATGAGAAAGCTGTATAAAAATACTGCTGTCTTCTGTCTACAAGGCCTGCTCCAAAACCCATTCAATCCAGCAGAAAGAGCTCCATCAAATTCAGCAGACTTAGGATAAGGCCACAAAGCCAGGTTTGCTGTGTACAGAGAAATAAAAAAAAAAAGTCAAAGAGGGCAGAAAGAAGTAAGGAGATTTTCTTGCTTGCTTACTTAATCTGTCTAAAATCAAGCTTATTTTTGTCCCATTTGGTGCGGATGTGCTCCAGGACTGTCCAGCCTTGGGAAAGGAATTTTGTGCATTTCTTTGTTATAAACAAGATAAGGACTGGGGAATAAATAACAGATACTTTTAGAACAAAACCCATGTGATTTTTAAGGACTTCTACTCCACTCTCAGTAGTTTCTTTTGATTCAGCAGCCTTTGTTCATGCAAATGCATAAGCACATACTTAAATTCCCCTTAATTCAGTGAGAAATACTTAACTGAGCGGGGACCTAGAAGAGTAGTTCATAGACCAGTGCCAGAAACCGGGGTACTTATCTGCTTTTAGAATTGTGCCCTGGTGGAGGGCCTCAGAGCAGCTTTTCTCATTTCGGTCTCTGAAGGGACGCTAGTGTTAGGGCAGGACAGCTGGCAGCCCTCACAGTCCTGCTTACGGGAGAGTCCTTAGTGCTTGCTGGCCTGGCAGCGACATCTCGCTGGGGGCTCGGTGGCAGACCGAGAACAATGGCTTTTTTCTCACGTCCCACTGGGGTGCCTGGGAGCTTATCCCATGGGCTCGGTTAGAAGTACCACCTGCAGGGCGCCTCCACCTCCTCGCAGCATTTTGTGCTTCTGCTCCCCATCGAGGTTCATGCTGGGGCTGCACAGTTACTGGGAGGCCATGGAATGAGTGCTGAGTGCGAAGAGGGGAGAGGAAGAAGAGAGTGGTCATGTCCGAGTGTTTTCCAGGGAGAAATGCTGATTCTGTATAGCACAGTGACAGCTTTTGCATGAATGCATCATGTTTGTCCTCTATTCAATGGATGTTGGGCAAAGTTCCCCAGAAGAATGCTATTTCTTGCCAGCTCACTTGCTTCAAACCCCTTGTTGTGATCCTTTTTAAATTATATTGCAATTCCCACTGGATGGAAAATGTTCCTTTTTTTTTTTCAAAAAAAAATTTCAGCTTATGTGTGTGGAAATCCCCCACAAAGCAGAAACTGATGCTTTGTGCTGGTCCTGCGGGTTTGAAACTCAGACATGATGCCAGAGGTATCACTAGATCGATCACCTCCGGTGAGCAGTGTGGGGTGGGCGGTTTGTGCTGTGCACTGGATGCTGTCACCGGGGAGGACAGCTTCTCCTTCAGGAACTCCAGCAAACCAAACTGCTCCGGTCCATGCTCTACCAGTAAGCGTGGCCCTGCGTTAAGAGGAAAGCGGGTGCCAAATTTCACCACCCAGGGGCAGCTCTGCCAGGGGCTGTATCAGTTTGCATCAGTGCCAACCCCAGGGGTCTCGGTCCTGCAGCCTGCTGAGCAGTGCAGCCACAGCCAGAGCCTGCTGTTCCAATGCGGTTAAGCCCGATCTTATCAAAAGCCCATGGGAATTAGTTCTGGTCCTCAGCTCTTGCACATACTGCCAGCATCGCTGTGCTGGTTAGGGCTGTGAGAAATGACAGCTCCTGAGGTGGGTGCCGGAGCATTACAATGGTGTTTCTTTAATGTAATTGTTGGTCTACTCGTAAAATACTGAAAAAATACATAAAAGTCCCTTCCCCCATGGTCCTGGAAGTATTCAAGGTTTTAAAATTTCGTAACAGTGATTCAGATAGTTCCTTGCTGGCATCAGTTAGCACAGCAAACGTTAAAAATACGTGATCTTGGAATCCGTTGTGTGTTACAGGAGGAAAGCAGAATTTGAAACTGGAAAGTAATGGCATGTCACGTTCGGGCAAACACAAAGAACGATGTTGATCTACATTTTCTTGTTGCTGAAAGGTACTTTGCTTCCCTAAAGGAACGGCATGAAGTGTTTGTGATGGTGAATGGAGCTTTGCCTTGCTTACCGCAAAAAGACATTTGATCATTTCGGTGCCACTGGAGGAATTCAGAGGTTAATAAGGCTGCTCCAGAGAGGTATAAAACAATGTCTAAAAGAAAGAAATATAAAGTAAAAAGTTACCGAGCTTTGCCAGGATATTTGTCATTTAAATATAAAACAGTAGCACTGCCAATGGAAGCAGAACATGACCTGTCAGCATTTATGCTTCATTACAATATCATTGTACAGCTACAGGCCAAGCAGGAAAACAAACAAGTAATAATAATAAAAATACAGTCTGTCAACCTGAGCCAGATCCTCCTGGTAGGTATTCTATAAGCAACTCCTGTAATTCATTTTGATAAAGTGTAATTGGCTTTGCAAGGTTTTAAGAGCTTCCTCCTCTTCAGGACAAACACAAAGGCAGAACAATGTATTTTATGCTACCCGACTTTTGCAATTTCTTTCTATTCTGTAAAATAATTCCTTTTTACACAGCAGCGGGTGATAAATGCTTTCCTGACTGCAAGTTTCCACCCTGGGTATGCAAAGTGGTTTGCTGGAGTGCGAGCAGCGGCAGCTCCTGCTGAACCCATCAGAGCCAACAGACCCACGGGGCTACGCTGGAGTTTGGGGGGGCACCCACTGTGCTCTTGGTCTCCAGTATTCCTCTGGGTGATGGCTAGAGAGCAAAGCACCCTCTGAGACGGTGCTTGTGCTGAACACAGGCATTTACAAAGCCTCTGGTGCCCTCTTTTAATGAAGCAGCCTAGGCAAGCCAAGGTGGAAATGAGAATTGTCAGAGGAAGAGCCGTGCATCTCAGTTCTATATACATCCAAATTGTTTGGGATTCAGAGCATGGCCCTGGGATTTATGATGTCGAGAGCATTAGTGATTCTCATGCAGGGAGCGCAAGGGGCTTTGCTTTTACTACCAAGACATATTTTCATGAGAAATCCAGACCCTGACGTGGCCTAGACTTAATGTAAATTAGCCTCTTATAAGATGGCTCAAGAGGAGAAGGTCTAATGAGATGTGAAGAAGCTTTTAAAGTACAATATACTCTATAATCAGGATATGTATGAGGCTTAAAGGTAACTTCTGCCAGCACCTAAGAGGGAACATTTAATATGTACTCCCCAGATAATATTAGAATCCATGGTCCATGCAGACTGTGCACAGAAAATTAGCATCTACTCCACAAATAACAACTTCTAACAGCTCTTTGATTAAAGGATATCAGGGGCTTTATGATCATGAAGCAATCTAACGCCTAACTCAGCTGAGGAAATGTTTTCATCCTCTCTTCAGCAAATGAAGAAAAGGGTTGGGATCCATTTTGCCCAAGATCCTACCAAAAGCCACCGGCAGAGCTGGGGATTTGCTCATGGTCACCCAGTCCTGAGCGCTGCCCAATGGATAATGGTCCCTGGACTGAACTGCAGATTGCTCTACGGCCACATCTTCTCTCAACCAACAGAATAAAAGATTGTTCCTGTCTGCACGGGCACCCTGTGAATGTCCTGTAGGTGGGTCACACGTTTCGGAGGGCGTGGGAGAGCCCTCCCAGAGCTGACAGCCACACCTCCCTTTGGGCCCAGCAAGAGGTGACAAGGCAGAAACCGCTATTGCAAGTCCTTGGCAATAAAGTGGTTTTGGAAGGACACAGACTGACAAGAGGAGACGACAGGAAATCTCTGTGCTGCAACAAATTACTGGCAAAAGGAGACAGCAGGGAAAAAAAGGGCTGAGAGGTAATTTATACCTAATGACCAGCCTGAACCCACATCAGAGCTCTGGCTCCTCACTGCCAAACTCGGGGAAAATCTGAACAAAGTTCAAACTCCATCGCTAACACCCATCAGCATAATGAACAGAACAAGCATCTGCGATGTGGTAGTGCCAGTCTGTGAGGAAGGCGTCGATCCAGGGCCAGAAGTTTCAGCCACCCGTCGGGACAATTTATCCTTGCAAAAGGCCTAGAGCGGTGCAGGTGTGGGTGTCTCTGAGCACTCAGGCAGCTCACAGCAGCCCTCTCTCAAAAAAGAGCAGCCTGAGATGGCAAACGGGATGTTCATGGATGTGGTGGGCCTGGCTTCACCTTGGCAGACTCCCCCAGCTGCGAAATGCCAGCACTAGCGCACTGCAAGGAGTCACGAGGCGGAGACCATTGGGCTGGGTGAGTGTATCTGAGAGGTGCCACGGCGCGGTGCTTCACGCAGTTCCCGAGCTCCACGGGGTCCAACCAGAGCTAAATCCTACCCGGACAGCTCTGCCCCCAGCAGACGTGCAATTAGAGACTGGAAGGGGCTAATAACAGCAGTGATACTAGGAATTAATTCAGAAGTCTAAATCCCTTTCTTAATGTATTAACTGTATGCTACAAACTCATCATCCCACTTGTCTTTAAGATACCCAAGTCCCTGAAGAAGGTATTGAAGCAGCAGTGTGGCAGCCAGGAGTGTGCAGTATAACACTGGGTGCAGTTATATGGACAAAGCGGGAGCTGCCTTCCACGGCAGGAGGAGAGGACTTGTCTGCAGGGCAGCGTTGGAAATCTCCGAGCCTGCACCACGGGTGCCAGGACGAGCAGGAGCTGCGCAGCGCGGCTTCGTCTCCACAGTCAGCTAAACAGCGGCAGCCCATGACCAACGCTCCTGTTGCAAAACGCAGCGGTGTAACCTTTGAGCTGCTAACCATTTTTCCTTTTTTGCAGCCAAACAAATGTTGTGAAAGAGTAATTCTCAGCATCCATTGTACCCTGAAGGTTAACAAACACGTATGAGAAGAGCTCCAGATACAGAGCTGGCAGCCTCTGCTTCTCCTTCAGTGTGCGGAGAGCTCTGCTGAGACCTGAGGGATGATGGGAGTTGCCTTCTCTTTATCTTTTTTTCCTTTTTTTTGGCTTTTTTTGGGAGAAATAAGGTCACAGGAATTGTCAGAGGAGCATGCGGAGCAATTATAGCAAAAGCACAGGAGACTGTCGGAGACACTTCCTGACTTTAGAAGCCTGCCTTGTTATTTTACAGTAAGACTGTAAAGCACAGACTTCCCCAGGAGAGCCCAGGGAAAGCACTGGTTGTGCTGGGCTGTAACAGAAGCCGAGGCAGGCATGGGCAGGGCGGGATAAACCCCTGTGCCCACCTGGGACACCCGGGGCTCACCTTGCAGGGTGCTTAGCGGGGCTGGAGCTCAGGAGCACAGCGCCCATCACCCCAAGTTGAGTGTCCCAAGCTGCGCTGCCTGAGGGCTGCTTCTCTGTGACGGGATCGACTGATGATGGGGTGGTTTCCCCTTTGGCAGCCTTTTCCCTTTGCTCAGCAAAGGGGCTAGAGCACACCCTAAGACCAAATTGTTGCCCAGGTCTGGCACGCAATGGGTTGCATGGGGATGCCTGTCTGGGGCCAGCACCCCAGGCAGAGGGGCTCATGGGCTGCCTGCTCCCCAGCAGGAGATTCTTACAGGTTTGGAAGGGACCTATTCAATGCATTTCAGTACCCCTCCACCAGGCCATGCTGGCCCCCAAACCTCACCAAACTGTACAGTTCCTACTTCTTACCCACCCTGAGCCATCAAACACCCTGGGACTCATGCTGATGGCAAAGCTACGATGTCAAAATTAGGCTCAAGTATCACCAAGTAACCTACTTGGGACCATTTAAACTTGTACCAAGTTACTAACTTCTTTAATAGTACTTGGAAATTGTGATGTGGAAGGCATGTTACCACACAGTAATTGAGGCAAAACAAGCTCAGGTAAGCAGCCACTTCAGTGGGGCATCACTGCTGAACCCGCAGAGCCTGTCGCAGATGCTACGTGCTTCTCCTGATGCTTAACTTGTACTTTGCGCAGCACCACGCTAGGCAGCTCCCTGCCTGCGGGAAGGGAAAATGCAGCGCTGGGGCAGCAGGGCTCTCTGTACAATTCCAAATTTCAGTTTATGGTACTTGTTTGATTCAGGAGCATAATCCCAGATAAGCCCCATGTGACCAGGTAAAGGCTATAAGGACACCAAGGCCGGATCCCAGCCTGCATCCTGGGTGGTTTACATACAGAGCAAGAGGGATTCGGCACACGGGTGAGCAGCAAGCCACTGACCAGGGGCCTTGTTGGAAAACAGCAACATTTCTTTAATTTTGCTCTCTTCCCTACAGGCTGCAGAGGAAGTGACTAACTCCTGAGCAGGCAGACAAGGACCTGGTGAGAGATTTCAGGTATGTGTTGGAAGGTAAAAACGCTCTGGTGCCATGTCTAGTCTTGGTGGTATTAGTCAAGCGTAAGTCACAGCGCTACACCCAAGATCGACTTCCCCAGAGAAACCACAGGCTGCTAATTTGGAGGGAGGAAGCAATGGGGATTTTTTACACTAAGATGATAAAATAAAGGTCTCCAACTGAGATATCCATTTGGGGAGATGAATGATAATTTGCCAGAACAGGGGCAGCTGAAATTAATAATGATATTCTGCTGTAATTTGTACTACTCTACAGCCAGAGTTAAGGCAGCGTAGTCACTGGGGATCTGTACCCGATTCCTCTGAATGAGAGTTTGTCCCATTAATCTGAGCAGCTTAAAAGGAAGATGGTAATAACACGGAGCATTTGACTTCAGTTGATCCAGCAGCTTCTACTGAGGATAAAAAAATGCCGGTGTGCTGCAGGTTATGTGCTTCTGTACCTACTCTGGTTAATGCGCTGCGGCCTTGCAGAACTTGCGGTTCCTTCTAACACAGAGGGGAGTTACCATGTGTGTTTTCAGTTTGACATCTGAAATAGAAAACCATGAAATAGAAAACCATGCCTCCCACCCAGATTTAACTTGGGTAAGATATTAGGTACTTCACCAAATTTTAAGACGTGAGCTGAAACCATGTTCCCCACTCAAGCCAACCAAAACTCCCCATGTTGAACTGCTCTGTAAATAACCACCAGAGTGACAGTGTAATGGCCAGAATCTCCCTTCCTGACCCCAGATGCAAGCAGGTTTCAGCTTTACTGAAGTTAGTTCCCTTTCTGTTAAGCCACATCTCTGTGATGGGCCCCAGTGCAGTCACCCTGAGGCCTGGCCCTCAACCCAGCCCTGCTGCCTCTGGTCTCATATCTGATAAGTTAGGAAGGCAAAACTGCAGAAAATGCTCTCAAAAGGTTAAAAAGAAAAATGCAGTAGAAATGCTGGCCAAGTCAGGATCAGCCCTGGAAGCTTACTAATTCTTAGCTTGAGCTTGGACATGTGGAAAAAATAATAGTCATGAAAGGACTTGCAGGCCCTCCCAATCTAGATGAAGAACAAACAATACAAAGGGACACAGAAAAAAAAAAAAAAAAAGATGATTATCCTCCCAGCAGTTGTACCATGGAAATTAGGACAGGGTAATAGGACAGGGTAACAGGCAGTCTAATACCAGCACACACACTGGAAAAGTGGAGGTGGCCAGAGAGGGGATTAAATACGACTGAAAAAGCTGCTAACGTCAGTGTGGGAGAATCATCCAAATAAGCCAAGAAGAGAAAAGCAAATGGGAACGCAAACACAGACCTTTGCTGCATTGTTCACAGGCTCGTGAGCAGCCCCAGCTAGGCACACAATGCAGCAGTTATCTGGCTGAGCAGGCCAACGTGTCTGCACAGGAAAGGCAGCAATCGATCTCTGTGGGGTATCCCAAGGCCAGAAAACAAGAATGAAAGGGTTTGATACTGCAGAGTTCAGCTGCAGGTTTGGTTTGGTTTTTAAATTAAAGTTAAAATAAAATAAAATGAAGGTGATGTTTGTGCTTCAAAGCAAGAAGGGGTAAAAGCAAGTACAGCCAGAACAGGGGCACGGCAGGATGGGAGCAGCACTGGACTGACCAAAACCCCAGATTAATCCACAGATACTGTCCCATCTCTGCCTGCGATGCCTCTGTAAGGATTTATCCCTGTGGGGGACCAGGGTGCATCTGGACAGGGCCCCAGAGAGGGCTGCCCTCTGGTTATGGCTACTAAGAGCACAGAGCTCAGGAGGAAGGCTGATGGGCTATGGCGGAGGGCATTGCTGGTGAGGTTCTCAGCTGTCAGTAATTTATATAGAAGGCCCCACTACCACCTTCTTCATCTCTTGGAGCTGCAGGGAAGAGGCCCAGCAAAGGCTCTTTTAAGAGGCCACACCTGTGCCCCTGCCTGGTGAGGAGCTTGGCATGGGGCAGTGGCCGTGTGTCCCACAGGCCATCCCTGCTCTGGGCCTGGAGGCACCGGCTGCGTGATGAGGGCTTTACTTGGAGCTGCGTGGCCTTGGGGAACTTTAATTCGAAGCGCAGGTAATACTTTGAAACACTGCCTGCGTTTGCAGGAAATGCTGATGTTTGCAGGGAGGGGAGGGAATGCTGAGATGCCTCCTGTGTGGGGAGAATTTGGGGCTGGGAAGTTTTGTGGCTAGAGCCATAGGTCTGGAGAGGACTTGCACCCAGGGCCTTCCTAGGACAGGGTTCATCTTAGGAAGCTGGTGTGAGAATACAGGCCCCAGGTGCCGAGTCGTCCTTGGGGCAGCCTCATCCAGAGGATCCCGCCTGGGCCAGTGGCTGTAGTGCTCTGTGGGCCTGGTGGAGAGGGCAGCGATGTTGGTGCAAACACCCGTGTCTCACTGCTTCAGCAGGAACAGACGGTGACCTTGTATATGAGCAACGGCAATAGCGGCTCCAGAGCAATGGAGCTGGTCTGCCCTTCATGTAATGCCCGGGTAAATGCTCCTTTTCAGTCAGAGACATGTGACTGACCTCAAGTGAGTGGGCGAGCTGTGTTTTTATTGCTATAAAATGATGCAGAGTTTACTGACAAAGGCAGATTGGGCAGCTGGCGGGGATTTTTAATCACAGAGAAGATTCAGTGGTCACCAAATGCTAATCCACAACTGTTCACAGAACCACATTGTTATCGCGGCCTGCTATCCTGCCTGGGCAGGAGTTAAAGCTGTACTTTAATATGACATAACAATGTGTGGTTATTAACTGCCTAAAAAGTGTCTATGACAGTTACAGCATGTAGGAGGTACATGGTAATTTTATTTATATGTATATAATGCAAATCTATTTGCTTTATTGCATCTAGCTATGCAAGTTATGTCCTACAGGAAACAAAGGGGGCTGGTGATAGGCTTGCAAAAGATCTTACGATGTGGCTTTCTAGCTTTCAGGATATTGCTAATTTGCCTATTTAAAAACAAGGAAAACTGAGACTTGACTGTAAGCTTTCGTACTCAGATATCAGATGGCTGTACTAGTGTTGTCCTCCTGTAGAGCTGACTAATCCAAAGGAAAAAGGGCAGATAAGGAATTGGGGTGGGACTCGGGGTGACTGTGCTGCCCGCTGGGATGTGTTGCTGGACACGTCAGCTGTGCCTGCCTGGGCTACCACGCTGGATGTGGAAACGAGGGAAATAGCTGTTTTTCCCAAACACTTAGTGTTTAAGGTTTACGAGTGTGTAAAGCTATCTATTACTGCATAACCTACAACTGCGGCTTTTGGAAAGCACAGAAAGAAAGGGGAAATTGGCCTCTTCCAAACCTGTAAGAACCTGCTGGCAGAAGGGAGGCTGCGGGGCAAAGCACCTGGGTGTGGGTCACAGTGATCCCGGGCTGAGTTTGGGGCTGTTGCCCGCAGCCTCATCGGTGCTCAGGTCTCAGCCAGGTGAAATCAGCTTTTGCTCTTTAAAGCAATGTCAGCATGCAGACTGCTCAGAGAAGGTACGAGGGCTCAAGGGCTTAAAAATGCTTAATTGGTTTATGGAGCTAACCTCCTTAAAGAACTTAAGCCACTGTGAAAAGGGAAGCTGGTTTAAATCCCCTGCTGCAAGTCTGAGCCCACGGATGCAGTGGGGTGCCAGTTCTGGGCTTGGCTGAGACTGGGAAGTGGCCAGGCAGCCTCTGGAGGGGAAAGGTTTCCTGGGTGCTGCTGCAGCCTCTTGGGTGCATGGGCAGGATGGCTTTTCACCAGGGAAGCAGCCTCAGGCTGCTGAAAGCATCTGTAACTTGGGGAGGTCTGAGAGCTCCTGCACTGGCTCTAGACACCCGAAAGAGAGACCCAGGCAAAATGGAAACCAACTGGTCTGTCAAAATGTGGAGCATTTCTTTCTGCCTCTTTTATTACTTTTTTTTTTCTGGTTTCTGCTTCAGCTACTGGTTCTCATTATGTCTTTTGTGATTCAAGTGGCCGCTAAAGAGAAATCCTTAGGAGATAATATCAAGTCATTTCTCTTTTTAATAAGGTAAGAGCTTTAGCTCTTCAAGATGGGCACGATAAGCCATTTTGTCCTTGGTTGTAAATTTCTGTGCCACTTCCTTGCGCTGAATCCAAGCCTTCAGCATCTTTCTGTAATATGCAGAGCAGAACTGGAGCTGCTGTTCCAGCATCCGTCTCACCAAAGCCAAATGGGAGAGTCTGTCTTCTCTGCTTATGCAGCCACAATCCCATCAGCCACAGCACAGCACCAGGATGTTCACGGCCTCTTTGGGCCCTGTGAACAAAGCAGTGATTATTTAGTATTTGTTCCAAGTTATTGGTTAAAAACAGTGAATGCAATCTCAAACCTCTGCCACAGTCGCATTCCTTACCCACAGTGCTTCCGTGACCAAGTGTCGGTGAATGACTGGCAGATGTACAGGGGCTTCCCGTTCTTCCCAAGCAGCCGAACAACCTGTCCAATTCAATTTTTAAAATATTTAGTCTCAGCTGACAGCTGCACCGTGCAGCCGCAAGGCAACTGCACCTACCCCCGGCTTTCCCGTGCAGTGGAAATACTGCTGGAGCCTCCCGAGAGCCGCGCTGCCTGCTCTGGAGCGAGCACGGTGGTGCAGACAGCATCGAAACTTGGCTGGAAGTTGTGTGCTGGTTATTAATATACAAAGATAGAGAATGTTTAGATAGGACTGGCAAGGATCTACAGGAAAAGGCACAGACTTATTCATGAGTTAGTATTGGAAGAGGACACTGTTGCTCGAGGCTCATATGAGCTTCCCCTTGTCTTCCCCATCCAGCAAGCTCACACACAAAAAAGGCAGCATCCCAAAGACGGGACTCCATTTCCCTTGAGGAACAGAAGAGGATTTAAAAGGCTCAGGCACTGCGCTGGGACATCCAAGTGTGTTTGAAATGTTCAGAGTTGACGAAGTACCGAGATGAAAAGCAACTTGGAACTACATGGAAATTGGAGCGAGAATAGAGGAGACTTCCCTGAAGATGTCTAATAGGTCACAGAGGGCAGGTTTTGTTCCAAGGGGCTAGATGAGGGCTCATAAATTACAGTTCCTCTTTTACCCTTTTTTTTTTTTTCCTTTAAGAAAGGAGAAGCAGGGGGCCTGGGAACTGCAGATGTGTAACAGGGACTTGAGCAATGAGGTAGGCTTTTTTTTGTAGCTAAAGATGAGCTTAAAATTGTGTAATTTTGCGAGGCACAAGTTAGGCTTGCAACACGACTGAAAAAGTCTGGTTGATTTACTGAGACTGTACCCAGACTGACACATGACATTGAGAAGTTTAAAAAGATAGGACAAAGTTATTTTTTTTGGTGTTGTAAGTACATGAAAGTTGTCCCCACTTTCATAGTTGCTGGATTTTTCTTTCCTCTGGGGTGAAAGGGGACAAAAAAACAAACCAAACATCCCATACTGAAGCCCAAGGCCCTTCTTTTGCTTATTTATTTTTTAATCTGACAATTCCCCCAAACCGAGGGTGATTCAGATACAAGTTCCCTCTTAGCTAACCACTAAACTTCAGTGGTTTGGATAAAAGGGAACCCCGATCTGAGTCATCTGAGGGTAGCATTTGGTTGGTAAAATCAAAGCTGTGCCTACAAAATTTTCTAAAAGTCAAAAGACTTCTGTCTGTCAGAAAAGTTACCACAACTTGTCTCTCTTTCACAGAAGAAATTGGGTGTGTGCCACATGATATTTTGACTGATTAAATTTAATGTGGTACTGATTAAATTGTGCTATGTCAGTTTTCTTTGTATTTTGTTTCTTTTTTTTTTTTTTTCTGAGAAATCTGCCTGCGAAGCGGCAGCAGCTATTTTTTCCCATAATTGCATCTGTTTCAGAGAGCAGACAGATGTTGGGCTGAAATTCATTATGGTATTCAGAAAACCCACTGGGATCTGATGACCTAGTAACATATAGCTACTGTTCCTTGCAAGGCATTTAAAATGGTTGCCACTTGAATCAAGAGAGAGAGAGCTTTGCAGGCGATAGGAGGGAAGGGAAAAACCTATAGCTCGGCCGACAGCAGTAATATACAATAGTAGTATAAAATGTATGTGTTCAGTTTATTTCAATAAATTATCTCGTTCTTAATTTTGCAAATTTGCAAGCCAGCCTTCACGCACCATTGCATGCAGGTCCCGCACTGGCATTTAGTCAAGGTGAAGTACCCAAGAACAAAGGAAAGGAAAGAAAATCGGAGTAGGAACAAGTCTAATGTGGAGACAACTCAACAGAAATGGCTTTCATGCAAGGAAATGATTATTGGTATGATTTGTGAATTATAACACAAAGGATTCAATCCTCAATCAAGGATTCAATAGGCTCTGAAACTGAGAATCCAGAAGCCAGAAATGTGGAATATCAGCATTCCCAAAACGACAGCTCTTCTGTGTCTGCTGCTGAGGGCAGCAGGGAAGCGTGCTGGGCTGGAAGGAAACAGAAAACTTCCCGCAGCCTCGCTGCTGCTGCTGGAGAAGCTCAGAGGTGCCGAGCTGGAACAATGCTATGAAGTCAGGGGTCGAGCGGTGAGCGAGGGGTTATCGGTCCTGCAAGGGAAGGGCTTCTCCTGCTCCGGGACACGCCGCCAGGGCATGCCTCTTTGTGTGCAATTGAAAAGAAAATACATTTCTGCAGGAGTCCCAGCGAGTGGCACTCGGGCTAACGTGGGTTTTGTGGGAGGCCGGTATTTTAAGCTGTGCCCTGGGAAATGAGGTGGACGTCCTGGCTGCGGTTCCAGCGGTGAGAGGCACTTTTTCCAACTCGCCCCATCCATTCAGGAATCGCTGGGGAAGGAAGCTGTTCGGTCTCGTTTTGGATATCCTGTGAAGCTAAACTAGCACGGCTGCCAGGAACTGAAAAAGTTATTTAATTTTTAAAGAGCTGAAAACTACTGTATATGCTACTGAGCGTTGTATGGGAAATGACTGTTTAGTTTTGTTTGTCTGGGTTTCTGGTATTCCCAGTTCACTAAAGGTAGCAACCCCGTCCCTCGATCCTAATGCAGGAACCTCTGCAAAGCACAGGTCTGAAGACAAATTCAGGTTTAGACACTGCTTCCTGGCCCCTTCTTAGTGTGTATGGAATGAAGTGGAATTTTCTTTAGTTCAAATAGGAGAAAGCATGAGAAATATTCAGAGCCTGATCCAAAAACCCATTGAAAACAAAGACATCCTACTGTGATTTCAAAGCACAGCAGGGATGGGTCATCGAAATACTGAAGTTAAAAAGCAGACTGGGTTGAGGGGGGAACGTTGGTTCATTAGTTTTAACATCTTTTAACTTAAGTGGAATGTAAGTAAGTGGGTGTCCTGGCCTGAAGCTCAGATCTTCCCCCTGCAATCCAGAGTTCTTGCCACAGCCGAGATAAGCTGTGCTGCTATTTTCCAAGGTGTGACCTGATGGGGCTGCACTCTGCTTCTCCACGTTCATCCAACAGCACTCGTGACATAGTCTGAATGGCAGCGCTGACTGCACCAAGTCACACAGACGCAGGCCCTGTAAGGTCCCATGCAGGTTTATAATGCGTAGTCTTCTTCCTGACAGCCTACCAAAGCCTCCCATGGCAAGGAACCATACTACAACCAGGAACAGAAGGGATCAGCTTTTGAAGTTAGCAGCTGGCCTACTAAAGGAAGATTTTTAGCAGCAGATATTTTGTACTCCAGCACTTCACAAAAACTATTAATAACAGTAAATCACTCCAAGGATGGGGCTGTAAATGATACTGGATCCAAGCAGCAGCCAGGGGCCCTGGCTGATGGATGAATGCTGGGCTAATGTGGTGCTGGCTGGTGCCACCCATTGACTCTCCTGTAATCAGCATTTAACAGCTGTTCATCTTTCGGTCCTGGTGCAACCAAGTGAGGAGAAAATGGTTTCTGAAAGCGTGAGACAGGCAAAAAGATTGCCCTGCCTCTCTGAGCAATCCTGAGAGATGCTGGGAAAGAGGGAAGGTGAGGTCTGTAGCTATAAGGAGGTATTGCAGAGTTTTGTGTCACTTTGCTGCCTCTTGGCTAAGGGTTGTACTCTAAGGAAACACCAAAGCAATGTCTGAAATCTCTAGGTCATTAAAAAAAAAAAAAGTCATGGGGAATTTTGTGAAGGATTGTTATTCTGGAAGAAAGGTGCTGGTGCCTGAGCCTCAGAGCCTGCAGCAAGCCGAACAGGCACCTCTGGTGTGGGCCGAATGCAATTTCCTTATAGAAGGCCAGAAACCTTCCTGCAAATTAAAGTTCTGGGGGAAAGTTTTGGTGCCAGGGTTTACAGAGATCCTGTTTTATTCGGGATCTGAGGACGGCAGGCATACTGGGCCCAGACTCTGGCACTCTGCCATGAAGCTGGGAGCAAAGAAACGAAGAAGCTGGATCTAGGATTTGCCTCCTAACTCCCCAGCAGGGAACCAAACGCAGGCTCTGGGGTTTCTGAGCACCCTGATGTAGAGCTGGGATTAGGATGCTGGAAGGTCTGGGCAGTGCTTGCAGGGAGTGGCTCTGCAGCCACCGCTGTGGCATGGGCAGCCGTGGTGGTGACAGGCACATCTGCCCCCTGAGCAGCGTTGGGTGCTGCTTCAAGGAGATCTCATGAAGCCAGCTTTTTGAACAACAGTTTTTCTGAAATTACAGTTCAGAGAATTGAGAAATGCTGAAAAGAGTCCGTTTGTCCAACTCAGGCTGAAACCGAATTTCGAGAAGCTGTTTATCTCCTGCAGACCGGAAATCCTGCTCTGTTATGGGTTATCTTTTTTTTTTTTTTTTTTTTTTTTCCTCCTGCCAACTTCACACCTGTAGCCGAGACCCCAGCGTAAACAAAGCCAAAGGAAACAACCAGCATGCCAATTCGAGCCTCAGCTTTAAACACTCTCTTCCTTTACCGAGCCTCGCATCTGGCAGGGGCGGTTACTGCTAGCACCGCTGCCCTGGGCCCAGCGCCCTGCTCGCAGGGGGGCTGCAGAGCTCGGGATCGGCCCCGCACTTCTGGGGTACAATGGCATTTCCTTTGGTGAAACAAAGGAAGTTCTTCCCCCTTCGCGCTTGCACTTCCCTTTTAATACAAAACATCCTCTGCATGCACATAGGCGCCCGAAAGGTTTTTACGTTCAGGTCTGTGGTTGCAGGGCTTCACTGCAGCTCCTCCCTGTGCGTGCAGGAGCAGCGCTGCGCGAGCCCATCGCGGTGACGTGTAATTGGGGCTTTGCTTTGCAACCACTGCTTTTCCCCCCTCGTTACTCTGATTTCTTTGTTATTTTGTATTTTAATTTTTGATTGTTACCCTTGTATAAAGTGTCTCCCTGTCAGAGTGCCCTCACGTGGGGCTGTGTGATGGGGGTCTGAAGGGTGCTGTCAGTGGGGGCCTTGCACGGATCTTATCCTAGCTGAGGGTTTGGTCAGGATGGTCCTGAGCCGTGTGGCTGGGGAGCAAACAAGCCTGCAGTGGGGCTGCCCCAAAGAGTTGTGATACAAGAATACATGTTCCTGGCTGAGATTATTGATTTTAAATGAAGAAAAAAAAAAAAAAAGACCTTGCTGGGTCAGTTGCAGTGCCAGCCTTCAGCAGCAGGAAAGCTGGTGTCGGTGCGGCTTTTAGTTTGACTGAGAGCAGGATGAGCTGGAAGGCAGGAGGATAAATCATCCCTCTCACAAACCAGCACCTCGTACAGCAGCAGCGCCGAGCCCCCTCACACGCAGCCCCCGCTCGGGGCGAGGCGGGTGGGCTTCGCCTGGGGCCGGGCGCCATCACCGAGCCGTGCCCGCGGGGTGCCCACGCGTGGCGGAGCCCCTCAGCCGCCCTCCTCGCCCCGTCCCGTCCTGTCAGGGCGCGTCACTTCCTCGCCAAGTTCTCCCGAGGAAATGTCTCCGCAGAAGTTGCCCGCGGCCGACCGGCCCGGGGGCTCCCTCCTCCGCCGCCGCTGACTGGGGAGGGCTTTCCGGCGCGGCCGCCATGCCCGCCTCCCCGCCTCGCCGGGGCACGGCCGGGCCGCCGCGGGGCTCGGGGCTGAGGAGCACCGTTAGTTAGCTCGGTGCGAGCCCGGGGACAGCCATGGCCCGGGACTGCGCCGCCCGCAGCCTGGACGGCACCGACCTGGCGGCGCTGAGGGTAAGGGGGCGGCCCCGGGAGGGAGCGGGGCGGCGGGGAAGGGGCTGCCGGCACCGGGGGGCTGGCACCGGGCGGCCCCGTCCCTCAGAGGGGGCTCGGGGCAGCGGGACCAAAAAACTGCGGGGGAGTCGGGGGGAAACGCGTGCACGGGGGCTGTTCGGTGTTGGGTTTTGGAGAGCTAAGCCTGCAGTCACCTCCTTTGCATTTTTAGCGAAATCCTGTGGTGTTCTCCCGTTCTTTTTAACGCTGTCCAAGTTAAAGCCACCCCGCTGGCGTGTCACGGCACGGGTAGCGAAGGACGCCCCTCAGCGCCTCGGCGCTCCCTCGCTCGGCAGCTGACCGCTCACCAGCCCTGTCCCACCAAAGCTGTTTGGTTTGGTTTGTCTTTTTTTTTTTTTTTTTTTTTTTTTTCTTCTGGGGCACTCTCCGCAGAAGAGAGAAGAGTTCAGCTGTGGTAAAACACACTCAGCCCCAGACAGAGAAAGCAAAGCAAGTTTCTTGCTAAAAATATCAGAAGAGGGCTGGGAAGAGCCTTTGCACAAAATCGCGTGGTGAGGAGGGTGTTCCAAAGCAGGCAGGGAGAAGAAAGGCAGCAGGGTCAGGAAAGTTTGTGAGGATGGCAGCAGGCTCCTGGCCGGGCAAACAGGCATTTAACCTGGCTCTGGTCAGCGGAGCAAGACAAAATAACGCGAGTTTTCGCTTTGAGCTTAGCAGGTGAACCTTCTCTCTTCAGATACATGAAGAGAAACAAGCATAAGCTTGGAAAAGAGCAGTGGTTCAAGCCAGCAGGCAGACTCTGTGTCAAAAGAAGCATGCAAAAAAAAAAAAAAAAAAAGCACTGGGAGTCCTGGCCTTGGCAGGGGGAAGGATGGAGGTGTCCCTTTGGGGTGTCCCTTTGGGTGCTCTGTTCAGGGTTTGTGCTTAGCGGTGTGAGGGGCGTTGGGCGAGGCTGGGCCCTGCAGAAGTTGAGCAAAGACAGCCTTTTGCCCCTGACCTCGTCTTTGGGGTTCCTGGGGCCGGTGGGTGCCCCCGGGGGGTCTGGTGGGAGGCAGGCAGCGGCTGCAGTGTGTCGCTGTCCAGCTGTGCCCGCTGCCCTTGGCAATCCTGAGGAGTGCTTGCGGTGGCCTTCCCCTTTGCCTGGAGAGAGCTGCTTTGGGCCACGGTTTGCAGGTGTTGCTGCAGCATCCCGTTGCAGCCCTCCTTCCCTGGGCTTCCTGGGTGCTCAGGTGGCAGAAGCAAGGGCAGTTATTGGCTTTCTGAGCACAGGTTCTTCAGGGCCATCAGGTGGCTGGAAAGTCTCCGCGTTGTGTGCCAAGGTGCCCGATAGAAGAACCTGAGCTTCAGGCACCTTCCTGTTGTTCAGCTGCAGAGGTTGTGAGCTGTGCATTTCAGTCGGGCTCCAGCTGCACGCGTGCCTCTGTGTTGTGCGTGGAGGTGGATGTGGACGTGGCCTGGGTGCCTCAGGGTCAGCAGGCTCGCTGTGCTCTGCAGGTGACTTGCAGGAGAAAGCAAGTAGCCCGCCATATGGCACGGTGCCTTACAGTAATTAACCTTAAAGTGATGGATGTTCAGGATGGCGTTTTGGCATCTGTCAAAGTGAACGCAGCAATTTGGCAGGGGCCGGCTGGTGAAGGGTTGGACAGACCACAGGGCTTAAACGTTAGCTGGGCGGAAGCTTTACATCAACAGCGATGCCCCTCTCCCAGACAATTAAGAAGTTGGCTGCTTATGAAGACTTTGCTAGTGGAAGATGCAGTGCTGATAGCCAGGCAAACAAGGGCAGTCCAAGGACCAAAGTCAGAGCCCAGATTAATATCCTTTATGACTCTCAACAAGGCTCAGCTCTCTGCTGCGTCCTGATTAAAAGAGAGATGGCCAAGTATCTTGGCTGTGCTTGGAACTGTGGAGACTTGTGAGGTTAATGCTCAATTGGCTAGCAAGGAGAGGAGGTAGGATTTTAGCTATATTAAAGTTGAAGCTGACATTTATTTAGATAATTGTTTGGGTTTTGCCTTTTTTTTTTTTTTTTTCCTGGAGCATCTGAGAGATCTTAGAAGTGAGCTATTAGGATGCTGAATCAGAAAGAAATTGATTGGAGGGAGAGAGAGAAACTGATTTTAAGGCACATAAAATGATTATATTTGCATAATAAGTAAGTGTAGAGGAAAAGAGGGAGGACAGAGCAGTCAATAAGCGAGAGGGACAGGACAGTGGCATGCTTGGAGCTGAAAAAATGCAGTGGAGCTTCCTCTGGGCTTCGTGCCCCGTGCGCGGCTCTTAGTTCAGCAGCGCTGCTTTCTGCAGATGAGGTGTGGGAGCAGCGCGCCACCCGCGCTTCCCGAGGGAGCAGTGTGATGGTGTGCCCCAGGGAATTGCCCATGTCCGGGAGATGTCCCAGGAGACACCGTGTGTTTGGCTGCACTGCCCCGTGTACAGCTCAATGGGCAGGTCAAAAGTGGTTTGATCTCATTTATGCATTGCTAATTAGGCTTAAAAAATAAAGAATAAGTTTTGTGAGGCTGACAGTCCAGGAAGTGTAAGATTAAACCTCATTTAACTTAAAGACCAAACCAAATGAACTCAGTATTTCCTTCAGTTGTGAGAGCTGTGGAAGGCTCTGTTGTGTTGCTCTGACAGCGAAAGCTATTGCCATTTATCATGACAGTCGTGCCAGCAAAGGCAGAATCCACTCAGAAAAGAGTCTGTGTATTTCCAATGGGACTCTGCCTAAGTAAAAACTTCCAGATGAGATACGAAGAAAGCAGTATTTGTATTAAAAGAATAACATACAAGTGGAGTGGAGATGTAGCTTGGTACCATTTAAAAAAAAAAAAAAAAAAAAAAAGGTTTCCATCCAGGGTCACAGAAATTGGAGTTCTGAGATAAAGGCTGTTTTTCTGTATCGCATCCCTCAGCAGTACCAACAGGCATCAACTGACATGACAGATTGCTGAAACAGATGTGGTAAAACTGACACATGGAACTAATAATATTTTATATAAATCTCTCGATGATATCATCCCAAGAAATGAGCAGGACTGATAAATGGCTCAGCCAGAAACCAGGAAACTGGTCTCTTGAGTTCGTAATGTTTTTATATAAATCTCTCAAGTGAGTTTTAACCGAAGCTACAGATTCCTTAATGCGCTCACTCATGCAGGAGCGAACAATCCCTTGCCCATGCCTTGCGACAGGATGTTCTCCCGATAACGAAGGGCTGCGAGATCTCATTACTGGAGAAGGACACGTGCTGCGGTGGCTGGTTTTAGGGTAACTGATGCTAACCCAGTAGGACATGTGTACACTGATCACCCAACACGTGAATCTTTCATGTAAATTAACAGCAGCCTGGCTTGGGTTCAAAGCCAAGACTTCAGGACATCGGTCAAATTCACCAGGTTGTGTTTGCAGAACAGGCCAAGTTGAGCATTCTCAGCCCGTGTTTGGTGTTAAGGCTCTTTGGGATGATAGGTTTCCTTTTTGCGAGGCAGCCAGGGACAGATGCTTTGTAGAGCATCTTCTAGTTCTGTCGTTGAGGTTCTTTCTGTTGTTATGCTGCTAACGCCAAGTGTTTCATAGCAGAGGACAGCAGCTGAGCCTGCAGGCTAGCTTGGTGTTCTAAAGCGTTACAAATGTGGGGTTTATTCCTTATTCTACTGCTAAACTGAATCAATTGAATTACCATATTCTTCACACATCTCCATTTATTTGTTCTACCTGCCGTATTGCTGTGCTACAAATCTTCTCTGAGTTATTTTGAGCAACTTTACTGGAAACTTTAATATAAATGTATTTCTTACACTGCTCTTTGGTTATTTCCCCTTTAGTGCGTAACACAGGCCATTAGGAGACGTGGCACAGACTTTCTGATTGTGAACAGTTACACTCCATTATGAAGTGTTTGCTCTGCTGCAAATGATGTTATTTTTTTCTGCTTTTTGCAGGACCCTGCGGGAATATTTGAACTGGTGCAGGTCGTTGGAAACGGGACTTATGGACAAGTCTATAAGGTGTGGACAGCTCTTTATTTTGTGATGCCGTTGTTGATAAAGCTGTTTTTTCCTAAAGCCAAAATGAGCATCTGTTAGGAACCGGACAGTTTTGTTCTAGTAATAGCCTGCTTTGTCTTGCTGTCTCTTCTGCATGGTGCAAAATGGTGTCAGCTTTGAAACTGTGCCCCTTCTCCTGACCCGCTTTCACATCTCTGCTGCAGGACAGATAACTGCCTTGGCTCTCGTACTGACTTCCCTCTGCCCTGCTTTTTCTGTCCTGTGCTTATTTTTCTCTTCTTCAAAATTATTTTATAGGCGGCTGGCACAAATTAACATCAGTCATGGCTGAATTTGGCTTGGATTGTGTGGTGAGCTCAGCACAGGCTAAAACAGCAGAGCTCTTCAAGACAGGCATGAATTGCCCCTGCTCTGCGGGCAGGCTACCAGATTTTTGGTTTCCATTATTACCTTTATCACTGTGATATCAGAGCAGGCCTACCAGCAAACTACAGCAATTAAACCTTGCCTGCCATAATGTTTGTTTTCATTGAGGTATAGGACTAAGGCTAGAGAAGTTTTCTTTGATTGTGAAGCCTTTCCCAAGAGTGATACAAGAGGGGACAAAACAGGGAAATGAGCCTGCTTTGCTCCGATTTGGAGAAATAAGACAGAGGAAGGAAAAGGCCATGCTGCTGGACCGCTGGAGGTAGAAGGGAAGAGTGACGGCACTGGAGGAAGCTGTGTGGCGTTGCTTCTCCCTCAAACCCCACTGCCGGCAAGCTCCTGCATCACGAGCCTTTGCCTCGATGCCAGCTCTTCCTGTACTGGTTCCCTAACACGGAGAAATGCAGGAGGACTCTGTATTTCTCTGATTGCAGTGCATTGGACACACCTTACGCTTCAGAGTCCATCCTCCGGTGTCAGTTTTGCTGTGACTGCATTTTGAAACTGCAGGTGCTTTCTCAAAGATTCAGGAAAATCCTCTTCAGAAGCACTTCTGAGGAGTTTCTGCTTCCCCCTATACATTTTTATGTTATTTTCATGTCAGAAGCAGAATCTTTCTCATATAACTTTTTGTCTGTTGCTGTGGTTAAGCCTGCGTTGTTTCTGACATTATCATTCATATACTGAGGTCAGTATTATTAAATTGAAAACAGAGATTTAGGGGTTCATACGGGCAGTTCAGAAGCCAGGAAACATTTAGGGATGCTGTAGTTGGTGAAATCATAGACATTTTTGCCTGTAGAAGATCCTAAAATTCCCAAACAACCTCTGAAAGAGTTCCCTTTCTTTTCATGTCTGGATTTATTTTATATTGGGAGAGAAAAAATTCAATGTAGTCATGTTTCAGGGGTGTTGAGAGAGAATCAGCACTGGGAAGGAGCAGCAAAGCTTGCTTCTCTGCCACAAAAGAAAATGCTCCAAGCGATCCCGTGGTTCACTTGAATGTCAGCTGCCAAAACGCTTAAGAAATATTGACAAAATTAAAAATCGTACCCAAAGGCTACTCCCCGCTGAGCACACGAGACCAGGGTCTGGCAGCTCTGGGTAAAGAGCGCTTTGGATCTCGGAGCAGCTGCAACACCACTGCTGGGCGCGGGGAGCCAGCCTCTTGTGGGGCTGGGGGCATGCGAGGGCACCGTGGGGAGGTCCGTGCATGTGGTGGAGAGGGAGGGCCTGCGTGCAGCCCCTCGCCCAGAACGAGGGCTTTGCTCATATAGATGTGGGATCCAGGAATGCAGGGTCTTTTACTGGGGCCTGGTGAGGGCATGGAGCTGCTCTGTGCAGGAGGAGGAGTGCATGCTGTGCAGCAGACCAGCACAGGTGAGGACAGGCTCAAAGAGCACGCTTCAGACTGCAGCCAGCTTGGTCTGTGTTGCCAACAGCTTCTGCACGGTCCAAAGCTCCAGAGTGTTTGGAAACATCTCTGCAGGAGATGCTGAATCCCAACTGAATGTACTCAGGAAGCACCTCTCTGGTGCTGGCCTTGCAGCCAGAAGAAATGTCTGTTTTCTTTGAAGGGGGGCAGCTGCAGCAAAACAACAGCTTCTGAAGGGACCATAAAAAGTTAGGCTATGGTGTTCACTTCGCTTTTTCACTGCTGTATAGTATGTCCTTTGATCTATGCAATGTTAGGAGTGATGGAGCGTATTGGGGAATGCTCGAATCATTCTGTAGTTTGTCTAGGTCAAGTATGGACTTGAGATCATAAATATTGAAGTTATTTGGTATTCCATGATGTCTGCATAGACAGTCAGGTCATTAGCACATGTTTTTATTCTTCAGAGGCATCAGAATCTTCCATATATTCAGAAATAGATCCACAGAGTAGTACACATAATCAAAGTAAAGCTTATTTCAGGCTAAATAAACAGTGTTCAGAATTACTAAATTGCTCGGTTGGCTCTGATGATGACTCATAAGGCTATGTGTTTTAATGTATGCAGCTCCATAAAAATGAAAATAAAACTTAGAGGATTCATCATTAGATTTAGAAAACAATGTTTAACAGATTTATAGAAGGAGGATATTGTTCGTAGTGAATCATTCTAGACTGGTTCCAGGTTATGTCCTTTGAAATGACACGGAAGGGGTATAAATTGTACCCGTGATCGTGCTCGAGCTGTCTAGAAACATTATAAAGTTGGGATTTGCATATCATAAGTGCTTGAAAGCTAGCAGATTTTTTGACAATTTACGAAGTAGCAGGATGTAAACATGCCAGTAATGGCAACTTCAGCCTTTTGAAAAGTATGAATTAGATATTAAAAAGGGGAAGGAGGAGTTTGGGAGCATCCCGTCCCCTGTATCGCTCTTTGCTTGGGCCCCTCTGTCTGCCCCACGAGGCCGCGCAGAGACTGTGAGGGGCAAGTGGCAGCTCTCCAAAGGGCGATGGCGTTCTTGGGGAGCTGCTGATCAGCAAGGACCTTTGGCCGGGTCAGCGACGATTTACATCGCCCAACTGCTGTGTTGTCTGAGAGGAAGTGAGATTGCTGAAGGTGTCACCCGCAAGCTCTTGGGTTTCGCTTCCCCACTGAGCTGCAGGCCCCTTGCCTTGTGTCTCCTTCCACAGCAGCCTGGGGGAGCGCCATCAGCTGTCCTCTGGGGTGGCAGTAAAGCTGCAGAAGACCTGGTAGGTTTAGGAGCTGCCACCTCTTTGGTTTACTAGTAGTCACCGTATTATCCTTACGCCGTGGTGCGCTGCTAGAGGTGGTACCTTTGTAAGCATCGTGGAGTCAGTGGCTGTGGGATCGGTCTTGGGGAGCGTGAGGCTGCACCTTGCAGCAGAGACCTGACCACGTTGTTGGCTGAATAGTTCTTTGCCTACTCCCATTACCGCCAGAAGTTTAATTATAGGGATGCTTCGGTGTCCTCCTTCCACAGCTGTACGTTGTCGCTGTGAAGAGCTGCATAGCCATCATGTGTCACCCCGACGAGGAGCAGCCTCAGCTGTAGTTCTGTCTGTGCTCATGCACGCAGTAGTAACTAACCTGTATGTTCATGTGGGTGAAATAACGTTTGTTGCAAGGACTTCACTTGGTTTCTTACATTCCTATTCAATGATGGGTGTGGCCTCAGTAGCAGCCTGTTAATGTGCTTTCTGTCCTTTAATTTTCCGTGCTCTGCTTTAATTGCAGGGTCAGTTTTCTAATGGGTGGCTAGGGAGAGAAGCGGCAACCTGAACTGGGTGCCGCTGTTGAAGTGTCTGGGTCAGAATCCTGCTCTGGAATGCCTCGTCCTACTCTGGGAGAGACTTCAGGACTCTTAGTTTATCGATTCTTAGGGTTTTTAGTTAGCAAGACAAAGAGAAATTGCTCCTCGTCCTACAAGTTCAGCTGTGCACTGACACCCCTCAGCCTTCAAAGAAAGTTTTCATGGGCTAAATGAGGTCAGCAGCAGCATCTGTGCAGTGAGCTTGTGTGCTGATGTTGAGGGGCACCTGTTGAGGGCTTCTGACTTCCTCTGTCCTAACGGTGTGGATTATCCCTCTTCCAGGGCCAGCATTTTTGGGTGGCCCAGCGAGTGAGAGGCCGGTGGCTTTGGCATGTTCCAGGGGGTGACGTTTTTTGGAGCATGATCTTGCAGGCATGATGATGAACCATGAAACATTTGCAGCTGTTCAGTGAGTGGAATGGTTGTACCTATAAAGAGTCTGAGGACACAGAGCCTGGGAGGAGTGCTCTGTTTTGGGACCGTGGGGTTTGAAAGGGAAGATGTGGACTCCCAGTAATGCAGCTGATGAAGCAGTGCTGTTGCTGAGGCTTAGTGGAGAGTGGAAGCAATACAGCCCTTCCGTAGTTGCTGCACAGCCAATATCCTTATTTCTGTGTAGTCACCTAAGACCTCGGATACACAGAGGAAGCAGGTCTGAGCGAGGAAGTGCCTCTTCTGGTTTGTAATACAACTGCTTCTTGGCACTGAACTGTGCTTCAATTGTTGACATGAGTTATGAGTTACTCCACTGTTGATGTACAGTGGCAGGGGGGTAGTGAAGCACAAATATGACTTTTCTGTTTATCTTAAACAATTTGGAAGTCTGCTGAGTCTCCTTCATAGTTCATTTCATTGAGTCATTGGCTGAAGTAGTTGAGAGCAAGGGGAGGGGGAAAGCAACGTGTTTTTTTTATTAAGGAAGGTTTGGTGCTCCATGCAAAGAATCACCAGACCATGCCAAATTACGAAGTGTGAAACTCTGTGGACTGCATTCAAAACCTTAATCGATGGCAATGCCTCAGGCACTTAATGGAAAGCTAAATATAAGAGATGTCTCCGTTATGTCCAGTGCAATCAAGAAGGTTTTGAGTAAGCTGAAAACTTCAAAGCATCTCTTCTGGGGGTGGTCAGAAGCGGCCACCTTCTGAGGAATGTTGCTCAGGGCTGAAACACAATCTCAGAGTCTCCAGACGGCTGCAAACAGAGACATTAAAATGCCATATCGTCTTAGGGTGTTTTGTTATCGTTTGTGGTCAGTTATGGTTTTAAAGGCAATCATAGCCTTCAGGGCACTGAGGTTTTGGTAAGTCGAGTGGGGAAACTGCTTGTTCTTCATAGAAATGATAGAATGCTGCTTTCTGTTCCACCAGCAGTTGGTACAAGCGCGTGGTTGTCTATTCATTTGCTTTGTTTGCTTTGTAATAGCATAGCTGATTAGTTTGTCCCCCTGAAAAACTAGTTAATTGTAGGTAGGGGTGTCTAAAAAAAGTACTGCTGTGGTTTTGGGGCGTCATCAAGTCATTGCGTGCATCCTTGGTTCAGCAGTGCGAGCAACTAAAGGAGGTGAGCTGCTAATCCTGGCAACGGGGTTTCCTGCAGGATTAGGTCTGAGCTTAGTATGTGCTCATGCTGTTGTCTTGAGATCTGAAATGCTGTCGTGCTTACAAACAGGTTGCCTTGAAAGCCTACTACCTAATGGATGTAATACCATTAAATACGCTAGGGAGGCACGGTTGGGTGTTTTGATATTTAACTTGTCCCTCTGATTTGTTATAACACCTGTGAAATACCTACTGGATGTGTTTGTCCCTCCTTTCTCAGTTGCCTGCAGCTCCTGGGTACCTTCACGTCGATGTCCACGTGCTTTATTCAGCCCTGGAATTTAAAATAATGGATCACACATGTGAAATTAATTAGCAAGTCATAAAGTCATGGTTTCTGGTTAGTGAATATTTTAGAGGAATTCAATTAAGATTCTTAAATGTAGGGCTAGTTTATCAAAAATAGAAGAGCAAGGATGTGAAAAATCCTCTCAGCTGTGAAGTGCTTCTAATACAATAAAGGCTCTTTGACTGAGCAGAGCAATGCACAATAATTAGATGTGCCATATCAGCCATTGGAGAATAGTAAAACCCTTGCAAATAATTTGTTGTCAGGCCTGCTGCTTCCATCTCCTCCATGTTTTTGACTTGAATGTCCACCTGGGAGATCACAGTGCATTTTTGTCATAATCTGGTAGCGTTTTGAGCTCAGATGTTGGCACTGGGGCATGCTATTTTGAAGGTGAGGGAACGTGCTAAAAATGCGCTGGTGACAGCACAAGCGCGGTACGAAATAGGAAGTTCAGCCTCTTAATTTCCCCGCTCCAGCACATCGCTGGTGACTGAGGTTTCAGTCCCTCCAACTGCTCGGCAGCTCCTGGATTAATGCCCACACGAAGATATGGATCAGAGGGACCAGCACTTTGCGTGCTGGAGTTTTACCATGCCTCACCTACCCTGAAACGTTTATTGTCTGTGTTATCTCTTCCGTAGAAAGAATTAGCGGAATTAAGGGAAAACTTAGGAGAAATAGTCTTTGTGCAGCCCAAAAAGCCTCTCTGGGCATGTAATGAGCTATTGGGGGGAATGTGGGAAACAATGCCCCTTGGTTTAAAACAGCACAAAATCTAGTGTGTGGTTTCTAGATTTTGAGTCCTGTTTCAGGCTAGCTTTAGTAACGTTCCTTGTTTCTGAATGAGCCGCAGGCCTATGGAACAGATCTCAGTCTGAGCTGCAAAATGTGCGCTGTTTGTTCTGCCCCAGCGAAATGCCGTCGCAGCAGGGCTGCGCTCACACTCACTCCCCCTGGTGAGCCCCTGTCCTCGTGTAGAGCAGTCATGAAATAACACTGTAAGAAGCACTAGTGATGCCAGCTAGTACCTGTAGCTGTCGAGGTATAATTTTGCCCTCCGATGGCCACCCAGCAGCAATTGAAAGCACTTGGATGTCTGTGCCGGGAAGGTTTTGTATGCAGTCGGTTCTTGCACTCGGGGTGATGCTTCAGCACATGGCCACCGATCCCTGCAGCTTCTCTGCCTCGCTCCCCAAATGCAGGGACGCTGCTGGGGGCATTTTGGGGTGCCACAGCTCTGGTGCACCACCCAACTCAGTGCTGGGCACAGCCAGGGTCTTCCTGCAGGGCTCGGGGCCAAGCAGGGCAGCGTCTGGCCGCAGCACAGCTATTGAGGCTGCAGCTGCCTGGATGGATGGATGGACAGCAGCAAACCCTGGTGGGACAGTTGGTAATCCTGCCCTTCCGAGGCATTTGTGAGGAAGTGGAGCTGAAAAGCTGGCTTTCATTGGGAGCTCAGGTTGGACAGCTTGCCCAGTCAGTAGACACAGGCGCAGGTCAGCCCCTCGTCCTGTTGTAAAGCAGTTTCCAGTAAGTGATTTTACATTGTAATGTCCATAAACGTGGTCAAATCCTTCTCCTGTCTGGTGTTCAGCTGTTCTCAGGCTGCTGGCCAGTGCTAATTTTCCTGGCCTGTGCAGAACTGTGAATATGGGTCTTGAGAATAAAACTGAAGAAGAAACTACTTCTCAGCTGTTGGTAGTATGCTTTTTTATTTTTAAAGCCTCTGTGTGTTCTCATCCTGCTCACGTAACCTACCAACGTCGTGAGATTCCTGAAAGGCTTTTAAGATCTGTTTTAGAAGCACCTTTTCAAAGGCCTGTCTCATTCCTTTCTTTTTCCCCTACAAAGCATAAACCTTAGAAACTTCTGAGTTTTTAAGGAAAAAATAAGCCAGAAGACATCCTTTGTGGCAAACTTTGTGGCCTTCTCAGTCCCCTACACAAGTGATCGTATGAGCCAAGATGTAAGGCCAGCACGTGGTCTGTGCCTGTGCTGTTAGGTGCTCCCATCGTGTAAGAAGAATTTCTCATAAAGGTAAGAGAGAGGTTGACGTGGGCAGCTGCTGTTCAGGAGATCTAGTTTTTCGTCTTGCTCCAGCCTGTTATTTTCTGCTACTTAGTCTGTATGGGCGGTATCTTTTGAGGAGCACTGCTGCCTTCTACCCCTATGGAAGAGCCAGGCTTTGGAGGCAAAGACTGCATAGAGCAATTCCTCCTGTTCTGTTTCTTATCCAGGCGTTAATAGGGTCAGCCAAGGCTCTGAGCTGCCTTGAAACTCTGTTTTCTCAAAAACACGTGAATCCATAGAATCATTAAGGTTGGAAAAGCCCTCCAAGACCATCTGCTCCAACCATCCCCCTACCACCAAGGTCACCCACTAAACCATGTCCTAAAGCACCAGGTCCAACCTCTCCTTGAATGCCCCCAGATTCAGTCCTTATTTTTGTGCAGTGTTTGGGATTCTTGTTGAAAGGAATTAGCGTGCTTATCCAGCTGACTGGGGAGAAGTGCCATCGTGCCGTTCGGAAACAGTTCCATCCCAACCAAAACCCCTTGAGCTCAACAGAAATGGTCGCTAAATTTTAAGAAATGGGTTGCCTTTCGTTTGGAAACCTTGCTTCAGAAACATCAAAACACGGCACTTTGTTTGCTTCATTCTTCTGAGCATACACTTTAATTTAGCTGGATATTTAAAATTTCATGGATTGTCCTTAGTGCTGCGCGTTCTAAAGGAAGGCGCTGTCATACCAAAGTAATTTGGCATCGCCAGAATAAATACGTAAATATTAATGAACTCTTATAGTTCCGAATTTCCATCTTGTAAGGAATGTTTACAGCTGAAAGCGAGAACGGTTGGCAAAATACAGGCATTTTGTGGAGTTTGACTGAATACTGGAATTGTCTGAATTCCATTTTCTGGCTGTACAGTTACTTGCTACATTTGTTTCCAGCAGTTTTGATGTCATTTTTTTCTTGTATTTTTATGTAAATATTTTGAGGAAAAGGGCATAAATGAGATGTGTGGTTGCCTTCTGAAAATATAAACGTTACTGAACTTGAGGAACTTTCTAGCTTTCTTGTTTATTATACTAAATTTTGGCATGGATTTTTTTTTTTCCTCGGTATTTAAAAATAATAGCAAAAGAATTACCAATTTACTCATTTATTCTGCTGTGGCAGATTTGTCTTCTCTTGTTTTATTCTTCCCTTTAAACCTGTGAACAATTATACTTTGTTGCATATTTTAGTATGCAACAAAACCAGTATAAAATAAATATGCCTATGGTTTAGATAATGGACTCTGTAATGTATTATTTAAACAGATTGTCCATGATGTTGTCTTGTAACATGGAAAAAAGAGAAGAGCCGGGAGAAAATTTCTTTGCTTTAATATTCGCTTTTTGCAGTCTAAGATTAAATATTTATCGCGAGAGGCTTCTTTGCGCCCAGCAGCCAAATAACATCAGCAGACACCTGGTTTCCCTTTATTGGTATCGGAGGCAGAGTTAGGTGCTGTGGACCTTTGGTCCCTTTGCCAAGGTGCAGGACCCCAGCTGTGCACCACTTGCTGCTGGGGGAGCTGAGCCCGGCTGTGCTGTTTGCCCTGCAGAAGAGGACGGGCAGCACCGACACGTGGCTCGGGTGCACTGCTCCCTTCCTCCTCTGTGACTCCTTCTTGATGAAGGGTGAGTTTCCAGAAGCCCAGGTTTTGTCATCTCTCCCGGTGGAAGGCAGCCAGCCTTCTGTGGGACAGCAGCCGTGCCAACACTCGCTGCCTGCGCTGCGCCCGGGGAGCCGGCAGCTGCCGAGCCCTGGGCTGCTCGGGCATCACGGGTGGTGTGTGCCAGGGACATACCGTGTTCAGGAGACACTGGGCTTCTTGTGCATGTGCAGCTCAGCCTAAAGAGGCCTGGCGTTTCCCAAATGCATTAAGCTCCTGCTCACGTGGTGGTTAGGAGGCTTGCACAGGACACAGATTTCTGGATGCCCAACCGGGACAGTTTCCTTGGCAGAAAAAGAGGTTGGACCTGGAGAAACTACATGTATTGTAGCCTGCTCTCCCTGAATGTGGAGAAAGGACGAAGGAATAAAGAGATGCACCAACCTGCCCGTCTCTTGGACACTTGAAAGACTTTACTCAGAAATGTTTTGAATAAAGGAAGTTGCAAAACAAAGGCTGGAAACTCAGGTCTCTGATCCTGCGGGCCGGAGAATAAAGGTTAGAGAGAGAGGATTTAGGATTCACCCTTTCCTATCTCACTGTCTTCCTTTCTTTGTAACGTGTTAGACTTTAGGTACCCACCTGGTAAAAGACCTTGCACGGTCTGTGTTCATGGCTTGCGTGTTGAAATGAGAGTACTCCCATGTTGGCACAGGGATCTGCACCTGCAGACACGTGTGTCTGGTGGGGGCTGAGCTCTTTGTAGGTTTGCAGAGCCCCTAAAATGCATTTGTGAGGTTGCTCAGAATCGCAACAAATTCCTTGTTAGTTCATGTAATGTGTGACTTCTTCTTCCAAACTCGCAGATCTCTGGCCAAGAATGAAAGAAAAAGTCCTGTCAGCCCAGGGTGAATGTCAGAGCCCACGTGGCACTTGTCCTGTCTGCCCTGCAGATGGGTTTTGAGTGTCAGAGTGAGGGAAGGCAGCTTGGCTTTCTGAGCTGTGGGAGCTGCAGCACCCTGCGCTGCTTGCATTACGGAGTCCTGGCTGGTCTGTCTCTTTTCATGTGATTAGTATTGAAGAAATCCTTTGTGTTGCAAAGCTGGGCTTCTAGGCTGACTCCGACAGGCTTGGCGAAGGCAGCGCTGAGCTCTCCCATGGGACTGGGGCCGAATGGGGACTGTAGGCGCCACTGGGGTTTGGTTTGGGGACGGCGCAGTGATTATTAATGGGGAGCGCAGCCGGTCGAGTCCTGTTGTGTGTAAACACTGCCCGGACTTCCAGAGGGGTGGTTCTTTCCAATTCCTGGTGCTTGTGTGCCAGCAGTGGGTTTTCCTTCCTTTCTGGCTTCCTTTACTGCCAAGCAAGCAACGTGAATGTCATTATACAGTGCCCTGTTATCTACAGTGTTTGCTTGTTGTAGTCATTGTGCGATATGAGAAGTCCCCAGGATCGCATGATGCACGTTCACTCCCCGGGATCTCCTGCAAACCTGGGCAAGACCAGGAAGAGAAATGGGGAAGCTGCTGCTTCTGCATTTTTCACCCCGCTGGGGCAGGCTGCTGCTGTCTGAGCTCTTCCCTAGGTGTTTGCAGAGGGCTGCGATCTGATAAGCCGGGTCTGGCTCGTGGCCTGGCTGCCGAGGATGAGGAGGAGAGGAGGAGGACAGGAGGACGTCTGTGTTTGTGCATCAGCACCCACTGAAGGAAGCCTTATGAGCAAGCAGGGTTTGAAAGACGCGAGATGACGGAGAGCTTTGCCTCTGGATGTATTTTGTTTTCCCCATTATTCTATTCACTTTATCTCTGTTTACCATCAGTGTAGCCATTCATTTCTGCAGATGGGCTTCTGAGGCTTGGTATTTCCAACCCGCTCGCTCGGGGCTGCTTTGCATGGGTGCTGGTGCTTTTACGTAACTGGGTGTGTGTGTGGAGCTGGTGATGAAGCAGAACAACAGCACTCTTGAGGTTTGGCAGAAAATAGTTTCTTACGTTATTACTCTTGACTTTTTTTTCTTGGCAAAAACAAAAGGAAGCTTTAGCAGGTAGGAGGTTGCTGCCTTGCCACAGAAACATGTTCTCACGTACGGCTGCTGCAAGGGCAAAACCACCAGCCGGACCCAGCCCTAAGTGTGGCTGACGTTTGCTGTCC